>NC_139720.1:153985022-154460022 GCF_964211835.1 Anser anser | reverse complement strand
TCCCATTTCTTTATGTATATAAACGTGCTATGCTGCTCTTTTAGTGAGCTATCAAGAAAAAGAAAAGCTATGCTGGAGCAGGGTCTGACATTTTCAGATTTGAGAAAGATGAAAGTAACCCTATGTAGCCACTTTTGAATCTTTTTATTTCTAATACACTAGAGCAATTATTCCAGAACATTTTACCCATGTGAAAATATGTTCCCTATGGTGCTATCAAAATAACTGTGACCTGCTGCAAAAAGTGATGGCCAAACAAGCAAGTGCTGCTTTAATTTACTTTCCAATTTTTTAAAAACAATGGACAAATACCTTTATGCTATATTTCTTCTTTTTAACCTCATTTTCTTCTTCTCCTCTTTTTTTTTTTTTTTTTAATCTCTGTTCCACCTCAAGGCATAGGCACTTCAGTATAAATGAATACTGATGATGAATTAATTCAGTCTACACTAAATCTGCATAGGCTAAAAGTAGGTTAGGGTACAAAGTTCTGGTTTCTTGTCGAAGTGATAGTTTGAGGCCAGCAAAGATACATAAGAGTGAATTATTTCACTCATCTTGTTATTTTCTCAAATGAGGAGTATGACACTAAAAATGAAGCCTGCCTTTAAAAACTGGCTATAAAATGTCATTGCAGCATTCTATTTCTACCTCCTAATTGTGTATCGCTATCTTGTTTACATGCTTTCAGTAATTATGTTATTCTGTAACCTTAATATTGCTCCTTACAGGTACTGATTTTGATTTCATGTTCTTCTTTTTGAAATAAATCATGTTTTATACCTATACCTCATTTTGGGGCAGCTGTGATTTTCTCTTATATCCTATCAAAACTGCAGTGGCAGTCTCTTGTGCTCTTGATGGAGGGCTGTTTTTTCTTTTTTTATTATTATTTATTATTATTATATTTTTTGTCTGGTAGGTGTTTTGTTTGTTTTGGTTTTTCTTTTTATTTTTCTGTTTGGTTTTGTTTGTTGTTGCCCCCAAACAAACAAACAAAAAACCACTGCCAACAAAAAAACAACACAAAACAGACTAACAGGCATGTAAAAGAAGATTATCATGCTTAGGTAGTTTTCTGTACTTTTGGGAAAGAATTGTTACTGTGTAGGACACATCTATTTTCTACAATAGGCCACAAAATCAAGTCATGAAAACATGTCAGTCAGACAATGACATTTCTTCTGTCACTTTCCAAATAGATAAAGCAGAAAGAATAACACTGGATGTTGAAAGACATTGCACTGTAAATGCTTAGGACTTGTTGCTGGTAGGTCAGTTTTGCAGGTAGTGCTTGCATGGAGTCTCTGAAAGTCATGGAGAAAAGGAACAGGTTTTCATTGTTTTACAAGCAATGAACAGTGAGCCAGAACCACAACTGTGGAGTTTACAGTAGAATTATTTTGGGAATCCACAGAAGCCACTCAAAATGACTCCTTCTTGTAAACCTAGTTTCTGTCTTTGCTGTGCAGAAAATGTATACATACTTTTTTTTTTCTTTTTTTTTCTTTTTTTTCCTGTACTGTGCAGTGAATTTCTACAGGTTCTTGTATATTTTAACTTTTAGGCAGCTGTCTTGCATAATCTGTGTCTTACTGGAATTTAGGGGCTACATTCAACTTCTTACAATGTGTGAATCTAAGAAAATTCTAGGTGTTGGAAGAGCCAATGCAAAAAAAAAAAAAAAAGTCCGCACTGCTAAATTGTTTGTTTGTGCGAATGTGTATATGTAAAACTTGATGCCTCTGTAACTATCACCTTTTTCCTCACTGAGTCCTTACAAAAGTGGTGGAAGTTTAAAAAACACTGAATGTGAATTTATCCAGTAGGTTTTCTGGTCAGGTGGCCACATTTAATCTCTGTTTTAAGGAGACACTATGTGCTGGAAGATTTTTGTCCTACCATGAATAACTATATTTTAAGCTGTCATGGTTCCACTGCTGCAATTTAATAAAGAGCTAACATGTTGACTACAATAGGACAGAATTTAACTGAAAGGTGTAGTACGTTTCTACCTGGGAATCTTTTACACTTTATGTAAGTGAAGTGAGGCAAACACAAGAATAGATCTTAGGTGAAGAAATGTGACACTTTTTACCCTTAGGGACCAAAACCGCACAAATTGCAGAAAGTTGACATGCGCATACTCGTATGGTCTACCTTACTAATTGCTCTGAAATTCCTCACTGGCTGCTGTATTTTTAAAATATGAAGAGAAAATTACTGTGCCATTGCACTTTATAAATAATTCTTGCACATTTAACTCATCATTTTCATCATTAGTCAGGAAGCAATTAACATTTTAAATGCTAATTTTTAGACTATTAGGGGAATATCCGTTGATATTAGACTGCTGAGATGGGAGCATGCCATGGTATATTATTACGGCATGAAGGCTGTAGGGAAGAATACTACATGTTTCAGTCCACTGTCATCAAGAAGTAAAGCAGTACAGTTCCATGGAAACCTGCATGATTTACTTTAACATCTGGATAAAAAAATACCAAAGCTGAGGAATATATAAAAGCTTACCAGAGAGAAATTGGAAGTGAAACAAACAAGAAAGCTTTTTTTGAATGTCAGAGTTGTATTGTTTTTAAGTAGAACATTTGAATTAACTCATTTTTGAACATTTAGCATTAGAAAATTTTCACTCTTTAGCCTTTCTTGTTGTGATCCAGCTGAGATCATATTAAAACAGTGACGCCTGGAAAACTCTGGTACTCAAAAGCTGGAAATAATACTCAGACAGACATACCTACTGATGGGATATACAAAGGGCCATGCTTCCAGATTACTCACCATATCATTTTTCATTCCAGTCAGCAGAGGAGATTCTGATTAAGATTTTACAGGATGTAAGAAACTCATGTATGAAGGGTGGTTTTAAAGAGAGACAGAGACTAACTCAAAATATAATGCTTAGGGGATGGATAACTGCAGCAAGGCCTGAGAGCTGTTTTTGAGTCCTGGCTTTGCCAGTGACTTGCGCTGTGATGTTCAGTCAGGGTTTCTGCTTTCAAAAACAAGGTTAAAGATACTGCCTTTCTTCTCAGAGCACTTGGAGCTTTGTGTAAGAGCTAGGCATAATTACTCTTTATTGTAAATAATATTAATAATAATAATAATGACTTGCTTATTTGACAAAGACAACTGAGAGAAAGTTATAGAAGTTACGAAAATGTATGTAGCATGTTGTCCTTATCCCCTCCCTTCCCTTTCAATGCTGATGTACTCAGTTTTAGAAAATTCTGGTTCTAGCTGTTTAGACATGGAAGTGTGAGAGAGACTTCGTTTTCCCTTTTCGTTACGCTACTAGTTATGATAATTGGCAGATTCATGTTTTATTAACTACAGAAACAAAATTGCTAGATCCATCGAAAGCCAGATGCTGTTGGTTAGGACATACATTTTGCCCCAAGCAACTTCTCATTTCCATTTTGCTAACATCTGTAAAACACCTAGTCTCATAAAAATTTGATGGTTTGATGAATTGGCTGAATGCTGTGGGCTCTATTGTCCCTTAACTCTCTCCTAGATGGCTAATAGAGTTCAAAGTCATTCTTTCAATCTCCTGCTTTAGCAACAAATTTACTAGTAATAAAATAAATACAGTAAGGAAATTCAGTTATGTCTGATCAAGTTGACTGCTTATACACTCAGAAAGATGCACCTGTGTAGCAAACTGCTGGCAAATATCCATCTAAATGAGTTTGCTATTGCATACACATCCGTTTTGCTGTTTCCAACAGGTCGCTTCTCAGAGCTCACTGGCAGTGCTCATTTGCCTCCAATTTCTTTACATAATGATTTCTGTCTAATAGGGCTATCTTTGTTCAATCCCAGTACTTTCACTTACAACCAATTATAACTTTTAAGAACTGCAAAATCTTTGGTTTTCTACTTCCCACATAGGAAATATTATTAACTTATGTGTGACACCATGGTCCAGCTGGAGTTAATGGGAGTGTGAGCACAGGCTGGCAGTGAATATTTCATCCAAGCTGCATGGGTGTTTTCCACAAAGCCAATTCCAACTGATGTCAGGTTCACAACAGAGCCATTCAGATGGCTCTGCAAAATAAATAAATAAATAAATATTTGAAGTAATATCTATACATAGTCATTCTATAATAAATATTCATATTAAAAGTTTATTATGATAAAAATGATGATAAAAACAGCAGCAATGAAAATACAACTTGAAACTTAACAAAATAAAATAAAAAGTGACTACTCAGAAATTCAAACTCACTTTACTGGAACAATTTCCCTGTCTAAAAAAAAAAAAACAAAAAACAAACAAACAAACAAAAAAACATGCATAATGTTGTATTTAGCTATTTTCCATGGCATGTTGTGATGGAATTATTTTGCTTGTTCATCTCTTAGAAAATCAAATATTCTTAGAAACTGGGTTGTTACTAAAAAGCTGAGAAAACCAATGAAGTGTCATAGCAAGCCTTAGGTTTCCATGTGCAATTGCAAATTTCTGCAAGGGCAAGAGATGACTTGTAGCTACAAACACAGCTTCTTGTATGAATACAAGAATCTATGACTGATCCATATAATAAATATGTATATTAAAAACAAGTTATTCATAGAAAGTCCCAAATTCATGATATGTCAAATCAGTGTATACAACCCCTCCAGCTTTTCTTACTGATGTTAAATCACAGTGACCTCTCATGTTTTCATACAAGACAAAAATTTTCTGAGTTCTGCAGGGGAGAAGGCTCTGCAGAATGTCCTGTTCTCTCTTTCTCATAGGAACCTATAAAGTTACTGTGCATTAATTAACACTCATGGCTCTTTCAGACCACCAGATAAGTCATCTCTTGAAACAGAGGTGGGAAGCTAGCATTGTGTGAGATGTTTCTATCCTGCACTGGTGAAATTAGGGTGGAAAGTGCTACTGAAAATAGCATGAATTTTGTTCCTTGGTGCTTTTTCCTTTCTCTCCGCAGTAGGACAGAGTTAGTAGCAGGACAGAATGTGCTGGTACCGTGGGTGACACAAGATCTTGACGATGAAATCTGATTTCACCAAGACTATTTTTCATTTTGCTAGTTTTCACTGCAAATTAAAGCCATGGTATTAGAAGTATGACTGCCCCAGGCTTTGTAGCTTAATAGCACGTGGGAAGCCTTCTGTGTTCAGGTCAGCTCAAGATCATGCAGATGTCTAGCTTTTCAGCTTTACTCTAAGTCCTGGTGTTCCCTTCCTACAAAGTGGGTTAATATGTTTAGAATAATTTTCTCACTGATCTATTTTTGCCAGAAATAGTGAAAGGGAGAGTTTCTGGCTGTGAAGTAAGAGAGGGGAAAATATGTACTGAAATAACTTATACCACGCAGAAAAAGATATTATACTTAACTAAAAGATAAGTCTCAATCAGCTGCCCAAATACAGTGCATGGCTTTTCCAGTAAGCAATTTGTTGCTGCACCTCAATCTCAACTTGAGTTGAATTTGAAACAAACAAAGCATCCAGATATCTGTACTTCCACCATTGTGCAAATCACAACCTGAATAATATCACAGTGGTATTACTATTTTTAAAAACAACAACAAAACGAACAAACCAAAAAGGAATAGAATAAGAATAGGATAGGATAGGATAGGATAGGATAGGATAGGATAGGATAGGATAGGATAGGATAGAATAGTTCAGTTGGAAGGGATGTTAAAAAATCATCATGCACAACTGCCTGACCACTGCAGGGCTAACCAAAAGTAAAAGCATATTATTGAGGGCATTATCCAAATGCCTCTTGAACACTGACAGGCATGGGGCATCAACAACCTTGCTAGGAAGGCTGTTCCAGTTTTTGAGCACCCTCACAGTAAAGAAATGTTTTCAGTCTGAACCTCCCCTGGTGCTGCTTTGTGCCATTCCTGTGTGTCCTGTCATTGTATATTGGGTTTACACAGCAAGATTTTGGTAGCTGGGGGATGCAGGGGTGGCCTCTGTGAGGAGAATCCAGAACCTGCCACGTGTTAGATAAGGGCCAGTTGCAGCTGGCTCCAAAGCAGCCTGCCACCGGCCAGAGCTGAACCAATAAGCGATGTTGTTTGCGCCTCTGTGAGCACAGAATTAAGAAAGGGGAAAAACAAAACAAACAAATAAACAACTGCTGGGCAACAGCAACTGGGAGAGTGAGGAGTGAGAAACAGCCCTGCAGCCCCCAAGATCAGTAAAGTAGGAGGGCAGGAGGTGCTCCAGGCAGGCAGCAGCAGTTCCCCTGCGGCCTGTGGAGAGGCCCCTGGTGGAGCAGGCTGTCCCCCTGCAGCCCATGGGTCCCACACGGAGCAGATCTCCACGCTGCAGCCCGTGGAGGAGCCCCCGGTGGAGCAGGTGGATGTGGCCTGGAGGAGGCTGCGGCCCATGGAGAGCCCCCGCAGGAGCAGGCCCCGGGCCGGAGCTGCAGCCCGTGGAGAGGAGCCCACGCAGGAGCAGGGGTCTGGGGGGAGCTGCCGCCCGCCCGTGGGGGGCCCGTGCTGGAGCAGTTTGCTCCTGGGGGATGGACCCCGTGGTACGGAGCCGTGTGGGAGCAGTTCTTGAAGAGCTGCTGCCTGTGGGCAGTCCAGGGGCTCAGAGTGGCTATGAAAGAGCAGCAGAGACAAAGCATCAGGGGCTGACTGCAGCCCCTATTCCCTGTTCCTCTGCACTGCTCAAGGGGAGCAGGTGGGAGAGGGTGGATGTGGGGAAGGTGTTCTTAGTTTGTTTTTAGTTTCTCACTGCTCTAGTCTATTAGTAATAGGTAATAAATTATATTAATTTCCCTATGCTGAGCCTGTTTTGCCTGTGACAATAATTGTTGAGTCTGTCAACCTGTCCTTATCTCACCCCTTGAGCCTTTTCCATCATTTTTTCTCCCCCTTTCGCTTTGAGGAGGGGGAGTGAGAGGGCGGTTGCGGTGGAGCTCAGCTGCCCAGCTCCATAAAACCACAACACATCGGTTACCAGGGAGCAGAGACCAGCACCTCCCTCTCTGCTTCCCCTCCTCTGGAAGTTGCAGAGAGCAATGGGGTCACCTCTCAGCTTTCTCTGTTCCAGATGAGACCACCCAAGTGTCCTCAGCCTCTCCTCATAGGAGATGCCTTACAGCCCTTTTAGCAGCTTTGTTGCCCTCCTCTGGACACATGCCACTACCTTAATATCCTTTTGGTATTGTGGAACCCAGAACTGTATGCAATATTGAAGGTGAGGCTGCACCAATGCTAAATGTAGTGGGAGAATCATCTCTTTTGACAAGCTGGCTATGCTGTGTTTAATGCACCCCAAAATGCAGTTTGCCCTCTTTCCTGCCAGGACACACTGCTGGCTCACATTGAGCCTGCTGTCTACTGGCACCCCCACATCTCTTTCTGCTGAGCTGCTCTCCAGCCACTCACCTCCCAGACTATACCTGTGTCCAGCATTACTCCATCCCATATGCAGCACCCGGCATTTACCTTTGTTGAATTTCATTCCACTGATGATTGCACAGTGTTCTAGTCTATCCAGATCCCTCGGCAAGGTCTCTTGCCTCTCCAGAAAGTCAACAGCACCTCCCGGTTTAGAACCATTAGTGCACATAATAAGAATGCTATCAAATCCTACATCCAGACAACTGATAAAAATGTTGAGCAGAACCAGCCCTAGAACTGAGCCCTAGGGAACACTGCTAGTGACTGGCAGCCAGCAAGATGTAGCCCCATTCACCACAACCCTATGAGCCCTATTGTTCAACCAGTTCATCACCCAGCGTTGCATGAACTTGTTTATCTCACAGTTTGGCAGTTTGTCTGGAATGGTAATAGGAGGGATGGTATTAAAGAACATACTAAAATCCAGAAAGATTACATCCACTTCATCCACTAATCGGGTGACCTTATTGTAGAGATCAAATTACCAAGGCAGAATTTTCCCTTCATGAACCCATGTTAAATATGCCTGATAAAGCTTTTTTTTTCTTTTTTTTTTTTTTTGTTCCAGTGCCTTTCGGTAGCACCCAGGATAATCTTCTCCATAACTTTTCCAGGGACTGAGGTTAGATTAACATCTTTGTAGCTTCCTGGGTCTTCTCTCATGACCTTCTGGTAGATGGCTATAACACTGTCTTGCTTCCAGTCAGCAGGGACCTCCCCAGACTTCCAAGACCTTTGGAAAATTGTTGAGAGAGGTCTAGCTATAACATCACTAACTTTTTCAGTACTCTGGGGTAAACCCTATCAGGCCCCATGGACCTGTGAACACTCAGCAGATATAACTGTTCCCCTACAATTTCAGTGACCACAAATGGAAAGTCACTGCTCCTTCTGTCATGGTCTTCCAACTCAGAGGACCAGGCAGCCAAGATCTATTAGTAATATAAAAGCTGAGGGAAAAAAGGCATCAAATTCATCTGAATTTTCCTCATCCTTACTTGTTAGGTGACCATCTTCATGAAGTATTAGTCCAGTGTTTTCGTTAGACCTCCTCTTGCTCTTGACGTACTTAAAAAAGCCTCTTATTGTCTGACTCCACAGTGTTGTGTTGGGTCTGTCTGGGATGGAGTTAACTTTCCCTGCAGCAGCCCATACAGTGCTGTGCTCTGCACATGTAGCTAGAACAGCAGTGGTATCACACCAGTGTTGTGTCTACTGCTGAGCAATGCTGGCACAGCATCGGAGCTCCCTCCAACCCCCCAAGAGCCAGCAGGCTGGAGGTGGGGAGGGGACATCACCAGGGCAGCTGACCTAAACCAACCAAAGGGATATTCCATGCCATATGATGTCACACTCAGCAATAAAAGGTGGGAAAAGGGAAGGGGAAGGGGTGGGCTCTCATTATGGAAACGTCTGTCCTCCCGAACAACAGCTATGCATTTTGAGGCCCTGCTTCAAGGACGTGGTTAAGCATTGCTCGTTGGTGGGAAGTAGAGAGTAATTTGTGTTCCCACATTGCCTTTGCTTATTTTTTTTTCCTCCCCCCCCTTTCCTTTCAGTTAAATTATTTAATTAATACATTTTTCCCCTTAATAATTATTTTCCTTTAATTAAATTATCCTTATCTCAACCTGTGAGTTGTTTTTTTCCTTTTCTTCTTTCTCTCTTCTGAGGAGGGGGAGTGAGAGAGCGGTTGTGATGGAGTTCAGCTGCCTAGCAAGGTAAAACCACTACAAGTGGCCAATGTCAACTCAAGTTGAGCCTTGGCTCTTCTTGTTTTCTCCCTGCAGATGTGAACTGCAGCTCCCTAATCAACTGTGAAGGTGACCTTGTTTCTAGAGGTCATATATTTGCTTTTTCTGCCCAAGTTCAGGAGGAGTTCCCTGTTTAGTCAAACTTCTGCCCTGCCTAATTGGTTTGATACACAAAGGGATTGCCTGCACCTGTGCTTTTAAGAGTTTGATTCTTGAAAAGTGACCAGCCAAGTCCCAGGGGACACTCCTAAAGAAAAAAAACGGAGTTCTGTATTTCTTATCCCTACACATATTCTCCTGGGTAATCCAGCCTAAATCATCCTGATCTATTATACGTTAATGCTGGGAGGTCTGGAGGTATTTCTTAAGACTGTTCATATTAGTGCAGAGGAAAAACAATTCCAAAAAGGGAAAGAACCAAACAATTTAGCAGCTGTTTGGGTCTTGGTCCAAATCCCGTTGAAGTACAAGAAAGATATTGGTAGATACTGAAAATGAAATAATCGTCCTATTCACATAATTTGTAATCTCAATATTAAAACACCAGCCATGCAAGGATGAAATTCATATTATAATTTGCATTTTGCTTATAAATTGAGCACTAGAGAGATGTCATTTTCATTGACATATGCTCCATCTAATTTCTTTTTGGCAATTGTCCCAGTGTGGTTCACAAAGCAATAAAGGTAGGATAGATTTTTAAGAGTTTTATGTAATTTGATTACTTGGAAAAGTAATGTTGAATTGTCCCTCAAGTCACCTGTGTACTACATTCAAAAGCAGTAAATTTGACAAATGATGGGGAGAGCAGACTGCGTTCCAGAAGGACAGATGGAAACTGGAAGAACTAAGGAGACATGTACATGATTTACTGAGGACTGTAGAGATTTTTTTTTTTAATATTTATTTTCAAAATATCTACTTTCATGTAGAATATATATCCTAAAACATTTTAACATTCTCTTTTCATTATCGATAGACTCTCTTTTTGTTAAAGGATATTCCTTCTGCTGGTGTTTTCCATAGTCAAGTTGTTCAGTTTGTATGAGAAGACATTATTTTTCACCCGGATTTAACTTCTAACCATCAGTCATTCAGTAAGCAGTTGTATTTGGCTAGTTCCCTAATAATATTTGGGTACTACTGATTTTCTACTTTACAGTCTGGTGTTTTAAATATTTCTACATTTGGTCTCCTTGGAATCTAGGGATATTCATATATTGTCTTTTCTTTATAAAAATGTTTGTAAAAATATTTTTGCTTATATTCAATGCAACCTTCCCTTTGGAGGATGAATTCATTCCAAACCACATACCTTGGGGGAAAAACAAAACAAAACAAAACATGTAAACAAACAGCCAGCCCCTCAAACTTATCTTTAGACATGTTTGTCTATGTAAAGTGTTTACATACAGTATTTGTGTGCAAGAAATTTTATGACTAGATGCATTCTGAGCAGCAGTTATGTTTCCTGAATGCCTACAGCCTGAAGCAATTTATGGACCTCTATTGTATGCGCAGGAAATGGAATGAAATCTGGCACTTGTTGCTAGGCAAATTCTGCCTACCAACATAGCACTTAAAAGTAATCTGCAAAGATCTGTCAATTTAACTAGTATGCATGCTAAAATGCTTCCAATACAGTTTGCCTGTGATGTATTTCTAAAATGAATGTAAACTCATTTTCCTAACCAGTAATTCATGCCTGCAAAATGTAAACCCCGCTGCTTCTGTAGGCTGTCAGCTCCATGTGGGAAAAAATAAACGTTTCTTCAGTTTGTTTTTTTTTTTTTTTTTTTTCCAGAGTGTACTGAGCACCCTTAATGCCCATTGATTTCAGTAAGAATTAACAAAACTCACAATTGGTCTGTAATACACACAGTTTGGCTTTGAAAATCGGAACCCTTATTCAAATGCTATGGCACGGGGAGGGGAGTGGATGTAGCAAAAGAATTTAGCTGGCATTTTGAGTTAGTTCAACATTTGCTTCTGCTCCATTGCATGCTGTGGACATGGCAGTGCAAGGATAATTACTGTGGGTTTTGAGGACTGGAAAGCTCACAGGAATGCATCCTTTAGGGTGTTCCTAAAACACACTAATAAACTAGCAAGTAATCTGTTGTTCTATATGAAAGAAAATTGTGTATGAATATTTATGCATTTGGGTAGCGTAGAAGCTATTAGAATTGTGTGATGATTTTGTATTCTGTTTGTCTGATCTTAAAGCTTTTCCAAGATCTGAAAAATATTAACTAAGTGGGATTAAACCTAGCAGCGTTTTGCCCGAGTTCGTTTAGACACACCTTTTTCATGAACATGTCACACACTTTGTGACACATACTTTTAAAAATGTTTGCAACAGCAAATGTTTGAAAAATTTATATTCAATCAAAGAGTAAAACATTCTTTCTTCCCTTATGAAATAACACTGTTTTCTCTTGTGGTCTCTTATATTGTAGGTATCTACCAAAGATCCCAGTCATACACATTTTGTAGCTTTGTAACTTTGATTGGCAACTATAATAGAAATGAGATTCTGCTTTGCTCAGTGATTGTCATTCAGACATTCTTTGCAGGGAACATGAATTTGAACTAATGGCAAGAAAATTGAACAGTTCCTCTATTGATTTGTTAATTCTTATTATTATAAAGACATTTCCTTTAGGGTAATTGCATTCTGTTTGAGAATATCTTCTACAAGGCCAGAACTGTCTCTTGATGTGATTACATCTCACCCTTTTGACTGACAAGGTTGACTCTTTTTGGCAAACTATTTTATTATGCTTCTTGGTTTGTTTGTTTTGTTTGCATTTTCCTCCCCGTGCCACTGCTTTCTTCCTGTTTCTTTTAACAATTTCTTCTTTTAACAATTCTCTCTCTTTCCCTACCTTCCCTTTTCATTTTATGTCCTCTGTTTGTTCTGAATCCTCTCTGTAGTTTTGTGGCTTTGTTCACTGTATTCACTGTATATGACTGCTTTTTTTTTTTTTCCTTATTTTATTTATGTACTTTCCATCATTTTTTCTTCCTTTGATCCTAGGTTCACTGTGCACACTGTATTTTATTCTGCTCCCTGCCTACTTCTACAGCCATAATCCTCATGCACTTAAAACAGCTCTGACTTTATTTCCCCAGCTTTTTCAGCATTTCCTTTTCTTAATATGTTGTTGTTGTTATTATTATTATTATTCTCTACGGGGGGTATTGGCTGAGGTTATTAAATTCTTAAGGAAAAATATGATCTCAGCTTTTAGTATTTCAAGTACCCTTTGCAAAGTAGTTGTGTTGATCTGTCATTCACTTTTGTTGGTCTATGCCATCCTTGTTGGTCTTACACTTTTCTATATTCGTAAGTTTCAGCATGTTGGCATGAATTTGTTGACCTTGTCTAATCTATCTTTCAAACTGATCTACTTCCTAGAACTAGTAATATATCCATAATAAGCAGACATTATTAATTTCTGTGATAAGTGATTTTCCATGGAGTATGAAAGATGCCAGGGTTACACATTTGAAAAACTTTTTGAAATAAAGCTATGCTTCCAAAAAGAGGAACAAAGGAACTTGGAGTTGTTTTTGTCTTTCAAAGTACTATTTTAGCAATTTTATTTTCTGTGACTCCATTATGTTCTTGTTTGAAGTTAGTTTCTTTCTTTTTATCTTCTCTTTAAAACTCTATTAATAACCATTTAATTCTCTGACTGGCCAGGGTCTTACTGTAACTAGATGGGTTTGTGATTATGCCGTGCTTGAAGAGGTGTGAATAAAGAGCATGAACAGAAACAGAAGAGTTAAGATTGCAATACACGTTATGTTAGAGTTTCTATTAGTGTGTCTCATTAAGAAGCTGAAATGCCTTGTTTTCATTTTTGATCTGAACTTTCTTTATTGGCTCCTTTTAGTTTTTCTACTCCTTCTATCCATACCTTCCCCCTCAAAATGTTTCTAAATTATACAATTAAGAGAAGACCTAGGGAAATAAGAGAAAAAGAAATGGTCTTCTATTGTCAAGCCATCTTGGTGACACTTCTTTAATGGTTTGATTCCTTTTTTCTATTATCTTTAAAATATTCATCATTTTCATCTCAGATTTAGAGGAACAATAGGAGTCTTGGTTACTGCATCTCTAATTTGAGAGAGAGATTTTTGCTCTTCCTTTTCCATCTATTTCCTTCAAAGGTATTTGGAATCTTCTCTTTCCAAAGTTGACATAGAATCTGTCTTTTTGTCTGTGTATGGGAAGTATTTCTTAATAACAGTCACTCACATCCTCTGTGAGAATAGCCTTCCTTTCTGAAGGAAAACCATTGAGGTTTTGAAGATCCCTTGATCATTTCATTTGATGATAGGGCTTGCATGTCTTGAGCAGAATGATTAGACTTGAGAATGAAACCAGACAAATTAAAATCAATATGAGTATTGTCTTTTACTTCAGAAGGACAGTCTCTTCTATTTACTTCTCTCCTTTCAGGATGCATTCTGTATGATCTCTAAGAAGAAAATGCATAGTGCAAGGTGTAGGGAGAAGACCACTGATTGACATGAACTGAGTGTGGAGACAAAGCTTGTCTCGTTCTGCCATATGGATACCTTCAGCACATTAGCTAAACACAGTTGTATGTTTTCCACCACATTTAATTCCCAATCTGAAAGCATGGGTAATTTTTTTTCCCCCATGATTTTTGGGTACTGTGAATATAAGTGGCCGCACAAACAACTGGTAGTACATAATGATATGCTAAGATGATATGATAATAGAACTATGTAAGTATCTGAAATGGAAAGAATTCAGGACTCACCTAAAATTACTTCGGAACTTTGAAATATACTTTTCCCAGAGCGTCACACTTTCTCAGGAATGGAAAATGTCATTCAGTTGTTTGGATTTTTTGCTAAATTCACTACTTATTAGCTCTACACTTAAATGTGCATCAAGGAGAATAACAACATAAAGGAGCTGATTAGTTCAATTATACCACCCACATCTAGAAATAGTTTTTTACACTAGGAATCTGAAACATAATGTTTTAGGAACAAATAAGGCAATCTGTTCACCTTTTATCCATTATGTTCTTCTAGTTTAAGAGATTTCTCTGATTTATTTCAAACCAAGGAATAAAAATAGAATTAATTTCAGTTTGCCATGAATTGCAGTCTCTGGTATTTTAAAAATGTATAATACTGTGCTGATTACTCTTTGTTTAAAAGGATGGTAATCTGTACGTACTATCGCTGTTGGAGCCCCGTTCCCACCTGCCAGCTATTTTCTCCCTGTGTCTCTGGATAAGTAGTTTTTCATTTTTCTCTTCTTTAAGTTACCTGATGTAAAGAATAAATAATACAGCAGTGCCCACTCTGCAAAAGATATGCATTATTTTTCCTCTCCCTATCTTCTCTGACCTTCCCGTTTAAAGAAAGTTCTGAGCAAAATTGAAACTCTTGAAAGTTCCCACACAATTTTGGTGCTGAACATGAGGCACCTACGTTAGGAGCCCAGTAATCTTGCTAAAATGCTTACATAGGTTTTGCAGATTGTGCTGTGCAAATGTGCAAGGGGACTTGTACTATATGTAAAGTTTTCACAAAAGGCAACTGAAGAAATCAGGTTCTAACAAATATTTGACAAAATAGATGAATTTTCTTGAAAAGTATCATGTTTTCTACAAGATGTCTAGGGGTCTGAAAGCAAGAATAATGTACATCCTGGTATGGTTAACAGAGACAGACTTTTTTTCTACAGAAAATAAGCAGGCCTACTTAAGATGTGAATCAAATCTAACCTCTTAGTGGAGCCACCTCTCTCTCTCCCTTTGAGTTTAGACAAGCTTAGGGTGATCAGGTTCAACTTAGCTAAGAAACTCTTGTGCATTCTTTTCCACGGGAGGAATTGAAGGGCCTTGTAATAATTAACAATACCCAGATCATAGACTAATCTAAAGTGGTTTCATAGTCCTAATAAGCAACTGGAAAAAAAAGGTCAAATCTTATTTTTTAATCACCTCCCCTCCTTCTCTCTGCTATTTTTCCTATATGCAAAGAAAGTGCAGAAAGATTTGTTAAAGAATCCTGTTTTGAACACCTTATTCCTGCTACCTTCTCTTCACTGATCCTCCCATTACTCCACTTGCTGTGCCTTCCTGGTCAAATCAAGTTATTGGACTTAGAACATTCTTAGAAGTCAGGATGCTACCGATCCAGACCTGGCCTTTTAAAAAAATTGACTACAACTGCAAAATATTTTATCTTCCATCTCTGTTAGGTTAGGGGGTAAAATTTCCCAAATACTATAAAGCAATTTTTTGAAAGTCATATCTATTTTAGTTTCATCAAGGAGCCAGTGACCAACTTGGTAAATTGGCAAGTCTGTACTTTGGAGACTGTGATAACAACAGGAGGTGCTGCAGGTGGTTTGGCTAGACTGTAGAAACAAACTTTCAACTGAAGGCATGTTCTAGGAAATGGGATCAGTCTTATTTTGCTGAACTTCAGAATTTTCTAAAAAATGTAAAAGAACCCCATGGTCTCTGAGCAGGTTAAAAGTTCTCAGATGTTTATCTTTTCTAAGAACATAGGGAAAAAATTAGACTCTATTAAAAGATGATTAATGTTCAAAATGCAAGGGAAGCAAAACCTAATACCTAGCAGTAGAGTGAAGGAAGAGTATATCCAAAATAAATAATGAGAAGCACATTTAACATTTGGCAGTACTGAAAAGAGTGGATAAAGATGGGCATTTCTTAATGTGCTCAGAATTACATTTCATGTTTGACCCGTGCTCTTCACTGGAATGCTGGTGTGTGCCCGTTAGGTGCTCTGATATTTCCAAAACTTTCTAAAATGAGATTTTAATGTACCTGTGTGTGCTGTTGTTGTTGTTGTTTCACCCCAATAACGGACTATTGAAATTATGTGCAATGCTCGTGTGTTTTTTTTATTTGTTTTCAATATTACTGCAAGCTAGTACATGCATGAATAATGCAGTTTTATACACCTCTTCCTTCCATCATGAATTCTCCCCATGTGCTAACAAAAGTTTTAGAGAGGTTAGTGACTCAGTTTCAAGGATTTATAGCTGGTATTTCACAATTTAAATCTATGCTGCGACAAGATATTGAACTGTTGTTTCCTATTTGTATTTCCTATGTCAAGTGTGAATCTGCATTGTTTTGTAGAGGGAGAAGCCAGACACAAGTCTAAAGGAGTCAGTTAATGATCTTTATGATTTCAGCTTAGGGATTCATAAATTACTAGAGAACTTTCCTGTTTAACCAAAAGACTGAAAAATATGTTTTTGATTTAAATCTGAGGAAACTCATTAACTTTGTTTATGCTTTCTTGTTGAGATGCTGCTGTGTGAAGCATGTCCACAAATAATTTATTTTAAACTAAGCTTTTCAACAAAAGCTGTAGGAAGAATGTACAAGTATATCCTGTAATTAGCTACATACGTAAAAACATCATTAAATAAAATTAATATCCATTCCAATTCACTAATATACTTATCACAAAGAGTTTGGGAGAAATGATGTTTTGCAAGGCACATACACAACTTCAATAGCAAATATTAACATTTATTCTATTATTAGTAGAAAACATTAAATGTATTTACTTCAAAAATGAAAGTACATCACAGTATCACAGTATCACAGATTTCTAGGTTGGAAGAGACCTCAAGATCATCGAGTCCAACCTCCGACCTAACACTAAGCACTCCACTAAACCATATCGCTAAGCTCTACATCTAAACGTCTTTTAAAGACCTCCAGGGATGGTGACTCCACCACCTCCCTGGGCAGCCCGTTCCAATGCTTAATAACCCTTTCGGCAAAGTTCTTCCTAACATCCAACCTAAAACTCCCCTGTCGCAACTTTCGCCCATTCCCCCTCGTCCTGTCACCAGGCACGTAGGAGAACAGACCAACCCCCACCTCTCTACAGCTTCCTTTAAGGTAACTGTAGAGAGTGATAAGGTCTCCCCTGAGCCTCCTCTTCTCCAGGCTGAACAAGCCCAGCTCCCTCAGCCGCTCCTCGTAAGACTTGTTCTCCACACCCCTCACCAGCTTGGTCGCCCTTCTCTGGACTCGCTCGAGCACGTCCATGTTCTTCCTGTAGCGAGGGGCCCAAAACTGAACACAGTACTCAAGGTGCGGCCTCACCAGAGCCGAGTACAGGGGCACAATCACTTCCCTAGACCTGCTGGCCACACTGCTTCTTATACAGGCCAGGATGCTGTTGGCCTTCTTGGCCACCTGGGCACACTGCTGGCTCATATTCAGCCGACTATCAACCAATACTCCCAGGTCCTTCTCGGCCAGGCAGCTTTCCAGCCACTCATCTCCCAGCCTATAGCTCTGCTTGGGGTTGTTGCGCCCCAGGTGCAGGACCCGGCACTTGGCCTTGTTGAACTTCATACAGTTGACCTCAGCCCATCGCTCCAGCCTATCCAGATCCTCCTGCAGAGCCTTCCTGCCCTCGAGCAGATCGACACACGCACTTAGCTTGGTGTCATCTGCAAACTTACTGAGGGTGCACTGGACGCCCTCATCCAGATCATCGATAAAGATATTAAAGAGGACCGGCCCCAGTACCGAGCCCTGGGGGACTCCACTAGTGACCGGCCTCCAACCAGATTTGACTCCATTCACCACAACTCTCTGGGCCCGGCCATCCAGCCAGTTTCTAACCCAGCGAAGCGTACGCCAGTCCAAGCCCCCAGCAGCCAGTTTCTTGAGGAGAATGTTGTGGGGAACTGTGTCAAAAGCCTTACTGAGGTCAAGGTAAACCACATCCACAGCCTTTCCCTCATCCACCAAGCGCGTCACTTGGTCATAGAAGGAGATCAGGTTCGTCAAGCAGGACCTGCCCTTCATAAACCCATGCTGACTGGGCCTGATCGCCTGCTTGCCCTGCAAGTGCCGCGAGATGACCCTCAAGATAATCTGCTCCATGAGCTTTCCTGGCACTGAGGTCAAACTGACAGGCCTATAGTTCCCCGGGTCTGCCCTCCGGCCCTTCTTGTAGATGGGTGTCACATTGGCTAGCCGCCAGTCAACTGGGACCTCCCCCGATAGCCAGGACTGCCGATAAATGATGGAAAGCGGCTCGGCCAGCTCCTCCGCCAGTTCTCTCAGTACCCTCGGGTGCATCCCATCCGGCCCCATCGACTTGCGCACATCCAAGCTCCGTAGCAGGTCGCCAACCATTTCCTCATGGATAGCGAAGGCCACATCCTGCTCCCCATCCCCTTCCACCAGCTCAAGGCACTGGGTATCCAGAGAACAACCAGTATTGCCGCTAAAGACGGAGGCAAAGGCGGCATTAAGCACCTCAGCCTTTTCCTCATCCTTAGTAACTAGGTTTCCCCTTGCATCCAGTAAAGGATCTTCCAGGAGATCCAGTAAACCATCTTCCAGGAGATCCTTGGTTTGAAAAAAAGTCCTTGAATGTCCAGTCAGTCATTCCTCAAAAACAATTACTGAGTAATGATAACTCTTCATGATACTGCTAAATTTCACTTATGCATAGTCATTGTTGGAAGCCTGTATTTGTTGTATGACTGTGTGTCCTGTATTCTCCCCACCAGTTCATTATGCAAAGGAGATGTAGCATAAATTTGTTAGTTTCTGACTCGATGGTGACTATACAATCATTGAATATGCTTTGTGCAGTGAGTTGGCTTGAATTAAGCGTAGGTTCTCCTGTATGCACCTCATATACAGATCATGCCAGGTTTGTCATTTTGACCTTTTCGGCATTAGGTATACCACACTCTGACTAATATCTAAGGCTCATTTTTGTACTCTGTGGAGTTGTCTTACCCAGCTGACATATTCCGTGTAATATTTATGTAACTGGCATGTTTATTGCCAGCTTATTTAACAAGCTGCTAATGAGCAAACTGTAGATCTGATTTATTTTATTTTATTTTTTATTTTATTTTATTTTATTTTATTTTATTTTATTTTATTTATTTTATTTTATTTTATTTTATTTTATTTTATTTTATTTATTTTATTTTATTTTATTTTATTTTATTTTATTTTATTTTATTTTATTTTATTTTATTTTATTTTTAGGAGAATTCTATGGAGAATTTTAGCACACCTGTGCTAGTGTTTGTTATGGATCACAGTAAGAAAGGCACTCAGACTCTGTAAGATATTTGTTAAAATGCCTTTTATTAGAGATAACACAAGAGGGAAAAAGGGTATAGCACAAATAATCTTAAGCTCCTTCAGATGCTAGAAGCCCCAAGCTGTGCAGCATCAGCTAGACCTCTAATCATGGCACAGTAGGCTGCATGGATTCTGTCTGTGCTGAGGTTCACCAACATTATGGCCTGTAGACCTCTTAGAGGATTATTTTAGAGGTAAACATCATGGGTCATTTTTGCTGTCAAGCAAAAGACATTGATATGACAACATGCTGCTTTTATTTAAGATACAAGCAAGGACATGCAGGTGGCACCCTGTCCAGACATTGAATGGTAGCCTGGCCACACTTCTTACATAGCAAATCAAACATTACTACAGCCAACTCACCCATTCCTTAAGCAAAGTTTGTGGCGTTGACCTGTGCTCTACTTAGTCTTCAGTACTAGCTGAATTCATCTTGAATATGCAATATGAATACCATAACTTTACCCCTAAAAAAAATTGTCTGAAAAAATAGATAAATTGAGTGATTAGATAGGCTGGTTACTTTTAAAATCAGTTTGTACTTAACTGTACATATTTTAGCCTTATAGTCCTTTATTAACTCCTCAGTTTAGTAATTAAGCTCTGAATGGTGAGCTACAAACTTCACATTAATTCTACTTTTCCTTTACCCACTGATGAACTAAAAGCAGGCCTTTTGAGAATATGTCTTCCAGTACCCCAGGTTTAGAAACCTTGACTTTACTGCAGTAAGAGGTCAACGATGCTACACAGCTGGTTTCTTCAACAGGCTGTTCTCAGTTTCTGCATCTCTGTTGTTGAGAGCAACTCAGCACACTGCAGGAGTCCTTCCTTCTCTCTCATACAGACTGGAGAACCAGAAAGCCTTCCGCTTGATATGTTTTTATGGTTATGTGTAGCATTAAATTGTAATAAAATCACTAAACTCATTCTGTAAACAACTCCTCTGCTTCAGATAGTTGGGAAAGGCCAGCAGGATTTTAATGTTCTGCAGTGCTCCTATCATTCAATTATAAATTGTCTGAGGAAGTAAATATCATTCTGCAAATAAAGAGCAACCCATGAAACTTACCTGGTCAGCCAGTGGTTCTTCTCCGCTGACCCAAAACATGGGGTGGGATACGAGAAGGCTGAAAGGCTGATGGCAGCTGCCCGCTAAGGCTTCGCCAGCTTCAACTTCCCAACAGCTTCACCAGCTTCAACTCCCCAACACAAATTATGGGAACAGAAGGGGAACTTTGGCCATTTCAATTTGCCATGAAGTTTATTACCAAAATTGCTGCTTTCCCCCAAGTGTTAGCTATAAACAGCTATGCTTGATATCAGAGAAAACCAAGTACTAATTTCAGTCAATGCCTCTCCAGTGCTAACCCATCAGCTAGCCCCGCGTGTGGTGCTGCCCTGTTGTGGTGCTGTGCTGGCCAGGCCTGTCCCACCACCAGGAGCAGGGCAGCTCTGGGCATCACCACCTCCCTGGGGACAGGCACAGGCTAAAGACCAGCCAAGATGTGAGGCTGTTGGTGGGCCCAGCTCAGCGGGACCCATGGCTGGGCAGTGCAGGGCTGTGAGAAGCTGGTGACTGGCTCTGCTGTGGCATCGCTGGGGCAGGGGCTGACAGCTCCAGGGACTGAAATGGGCTCCTGTGGCAGAAACAGGGTGTATGTAGGAAGTACCACGTGTGTTGGGCAGGGACATGAAGAACTGGTGGTGTCCCCAGGGACCTGAGGGGCTCCCAACCCAGTGAAACTGCTGAAGGTGATAAAAACATTGCTGAGAGAGTGGCCCCCAGAGTTATGCATGGTCACTGATGCTTGATCAGAGTATACGCTTAATGCTTCAAGTGATTTTGGGGTGGGAAGCATATCTCTGAGGCTGGAACATCAGTGGTCCTTTCTCTCTCTTTTGGGAGAAACATCCACTGCTGGAAAACTTGAGAGCTCTGGCAGAAACATGGCCTCCAAGCTTTCCAGACTTGCTGGCAGGCATACGAACAGGTGAAACTGTGGAAACACTCACAGGTTCCTTTTTCATGCACTTGGGAGTCTAGAAGTCCTTTGATGGTTTGGTTTAATTCACGTAGCTGCTGGGCAGGCATTTGGAGGCACAGTTGTTAACAATTTTTTGTGTTTTTTTTTTTTTTTTTAAAAAAGAAATGCAATAGCATTTATATATATATAAATATAAATATATATAAATAAATATATATTATATATATATATATTTCTTTTTTGGAGGGGTTGAAGCCAAATATCAACTGTTTGATCTCATGGATCAACTGCTTCATTTTATCTCAATGTTTAATCTCAAGAATTCTACTTCAGTCCAATTTGTATCAGCCTTCTTTGGGCTCATGAAGACAAAAGGTCATGTGTAGCCACAGACGGTGGAAGGAGCCAGTGAAGGGTATCTGGGCCAGCTGGCGCTGGCTGAGCTGTCATTCCTCAGGGAACCCAGAGCACACACCAACTCAGCTCAGACGCAGGAAACAGGGTTTATTTGACTCAGTTATTTCAGCTCTTGAGTATAGTAACACAAATATGAACCTGCTGGGTTTGTAATCTTTTTTTCCCACAGGAATGTAGTTTCTAGAGTGTCTACAAGTTTTAGAGTGTCTACATGGCTGAATATATTAATTTTTTTTTTTCCTTCTCTGCAAGTTATTTCATGGAAAGGAATTGTTCATGTCTCAGGTATAATTTTGTTTATGTGGAATATCTGCACAAAATTCTATGCTGGGAAAGTAACCTACTGAAAAGCATTCTTCTAGAGAAGCCAAAGAATACTCACTCTGCCTATTAAAAGATCTTCCTACTTAATAGTTGATTATTTTTGTTCTTCAAAAAATGAGAAACCATTTGGTTAAAAATAAGTAAGGAATCTTTCACGGAACCATTGAATTATTAACAGAAACCTTGACTCTAGACTGTTTTGATTGATAAAACTAATTTATCTCTGTCTTCCTGAGATATTTATATCATCTGTCTAAACAGCATGAATCACATTTAAAATTATATCAACTTGTGCCACCTCCGGGGTAACAAACTGAAGCTGATTCAACTGAGTGTTGCTTTCCTTCATTTTATTCATTCCCAATATCTAATTGATTTTTATTACAGTTGAGTCTGCTCACTTTAAAGGGAATTTGGATTGATAGCCAAGAGAGTAATGGCAGTAATCAGCAATATCATAATTTTTATTATATTTTGTACCTGTATGAAAAGGCGCAGGTAGAGGAAAAATGCATATTGTCTTTGATTCTTGAAGTATGTGTATGTATACATAGACACAGCTTTATTTATACTAATTACATTTGCAAAGTAATAAAATACATAGTGCTTTACATATATAAATGTGCAGTTTACGTACTTTTCAAGTAAAGGACTGTGAAAGATAATTTGGACTCAGAACACTGTCCAGCACATAAAAGGGCTAAAACCAGACATCAAACAGAAAACAAAATAAAATTGGAATAGTAACCTTTAGGAAATGTGGAAATGTCTTGCACATTAGTTTTCTGAAATGATGGCCAAGAAAGATTTCAGAATTTGCCATGAAATGAACTTGAAAAAATATATATATATTCAGGTACTCTGTAACTTCTTGACCATTAAAAAAAACAAGTGAATTTTATTTTGTAGTTTTGCAAACAATCTAACAAAACTGCATAGAAGACTATGTTTAAATCAAGAGCTGGGATGAAAATGTTTTATTCACTTCAGTTGTGTTTCTTATTCATGTTATTCTCCCTTCCCCCCCCCCCAGCTATAACACTTTCAAAACCTTGTGGTTTACTTTTAAATATATATATATATATTTGTTTTATTGACTTTTATTGCAATTTAAACAGTTTACTTGTAGTCTATAACCTGTTGAAAGTGTTCACAGTAAACAGTGAACCTGTTTGCTGTGTCCAGTTCTGGGCTCTGGGTGTAAGAGAGAGAGTGCTACGAGGGAGAGTCCAGTGAATGGTTACTAAGGTAATTAAGACTGGGACATCTCTTGTTTAAAGAAAGGCTGAGAGAACTGGGACTGCTTAGCATGGAGAAGATGATGTTCAGGGGCATTTTATCCATGTCTATAAACACCTGAATGGGGACTGCAAAGAGAATAAAGTCAGGCTCTTCTTGGTGGTGGGCACAAACTGGAACACAGAAGGCTTTGTCTGAACATCAGGAAACACTTGGCTGTGAGTGTAACTGAGCACTGGCACAGGTTGCCCAGGGAGATTGTCCCAGGGAGAGTCTCCCTCTTTGGAGACACTCTGGGCAAGTGGCTATAGGTAGCCCTACCTGAGCAGAGGAGTTGGACCAGATGACCTCCAGAGGTCTCTTTCAAACCGCAACCATTCTGTGATTCTGTGATTCTCTAGTCATGACGTACACCAATGGATATATATATAATTCACATCATATATCAATGGGTATTACAAACAACTGCAAAAGGTAAAGTGCCAAGATTCCAGTTATATCTAGGTGGCTACATCCAGTGAAATGGCCGTAAAATGAAATTCACTTGCCTTCCCAATAACTAAACTCTTCAAATGTTATATGATCACGGAGCCAGAGACTATTAACTAAAGCATGCTTGTGCTTTATCAGATGGATAATTTATTGTTGGCTAAATAGAAATTTAGGTCATAAAATCTAAAATAACTCTTCTAGCTACAATGGAGGAAAGCAGACAGGTCTGGACACCCACAATAGCCTCTCCTGATTTTCAAGTGTGATGAACTAAACATCCCCATTAAGCACTGTAGGCTCAGATCCTCCATATTCTTCTATTTTAATATATATTTGCTGAAAACTTGGCTTCTGATGCCATGTGTTAGGTTTAAGCAGAAGAAGGTAGATGGAAGTGTAAAAAGGGCTGAGCAACCACATTACCTGACATACAGAGTAGTATGTAGAGAGATTTTAAGAGTGCGGGAGACAATCTCACCTATAGCTGTCTCTTGCTGGGACTGATTTTCAGTACTTAATAGAACAGTGAGACAGAAAAAAAAAATTAAAAAAAAAATAATCAATTAATGCACCAAGTAAAAATCCTTCCTTGGCATCTTTCAGAAATTGTTGTTCTGAGCTTCTGAAATATAGGATTAGGCAGTATATAGTAAAAAAAACCCATGACCAGCATGTTTAAATAGAGGCTTCCATAGGCTTTACTATTAATTCTAATCCTGGCAATTGAATTGCAATAGATAGTAAAATGGGTTTACAATTTCAAGACTAAATTAAATCGTGAATAAAGAACTCTTTTGACAAAGAAAAATAACTTTAGTCTCAGCAGTGAAGAGTATTCTCTTTTTTTTTTCTTTTCTTGTTTTTTTTTTTTTTTCCATTTTTTGGCCATAATTTAGAGAAATTACGTAGAAGTTCTAATTCTGTAAACAAAGTCTAATACCTTTACCTTCTAGAAGGAGTTATCTGCCAGCACTGTATAACTCATTTTGATGTCTAAAATATCCTCCAGAGGGCAACTTTTTGAATTTTTTTTTAATCCCAGTTTAATTTCCTAGTTTAATTCCATTTCTAAGGATGCTGATTTTAAAGTATAGTTCAATCTGATCCAAAGTTTCTCATTTCTAGTATTGTAATTAACACTTTTTATCTAATGAGAACTCAGTACTTAAAGATCATGTATGATGTGGATGTGAACCTTAGGCACTTAAAATATTCTTCTGCAAATAAGACTAACACTTTTCATCTCCTAGTTTATCAATACTACTTTAAAAACAACTTCTTTGTACAATTTGTATTGGGATTTGATTGGAAATTTTAAAAACTGCTGCATTCACATTGGCTTGAATGATAGAGACCACAGCAAAATATTAACTCCTTTTTGAACAAAGAGATTATTGGTATTAATGATATTGCAGACTATGTATAATAGAAATATCTTTTTATAACTATTTGATTTATAACTTGAAAACTAAACAATGTTAGTAGTCATGCCCTCACATCCACCTCTGGCATATTTTTTATATCGTAATATGTGCTCTGATTGATTTTCTCCTTTTAGTACACTATTAAAAGTTTACTTCTACTAGATTTAACGCAATTTATGACATTTTTATTGTTAAAGCGCATCTAGTAGTAACTAAGCTGAAATTGTTTGTCACCACTTTTTCTTTTACCTCTGAAAATCCATTTCAGATGGACTTCAAAGGGGTGGAGCAGAATGCAATCACTAAGCAGAGCTGAGAGGCACACTGTGTTACAGATCCAGCGTGCTCTTGTCACAGTGACTCAGTCACTCTCTCAAGCTGCTGTTCATATCTGTTATTCTAGGCTACTTCAAGTTCTGGACACTCTAAATAAACAGAGAAAATGGCTTAACATAAGAACTTCTATGTTCAAAGTTTCTTGCATTTTTAACAGCCTTTTCGGAATACTTAACTAAAGGTTTGGTTTCTTTTCCTCCCTAAAGCCCTCTGGGCTTACTGTGTTCATTTGAAAATCTTTGGTGCAGTTCTTATCAGGACTGTGGTTTGATGATAAAAGGGCTTCAGTGGCAAAACTGGCTTGAAAAGTTCCACTATCATCAGGCATTTTCATCATCTACTTTTTGGAGAGGTTTTTTTTTTTTTTTCCTAAATGCAAATCAATTCCCTCAACCAACCTATAGTTTAGCCTCATAAGCAATTGCGTCAGCACAGGGAGAGCAACAAGTCACTGGGAGGGGAAGGAGGAGCCAGTATTTTTGTGAAAACCCCTGCATGGCTGAAACTAATTTCAGTATGGCCAGAATCCCTAGGGTGCAAAAGTCTGGAAGGCAGCTGGGGTTTATTGGAAGTAGCACAACAGAAAGAACCAACACCCTAGGCAAAAAGAGAGATCCATTTGGAGTGTATTGGCATAGGAGAAAACAAGTAATGATACCTGATTTATTTATTTATTTTATTTTAAATTGTAAAAATTCTGAAAAAAGGGACTTAGAGATATGCATCTGCTGAATGCAAGGCATAGTTATGGAGATTCTCAAATGCAGTTCAACAGAATATGCCATATCAGTATTCTTATCCTAGCATAATCTGAAATATTTGCACTAAGTTTACATTGGTGTAAAACAGCAGAATCTGCTTCACTAAGTACAAAAAAGAAAGTAATGCAATTGAAGAAAGTATTAAAACCATCTTCACTGTACTGGTCTAGGTTGAAATCAGAGAACAATATTTTATTTTTTTAGTTTCCCAAAGTTTTCAAGTCTTACAACTCAATCAGCCTTCCTATCTATCATCCACATTTAAAGAGGGAATCCATAACAAGTTCTTCATATTTCTTCACCTACTTAATGAAGTGTTTTTTAGATTTGAAAAGCATTTCATGATTCACTCAGTGGTTGGTAAAAATGAATAATAATGAGCCCAATTCAATTTTCATGCCAGCTGCTGATTTCCTTCTGATGGCTGACTTTATGCTGTAGAAAGAAATCCTTATGCTAAATCTTACCTGCCTGTAGGAAATTGATTCCATTACAATGTAAAACTGAGAACTGCCCAGAACTGTGTTCTTACATAGAGTAATTGCGCTTTAGTTATTAAAAATAAGTGAAAATGAGGACATCTGAGAGTATTTTAATGTCTGGTCAGACAGCCTGGTTCTTTGTACTCCAATAAGAAGCTTCTCTTGTAACAAGAGCTACTAATCTATAACTAATACTGCACAACCACATAAATAAGTATTCTACCAAAGGCAGTATCTCCAACAGAGTTGCTTATTGAACCAAGGACTTATTTAATAACTTGGTCCTTGCAGTTTAACAAGTACATGATTATAGTTTTACAGTTACCCCTAGACAGGGTGTGCTCTTTTCATCTTACAGAGAAAAGGGTGATTGTAGGTGCAAAAGCATGGTAGATAAAAAAAAAACAAGTTATTTGTTTTGAAAATATTTATTCCCCATTAGAAAGTTTTACCAACAGGATGTAAGAGATCTTTTAGTCACAGTGAACATTAGTAGGAAATCAAAATATCTAAACTAAAATGGCACAAAGGTGGAGAGAATCTTTTCCAGAGGGAGGCACAGAAATAGCACTAGTACTGCAGAATGCTATAATTTCTGTAGGACCACAGAAATGGAAGTAATGTTCCAATTCAGTTTCTGGTTTACCCAGTGATTGTATAAGATAATTGTTTTCATCAGCTGATTGAGATCAACCTTTATGTAAGCTGATAGACATCTCCTTCTCTCTTATACAAAGTATGTCAGAACATTTAAAACCTGACATAGATTATTGTATGGATGAGTGAAGCAAAACCAAAAACAAAACAAACAAAACCTCAAAACCACCAATGTTTATTTGCACACATACATGTCATGTGTTGCACCAAATTCCAAAGTCACGACACCTATCTTTGTGTATCCTATTCAATCATTGTATGCTTACCGGTAGTTTAGTGAAGAAAGACATCCACCCTCTGAGGGCTGTCCAGCCCACACAAGATCTGAGTCACGCTGCAGAAGTGCTTGTCTCTCATGATGGATTACAGATGGATCCCAGTGAAATCAGGCTTCCAAATAGGTGCCTTGAAGAGACAGAGTTCAGTTCTGGTTTCAGAACTGTGACAGAGATTTCACCTTTACATCTTACTTTTTTACTAAGTACTTAAGTGTTTTATGTCATTGGCAAATGTTGCTAGCCTACTCTGAATTCTTGTAACAATATCATAAAAACATTTTTTTAGTTCCAAAACATCCTTTAAAACATCACTGATAATCTTCTCCTATTCTAGTAATACCCTTTTCATCCTAACTTCTTCTGTCCCTTAAACCAAGCTGTGATTCTTCTGCATTTCAGCTGTACATTACTCAGAATAATTTATTTTTTTCCCTAAGTGGTATTGTATTCAATGCATATGTTCAGATCATCTAGATTTCCTGTGTTCATTTCCTTGAAATATTAGTAATCTTATAAAGAGAGATGCCAGGTTAATTTGACATAATGATAGTCTATTTTGGGATAAAGCTGTTATTCATTATATTCCATTTTTCATTACCTCAATGTCTTTGCAAAACTTCATAGTTTGTTTCAAATTCTTGAAAAGGACCTCATGAGGTCAGAGCCACTTGTTTTTTAGTGGCCTAGATCATGTACATTCCTTTTTCTTAAAATATATATATTTTTTATTTTATTTTTCAGACATTTGATTGCCAGCCTGATAGATTCATTAAAAGTCTTTGTTCTTAAGCTGGCCTTTCATGTGCAAGTATTGCAAGTACTCTGGAGCAGAGATATGGGGTCTTGCCCTCCTGGTCTAGACACTTCCTTAAAAACAATTTTATGTCTTTGTTTTGTTCTCATCTTCGATGAGTAATTTTCATTTCCACAGTCTGTATCATTAGCCACACTGCATTTGCTAATGTAGTCAACATCCCCATATTAATTTTGTTTTGGACTGTCTGTAAATTATCTGTAATCTTAACTGCTCTTTGCTGCTTGGTGAAGTCACTCTTTTTTTTTCTGTTTTCTTTTTATTCGAATGATGAAAGTACACTTTAGTACTTGCAATTTTGCAAGATCTGACCCTGCCTAACATTTTCCGTTCTCACTTTCTCCATATATTTTCTGACATCAGACAGTTTTCCTTACATATTAGTTTCATTTTCCACCCTATGAGCTCTCTGTATGCTCCAGATAGACTCTCCGAGGTGATTGCTCATCTAGTTAGAAATTGAGTCCTTTATTATGAAAGGTTTTTCCACATGTTTGAAGCTGGAATTTTTACAGCCCACAGTCACAGATTTTTTCTTAAAGTAATTCTAGAACTTCCTGTAGTCTTCACTATTTATTTTTTTTTAAATGTGAATTTCTGATTTATTTATGCTAAACTTTTACTTATGTTACATTGATTCTTAAAAAATGGAACTCGTGTTGTCAGTTACCTTGAGACAAGTCTTTCTTGATCAACTATTTCATAAGGTCTTATAGCTCACTTTTCTTGTGTTGTGTGACATATCCTGATACCTAGGGCTCACACTTTATAGTAGAATTTACCTTCTGGGAAGTTACAATATCACCTCACAGCTTTCACAGGATGATTTACTCCTTATTTACTATTTCATAGCATTATTTGCTTTCTAATTAAAACAGAAATCTGTATGAGATAAAACAGATTCAACACAAACCTTTCTGAAATGAATCTGAAACCATTAGAAACCTTTTGTCTCCTTTCTAATTTTCTTACAGCCTATGGAACACTTAGCTGATAGTTCATCACATCACTATTTTTGCCATGAGAAAAAAACGTGGTTGGTGCATGCTGATGTAGGAAATAGGCAAGAAGAGGATTACTGTGGCCACTCACTGCATGTGTACTGCATTATCCATGTGACAGGAAAGGTGTAAGGAGTAATAAGTAGGTTTACTGCCCTCTACACTTCAGTACAGTCCTCTCACCCATTTTTTTTGAGTAAAATATTGCCATTGCTTGACAATTCAAAAAAAAACCTTATCCAATGGATATAAAACTTATCCAATTGGATATAAAATATCCAATAGGATATTTTAAGGGGGCAATCAAGGTGACAATCATGAATGCAATCTCGCAAATTCATATTAGTTAAATTCCTTATAGTTTTCAGTAACATGCAAGAGTTAATCTTCCACTATTTCACTCAGTTTAATTTCATTAATTTTTTTTTTAAAATATACTTTAGTCAAATAAAGCCAAACTCTGCTCTGTATAACTATTCTTATGGAACTCTTATATTTATTTTCTTTAAGTGGGCTGTATAAATGTGTTTTTTTTTTTTCCTTTATGCATCATATATTATTACTGAATATCTAACAGAGATGTTATTGCTGCTGGACCAGCAATACTAACCAGATATGGCTTCTGCTTTACCCTGTCTTTTAGGCATGGGAACAAGAAAATCAGTACTCCTTTAATTAGATTTTTTTTCTTTCTTCAGCAGACATCAAACTGTTGAATCACAAGAGTGTCTAAAATGGAAAATCCAAAGTCACTGTGATATATAATCCTTGAAAAGAAGTAAAATACAGGGAGATAGTTATGTCTAGTTTTTTTTTCAGCTACCTGAGGATTTATCTCCATTTTCCAGAATGGCTTATGCTACTGCCTGTCAGTGAAGCAGAGTAATCACAAAAGCAGGTTTTTATTATATATTTTATATCCTACTCTTTTCTCTTCTCCTTTACCACCAGAGAGTTATTCAGCATTTTTTAACAAGGTGGCAGTTCCTGTTTTAAAACAAGAACTAACATGATTCTCTCAGTTGTTTTTGAACTGTGTTTTTTTCCCAGCTATTGATTTTCATTTGTCTTAGGACCACCTTGGAATGCAAACAAAATTTTACTGAGCAACAACAGATACTTCTCTTTCACTTTAAAATGTTCTATTTACAATAGTTATTTAAATTTCTTATTGGCAGCAGGCTGGGCTTGTATTTTCATGTAGCTGACTCTTAACTGCTGGCAACAGATGCATTTAAAATAGACTCTGATAAGATGATATTTTTGAGATGTAGTTATTGGAAGAGAATCTTCTGTTAAGTAGATATGCTTTCAAATGGTGTTTATTTTAAAATTGAATATTCTATTTTAAAGGATTTTACAAATGTATTTACATTTACAACACACAATTGTAAAGGAATGCTAAAGAATTAAGTGACAGAAAATTGCACCTAGAATTTCATGTGAAATGTGATATGTAATATGCAACATATGTAGTGTAAATTGTTACATTGTCTATGTATTGGGGTATTTTTAAAGAAAACTAAACAATTTAGTTTTAGAAAATTTAATCTTTCTTTACTCTTAATTCTTCATGCTATTACATATATTACATATTTGAAGCAACGTATTATTCAGTTGTTTGAAGGACATGATCCCACTGAGCAGCTGCATTAGTTCTTTAAGACACTTCACACTTAAAAAATAATTGTAAGTAAATATAGTCCTATGAGTACTAAAACATGCTAGTTTCCCAATATTATGGAAATACTCAAAGGCAAAACTCAGTTTTGTAGCACCAGCCAAGTAGAGTCTTAAGTGGGTGGGAGAGGGCTGGAGGAATCAGTAGCCAGAGGAGGCTTCAGAGAGAAGGATTTGCACCTTTCAGTACAGGGGGAAGCTGGAACTGCTGCAACATGAAGGAGTTACTGTAGCTGGCCCTCTCCATGCACTTTTTCAGGATTTATGCCATTATAGCTAATTCCTGTGTCCTCAGGCTGCAGTTTCTGGCTGTTCTTTGCATACAGCTGGCCAAAGAGGTGAATAGAATCTCTGCACTTCCAGTTGTATTGTGTTAATTACTTAACAGTCGAGAAATATGGGAATGAGAAAGAGATGGAAGGAATAAGAAAGCCCATTGTTCACACAAGATGTTTTAGTTCTGTGTTCCATCATAAACATTTTTTTGTAGATCTATCAAAATGCCATATATTAGATTTCAAAGTCACGGTGATTTCAGATGTCTCTATATATTTAAGAACATATTTATTCATTGCTATTTATAAATGCACATGAATGATGCTAAGTGATTCTGTTAATGATATTCATTTAAATCTATAATTAATGGAATCTATTTTAAAAAATGGATCAGAAAATATAACTTTCTGAATGAGAAAAAAGGACTTGACACACTCTTTACTTACACTGCTAGGCCATGGGAAGTGTGACTGTGGGAAGTGCAAATGTGATGAAGGCTGGTATGGTGAAGCTTGTCAGTATCCAACTTCTTGCAATCTTACACGGAAGACAAGCAATGAAATGTGTAAGAATTCCCAAGATATCATCTGTTCTGGTGCAGGTAAGACGTCTTTTGTTGGTTTTGATGGCTTAAGAAGTTCTCCCTGTGTTATCTTGTGTATCATTGTATTTTACTTTCTCACTAAGAATTTTATAGAGTGTGTTTCAAGAGACTGAGAAATAACTGTATAAATACTAAAATGCTTGATTTTCCTTTAGGCCCATTCCTGTGCACATCATGTGCAATGATTCAGAATGCTTACTTCAGTAGTTTAGTTTATCCATAGCTGTTTCAGGTTGATGAAACTGCAGTTATGTCATGAATTCTGCCTATCAAAAGGTTGTTATAATGGCATTAAAACAGAATGTGACTTGTGTGTATATATCAGTAGCATGCAGAAATCATATTTGCAAATACTTTTTCAGGATGTTTAAACACTGTACAATTTTTTGAGACACTTTTGAGCTTATAATGGGTTTACATGGCAGGGTTTTCGTAGTGGGGGCTGCAGGGGTGTCCTCAGTGAGAAAAGCCTGGCAGCTGCCCCATGTCAGATAAGAGCCAGCTCTGGACGGCTCCAAACGGACCTGCTGAGGGCCAGAGCTGAGCTGAATGATGCTGCTTGGGACTCTGGGAGAGCAGATTTAAGAAAGGGAAAAAAACTGCTGTGCAACCATGACTGGGAGAGAGGAGTGAGAAGCAGCCCTGCAGACCCCAGGGTCAGTGCAGCAGGAGGGCAGGAGGTGCTCCAGGCAGGCAGCAGCAGTTCCCCTGCGGCCTGTGGAGAGGCCCCTGGTGGAGCAGGCTGTCCCCCTGCAGCCCATGGGTCCCACACGGAGCAGATCTCCACGCTGCAGCCCGTGGAGGAGCCCCCGGTGGAGCAGGTGGATGTGGCCTGGAGGAGGCTGCGGCCCATGGAGAGCCCCCGCAGGAGCAGGCCCCGGGCCGGAGCTGCAGCCCGTGGAGAGGAGCCCACGCAGGAGCAGGGGTCTGGGGGGAGCTGCCGCCCGTGGGGGACCCGTGCTGGAGCAGTTTGCTCCTGGGGGATGGACCCCGTGGTACGGAGCCGTGTGGGAGCAGTTCTTGAAGAGCTGCTGCCTGTGGGCAGCCCCCACAGGCTCAGTTTGGGAAGGACGGCATCCCGTGGGGGGGACCCCACGGGGAGCAGGGGCAGGGAGGGACCGTGAAGGAGCGGCGGAGACGAAGTGTTAGGGACTGATGGCAGCCCCCGTTTCCTATCACTCTGCACTGCTTGGCAGGAGAAAGTTGAAGAATCTGGAGTGAAGCGAAGCCTGGGAAGAAGTGGGGGATGGGGAGAATGTGTTTTTATTTATTTCTCACTACCGTACTCTGTTATTAATTGGCAATAAATTAAATTAATCTTCCATAATCCAAGTTTGTTTTGCCTGTAACACTAATTGGTGAGCGATCTTCCTGTCCTTATCTCAACCCATAAGCTTTTTCATTGCATTTTCTACCCCCATCATACTGAGGATGGGGGAGAAAGGGAGAAAGAATAGCTGGATGGGCACCTGTTACCTAGCCAAGGTCAACCCACCACAGAGCTGTGATGATGATTATTGAAAAAACACTGTGAAAGATCTGCTGAACCATTTCAATGGGGTACTTCATCTTCACTTTTCTGATATTGTGGCTCTCTTTGCTGTCATTCTTTTATTTTACAACTCATCCTAACTTAAATACAAAGTCTTTTCCATGTAAAAATCAGAGGATAAAGAGACAGCCTTTTAGAAGAGTCCACTGCATCGTAGTAAATTTTTGAAAGGCATTTGCTGCCTACTAATCAAGTTTTGAGACCAGAAACTGCCTTCTGTTTTTTTCCGGACTATTGCAACAATCTCCCATTGAGAGAATTTTTTAAGAACCCCACTTCTGCTAACTATTGTTGGCCTTTAATTTCTGACTGGGTCCATACATTTGCATACAACTAAATATCTCACAGGATGGTTGCTGGTGTGCCTGGCATGAGAAAGAATATGGGACTCAGTACAGAGAAGCTAGGCTGTCACAATAAGAGGTGAGAGCAATTTAACTTAAAATTCTAGGCATCCAGCATACGGAGTAAATGATGCTTGTTATTTATGACAGTGATGTAGATTATGTGAAACTCATGATTGTTTGGCTAAGATATAAGAAAAAAATAAATGAGAAACTGACTCAGAAATACGCATGGTAAGTTGTGATCAAAGTACTTAAGCAAGAATGATAAGACATTTTCTTCTCTTTCTTTCCTTGGCTAGAAGTAGCCTCAGTCTGTTTATTGCTCAGTCTTCACAAGAAAAACAATGCAGATGAGCAATGACTAAAAGTGGCTAAAAGGGGAGCGTCTGTGAATTCAAGACAAAAATAAGAGCTTTTGGTTCTGCTGGTATTAAACAGGACAAGAATACCAATGAGACTGGCTAGGGAGCTTGGGGTGACTTAGAGGGGCTGTAGCCATACATACTTCTTTTTTGTCTTCGTGGGATTGCCTTCCAATCTCCTGCTAACTTTTCCGTTGGTGTCTGAGCTCTGTTTTTTAATTGCTGTTGAAAGAAGGGAAGGGATGACATGAGTTGTTGCAAGAACAATCCTTCACTATCACACAGCTCACCATTTATTGCAATACCTGGCATGAACCAGTCAATATCAATCTTAAATTTAACATTTTATGATCCAACTATTCCTAATCATTTGTCAGACTGAGTGGGGCATCCTACCTAAATGTAGATTGATTCTAGTCAATATGGAGAAGTGGATGCTTTAAGACTGTCTGACCTCCTTAGACGCCCAACTTATGAATCATTTGATCTTTATTTCCTTTCATGTTTGTGAATTATCTCTTAACAAGACAGTTTTATCAAAGTTGTTATTTGTTTTTATTTCCAAGTAACTGTAGCAAATAATTCTTGTTCTGGAGCTTGCTTATGTTATCAGTTATATTATTATTTTATCATTTTAGCTCTTGCAAACATTTATAAAGTTGGCTTTTTTAGATTAGCCATGTATATCATGGAACCTGATTATTCTTCTCTTTGGATGAATACTATGTTTAGTAAAACCTGTACTATAATTACTCGTAATGCTGAGAAGTGAAATGATTTCTGCAAACTAGTTGTATAATGTCAGCATAAAAAACTTCTCTTTTGGAGGACTTATTTTGTGTTAATAACCATGTTTGCCAGAATATGTTTGTACCTAACAGGAGGTATATGACTTGTGAAATAAGTTTCTAAATGTTTTTGTTTCTCATTAAAAAGTCACTGGCATAGTGATGCCAGCGACTGCTGGAACAGCTTCTACAGGCCCATTGACTACAGGGCCCCATTTAAACATGCTACTGCACAGAGTTTTGTCCTTGCAATTTAATATAGGTTTTAGTTGGAGAAAAGGGGTTTCTCGTACAGTCATGATGGTAATACCTTTGTTTCTGATGTTATTGGACAGTACTTTGGGTTTTTGACTGCGTAACTCTTTAGTATATACATATATATATATATTATGACTGTTCTATGTTATCATGCATCATGTTCCAAAGCAGAAAATACTGAGAAGGTGGACAAGAAGGCAGTTTTTTGCTTTGTCCTGGCTCTCTGAGGGAAAAGGAGGGGATGGTTCCTTTCCTGGGAGCAACAAAATTCTTTTGTTTGTGAGGGTGAGTAGTAGAGAGACAGCCACTGAGGTGCAGCGGTCAACCAGACAGAATCACAGAATCACAGAATGGACGGGGTTGGAAGGGACCTCTGAAGATCATCTAGTCCAACCTCCCTGCTGAGCAGGATCACCTAGAGCATGTCGCACAGGATGGCATCCAGGTGGGTTTTGAATATCTCCAGACAAAAGAAGTACCAAGAAGTACACGTGTGACCAGGCTAGAAGAGACAGAAGTGAGATCTGTTTACAAATGCATTTACATGCTTTGCAATACCTGAGTACTCTGTGATTTCATCACATCAGAAAGTTTTCTGATGTGGTTTATGTTCTGAGAAGATCCAACTTTCTGATTACAAAGCATCTGGGAGTCCTGTGCGTACTTACATCAAGGGTGAACCTCAGATAGACCAGTGTCAAACCACCTGCTGGTTTGACATGAATCAAACTCTCATACTTTTGCCTAAAACTTTTCAATTTGTAAGTTTTTTGTGCTGCTGTAGTGGCAAATCAACATTTTTTTTCATATCTCTTAAATTTCTTGCAAGATCTGCTCTCTGCTGAGACATCATCCACAAATTGAAGAAAAATGAACATTAAAAACTTAAAGTTGGATTGGGTCAAAGTTCTGAAATAACGAAATATTATTATGGAGGTACCTACAATCCTTCAAGTGAATGAAATAACTTGAACTCTGGATATCAATACCTCTGGGAAAAAAAGAAGCTATTGGCATGCAAACTGCAAGTGGTTGGTGGAAACTGTATCAAAATGTGAATAGAGAACACTATCAAGAGTTTTAGTAAATATCATAGAGTTGGCTCTTTAATCCTGGCTTTTAATATGCACTTTGCAGTAAAATTGTTGATATGGTATAATAATACTTAGAGTTTGTTTAATACTACTATGAATGTATTTCATTACAATTAGGTTGTATGTTGCCTAATATACTGGTATGGTAATCACTTTCTAGATTGAGTCTTAAGATTTTTAAATCTTATTCCTCAGATAATAGCTATAGAAAAGGGACTGGAGACTTTAGTGCAAAGGAACTTTGTGAATTTATTCAAAAATATTTTCAGGTGCTCAGTAGCTAAGCGCTTGTTCTCATGTAAGATGGCTGTGGAGCTGGACAAAAGCAAGCTTCATTCTTGGGAAGATGACTAAGCTCAATTTTCTCCTTTTAGCGGGCAGAAGATATAATTTCCAAAGATGACTTCATGTCCTAAGTGTATGAAGCGAGACAGACATCCCTGGGATTGAATTTTACTTAGTAAAATATAATGCTTCTTTTTAAGAATGAACCACTTTAATATTGTATATATTGAGGGCTATGATTAGACCTTTTGTTGGTATGGATTGTTTCAATTTCTTTCCTTATTTGGTTCATTCATCCTTAGATTTCAGCCTGCACAGAAATAAAATACATGCTGTCTCTGATGGACTGATGAAACTCTTTCCATAAACTGCAGTCATTGAGTTATATCTTAAATGTTTTCAGGCACATGTCAGTGTGGCAGGTGTAAATGTGCAAACTCAGAAGGAAATGGACTGGTCTATGGTAAATTTTGTGAATGTGATGACAGAGAATGCATAGATGATGAGACGGAAGAGATTTGTACAGGTATGTGTTTTAGTGGGTACAATAAGAATGGGGAAGATGAATGCAGTCTTATAAAATATTTTTAATATGTGGACCTACAAAATGTCTTTACTGAATGCATGAATTAAAAACAAACAAACAGACAAACAAAACAAAGCAAAGAGTACTGCTTGCAAATTGTAATTGGGAGTTTCAGATGCAAAAATGAGCTAAGCAGTGGGTTAGAGAATGAAGAAGTCCTGTGACATCCTACTCTTTTTGGAAAAACTGGATAGAGGATTTCACAAGATAATTCACTAGGGTACTTCATACCTTACTGTGTCTGTCTTTGGAATAAAATAAGTAATGTGAATGCTTTGTGGAACAGATGACTGTGAGAGGGAGGGACATAGAGAAAACAAAAGAAAAAAGGAAAAGAAATTATTAAGAATTTTGGGCAAAGAAGCAAAAAAAAAAAAAAGAAAGAAGAAGAGTAAATGTAAGATGAGAACTCAAAAGCAATTCAGGCAATAAAAAGGAAAAGGAACAAATGAAGAAAAACTCCACCTGTGATAGAAAAGGCAAGAGAATAAGATAGAGTGAACTCTGCTGATAGAAATGCAAACAAAATCCAAGCAGTACTTTAATTTCATTATGAATTAAGAACCTAGCAATTAAACACTGTGTAGTACACACCATTTATAATATTGTAAATGCTGTTGCATATATTACTAGGGAGGCTTGTCCTTGAAATGAAAGGTATTAGAAATATTTTACAAACTAGAAATGTTTTACACACATGCATGAAGTGTCTATGTACATACAGGAGGATTCAGAGCTGTTTTTAGAATATTCATACTCTGATTATACTGCATGTGTGTGTGCATGTATGTGTGTAAAAAGATAAGAGTAATTATGCCAAGTAACTTTATCTATCTCTATGCACACTCAGAGAACAAAATAAATTCTATTTATTTAAGTGCCTTCTAAGGCAAGAAGGACTATTTTTTCCCCACAGGATTAGGTAGGGATTTTAAATGAAGGTAAACAGAATAGTCCTTTGAAATCTAAATCTAGGACCAGAGGACAGCATTTCTGGTAATTACCTAAAATAAAATGAGTGGAAGGCAATAGTATTATGTGCCAATGATCCTCTTTGTATTTATTTGATTGTAAATGTTAGATATGGTACCAACTATGATAAAAATTCACCACTTATTTAGTTCCAGTAAATTCTCCTTTTGCAGTTTTTGTCTTTTTTTTTTTTTCCTGTCTGTGTTGCTGTTGATTTATATTGTTAGTTTTCTCTTAGCTTTTATTTCTTTTATTTCCCCTTGTTTCATCCAATGGTGCCGTGTCTCAAAACTGACCAGATGGATCTCTGTAAAAAATCTAGTTTAATGTGTATGAGGAAATAAAAGTATGCTGATACATAAGGACAAGAATGTTGGTAGATTCAAGTCTGTAAGGTTTGTAATTCATCAGTACACAAAGCTCTGATACCTTATGTAAGGTTTGGAGCCATACAAAGTAAATATAAATTGTTTGTGTGCTTGACTTCGTTAGATAGTTGTAAGCTGAAAAGTTTACGCATTTAGCATGAGTGTTAGATTTTGCTTTGCTTTCTAACATGAACCTCTGCAGTGCATAACGATGTGTTAAATCAGAAAAAAAGATGTGACTTAATGATCAAAGGTACATAATTTCATAGCAGAAAAAGCAGACCCTACCCTCATATCTGGCTATGGCTTCTCTCTCCCACCCTGATGTCTACTCTGATATCTTCTATCCTGTCTTTCCTTCTACAGAATTTCCACCACCGTAATCATTCAGGTTTATTTATGAAGTAAAAAGAAATGCTGTTCCAACCCAGGCAAGCTGTAATTATCTAGCAATGTCCCCTGGATGCTCTCCACAGAGGGGGTGAACCTAATCAGTGCCAGTTCTGCTATCATAGCGTGTGTAGCACCTACTTGGTTGCTACATACCCTTTGTTTCCCTCAAAGGTCTCTGGCTATAGGCAAGTCTTGAAGGCTGTAATTGTCTTCAAAGAAAGCCAACTCAGGAGGATCAAGCTAACAAAAAACCCAAACCTTCTATTTATACACTTGTTTTTAAGGTCTGCAGCTGTGAGCTGGGATTTTATCCTGGAAAAGCTTAGAATGCAAAGCTGAGATATGGATAACATGCATTTTAATCGTCGCACAAGGGGACTGCCTTTTTTAAGCAAGTCACTTATTCATTAGAGCAGTTACAACAGTGCATCAAGTTTTTTTAAGCTTCAGTGGTTTTTTTTTCTTTTTTTTTTCAGTCATTTGTGTTTGTTTCACTTGATATTTGAGGTTACACAAACTTTGGAATCAAGTTGCAGCTTATTTTTCATGAAGTATTGTGGATTTTAGCAAATTAAATTCTGATCCTGATCTTTTTTTAATCTAAGGCTGTGTGCTTTAATGGAGTGACTTTGTCTTCAGTCAAGGGCAAGAGATAGTGGCAAATTGTATTATTTGTATTAATTGTATTATTTGGAGGTGTTCAAAACCAGGTTAGATGAGGCCCTGAGCAACCTGATCTAGTGGGTGGCATCCCTGCCTGTGGCAGGGGGTTGGAAATGGGTGATCCTTGAGGTCCCAATAGGAAGAACAGCCTATTTGTAATATGCAATGTTATAAGCTGTACTTCTTGTTTAGTTATATACGTAAGAGGATATTATTCTCTTCTGTTATTGTTTCACATGCCAGCAAACAATTGTAATGAAAATTCTATGTGTAATTGTAAAAGCAGAACAACAACAAAAAAATGTATCCCACAGGTCTCAATTTGCTCTCTTACAGTTAAGGATATCAGTTGATTAGATTCTGATAGAGACAACCAGGTCTACTAAGCTTAGCATACCTAGAGTAAAAAAAGGACAAGATGCTGACTTGATCCTGGGTCCTTGCAATAAAGAAATTAATTTATGACTTTTTAGTAAGAGTTGCAGCTACTTAGTTTAAATGCTTTGTGTCATTGAAGCACATGGCATAAGTATCTTACTGAAACAAAATGTTCGGGAGCTTGTTTCATGAAGTCCCAGGTGACCCATGTATCTTTTCAAGAGATGGGAGGTTTGTTAAATGAACATTTAAAACGTTCATTTTCCTAATTCTTATCATTCATGAGCTGGTGCATCTGTGTTCAAAAATGTTCTTGCTAGGTAAGAAGAGAAGCCATATACAATGTAGACAGTTTGTTGTAAATCAGCATCCCTCTGATGGAATTATCTGAGGAGCTGAGAACACACAGTGCTTTGTTAGATATGCCCAGTATGGTGGGAAAGTGTGTCTCATCTTCATATTTACAGCTGTGCCCAACTTTAACTATCACATTTACTGCCTTTCAAATTTACCTTTAAAGGTTCAAAAAAAGCTTGCAAAAATAAAAAAGGTTAATGCCATTTTCTTAGTGTTTATTAATGAGAGATCTGTGATTAAATGAAAACATGCTCTGATATAGATGGGGAGAAAAATAATGCAGATATCCTTTGTCTTATTTGATATAGACAAATACAGTCTACAGATTGTTTCTATTCTGAGTCTAGCAGTAAAAGTTTTTAAAAGAAAAATGATTAAAATGGTTAAATTGCTAATGCTTCTTAAAAACTTGCCTCTTTCTCACTGTATAAAATTTGTTTTGGGTTAAGGCCATGGAAAGTGTTACTGTGGAAACTGTTACTGTGAGGCTGGTTGGCATGGAGATAAATGTGAATTCCAGTGTGACATCACCCCTTGGGAGATCAAGAAAAGATGCACATCTCCAGATGGCAAAATCTGCAGCAACAGAGGTGTGTCATTTGCACATTCCTTCTACACGTATTTATGTATCTTGCTTTTGTTTTAAAATATGTATTTTCTGCAACAGGACATGCATTGTGTTTGTTGATGGTTTCTAGTTTGTTCTCACTGATTTCAAATCTGGATATACATTTCTAAATGAGTGGATGGATATCTGTGTTTCCATATAAACTTACATATATACACACCCATTTTTAGTTGAAACTGACCCAAGAATAGCAAGTTCTTTTTGACCTTCATTTCTGTAGTAAGACCGAGCAGGAGAATTTATCAGTACATCTGCTCTGGTGAGAGACATGTCCTGTTAAATTAAATATTAACAGATTGATGACTGATGGATCAGTGCTTTAAGGCCAACAGGACTGTGTGCTGATTTACTCTTAAATAAGACCAAGGACCTACAACTGAATAGAGAAATAAAAACACAAGGCTCATTTTTTTTCCACTGCAACCTGAGAGAGCAGCCAAGAGTTGTGCAGTAACAATGCAATGAATGTATATGACATTGGAAAGGTAGATTTTACACAATAGTTCTAACTACATGAGTTTTTTTTTGCATAAAGTTCCAGAATTTTAATTTTACCTTATACTTCCGTTTAATTTTTCCATTTTTGGAAAAAAAAAAAAAGCACAAAATGAGGTTGGTATTCACCAACCGCAATGTTTGGCTTAGTTGAACAAAGAGTTAAAAGAGCATGTTATTTTTTGGCAATAGTACAGAATAATTACAGTAGAATGTAAGTTCAGGTCTCATAGATACTTCTCTTAAAAACATCTCTGCTGACAAAACCTGCTATAGTGTGAACATCTAATTATCTTGAGAGCATTTAGAAAACTCTTTTCTCTTAATTATGAGGAAATTGAAGTATCGGCTCAAATACAGAGATCATGTAGGCTCATTTAGTTTTGGGACTTCAACAGTAAAAAAAAAAATCTGTATTTCTGGAAGTAATAAATATGGAAGTGTTTCAGATCAGAAGTTTTTTTGCACCAAGACAGTAATTTCTTGTCAAAGGAAATTTTAAATTTGAATGTGCAAGTATTTCTTTAAATATACATTGCAACTGAGGGAAATTAAGATAGTACAGCTGATATTCTGAATAGCTACAAACTCCCATACAAGGATGCATTCATGGGATATTTCTATATTTTTTACCCTTTAAACTGTTTATAATTTTATCCACATAAAATTTTTTTAGGCTGTTGACTACGTAAGGTTGTTTTCCAATGTGGTGTTTCTACTCTCTTTAGTCCTATTTACCCAGATTTCTGTTTACACATTTTGCGACATAGGTACAGTTCATCTTGTCAGTCATGAGTATTCTAAAAATTATATTATTGAGGGTAACCTCACTGTACAGCTTAAGTCCACTGTCAGTGCTAAGATCGTTAAATTATTTCTATCTCTCCACCAACTGTCTAGTAAACCATCTGAGACTAGATGTGAACCTTTAGATTTTTTAAACTTTGGTGGGATGATGCTTCATATCCTCATATACAGGACAGCTGATCCAAAGTCACTTTGAAGTTGTTTTGGTGGGGTTTAATCACTCCCCAGAATTATTTCCTTATTTTCTGATTTTGTTGTCTTTTTTTTTTTTTTCTTCTTTTTTTTCCCTCCTTCAGTAAGGTCACTGAGTTGTGAAAGAATCAATAATCACATGCAAATTTCCTAAGGGCTGTCTTGATGGCTTAAGCACTAGACAGGGCAGCATCTCTTCTGGCTTCATGTGACAATCAGACATGCATGATTGTGTGGACCTTCTCTTTTAAGAGACAGTGCATGTGTACCATTTAGTCAGCCTGCCCTGTTCTCCTCAAATGCATTATGTTGTTCAGAGTAATCTGAATAAGAAGACAGTCTTCAGTGTAGCAGAAAAGTGAAGCCAATGTCCAGGAAATTGACTGCATGCATCTGTAAGTTTAGGCTGCTGCTTTGTACCTGTTAACATCTCAGCAAAAGCTGTGAATGTATGGCCCTGCGGAACAAGCCATAAAGGCCTTTTGTTCTTTTGGAGATGTTGTGTCTATTTGGCAAGCACATTTGGATTTCTGAAGAAGGAAACTGTATTTCTGTGTGTGTCTGTTCTGACTTTTCCTAAACAAGTACCTTGTATGTTCTCTGTATATCGGTAACATTATGCCAAATAAATATCTCTGTCACATATCACATTTTCATTCCTATTGTAAATAATAGGATGTGGCCATGCATACTGATTTGGGAAAAGTGAAAAAAGTATCATTTTCATGTAGACCTGTGCTAATGTTCTTGTTTTGTAAATTATCACCTCCCAGCCATTTTCAGCTGGATTAGAATTTGTATTTCCTTTTAGTTTAAATGTTTATGCTTTAACATTCATTAATTATCCACTGTGTCCAAGCCAAAATCATTTAAACATCATTGATTTTTATCGTCATTAGTGTCAGTGCAAATTACTGTTGATGTCAAAGATTTACTAATGTTTTGTGCACTACATTTTTGTTGACTCCTAATAAGGTTCAACAGCAAAAAGAAACTTGAGCAGGAAGCCAACTTGTTTATACAAAGTATTACTACTAAATTAATCATAGAAAATTTTAAATCATAGAAGATGAGATACACTCATGATTAACACTTGCAGCTTTGACACTGCACTCCTGTGAGAGCAGAAAATTCATGAGTGTAAAATTCATGTAATCAAACTATTATTACTCTAAATTACTCGGTTAATCTTCTGTCTCTGTCTCTCTCTTTTTTTTTTTTTCCTCTTTCCTAGGCACATGTGTATGTGGGGAATGTACATGCCATGACGTGGACCCAACTGGTGACTGGGGAGATATACATGGAGATACGTGTGAGTGTGATGAAAGAAACTGCAAAGCAGTGTATGATAGATATTCTGATGACTTCTGCTCAGGTAAGAAAAATGTAAAAAGGACCTTTTGTTTTATAACAAAAGTCTCAAATTGGTCTAGTTCTGCTCTTCCTTATTGCTTCAATTCTCATTTTACCTGGCATAAAATATATCAGGCTTTATCTGGTTGGTTGGTTTGATTTTTTTTTTAATTTTTTTGAGGAATGGACTTTTTAAATTAAAAGCAAAAAAAAAAAGTATATCTAATGCTTTCTTTAAATATCTTTTCTTTCTGTAAATATGAACTATTTATAGGTGCTCAATTCACTTTCAATACTATCATCTTCAGTGTAGTCTAACATAAGTTCATGAATGGCTGAAACTTTATATCCTATCTTAGGGAAATTTAAATTAGATTGTGCTTTATTTGTTATTGTATATTATGTGGAAGGGAAAGGAAGAAATTCAAGAAAAACTGAATTAATGAGTTAATGAAAAATAGTACCCTCAGAATACCAATTCATCTAAGAACAAGAAGTGGAAAGGTCAAGATGTGGAAAAAATGAATGTGTTGTCCAGCTACACACCACTGTCTATACATCTCAGACACTTTCATCTTCCTTTTTTGGATTGATGCTTCTTATATCAACTAATGCCAATGCATTCCTTCTAATGCATTCCTCCTGTTTAGTATGAGAGCAATCTTATACAAAATTGCATGCAATTCTGTAAAGCTGTTGTTAAAGACGTAAATACTGGGCAAGAGAGGAGGACTTTGAGCAGTACACAACATGCAATTTATACACAGAAGAACTTTGCTAAAACAAGTAATGATGGTTTCAAATGGACTTGGCGGATGACAGTTTGTCAACTATAACATGTCCTGTAGAAATCTGATCTAGCCTAATTAATAATAGGAAGAATGCAGTCACATCAAGGAAAATAATGAAGTGGTATATTCTTCTCCTCCTACCAGCATGAGTGATACCTCATAGAAAGTTTATAGGAGGTGTTGGTAGTAGGGATAAGAGGCTGAAATAAACACGATAGGTAAAATTCTTACTCTCTTGTCCTGTTATAAAAGTGCAAGGTTTCTTGTCTGATTTTTCTTTTTTAATATTGATAAATCACTAGCTAACAAAACTGAAAAAGAAAGAAAGAAAGAAGCATTTCTAAAAACCCTTTAGTGAACTCATTGTTTTCTATGGTTTTGGCCACCTTCAAACGCTATATAGGTTTACCTAGTTAATATGCTGAAAGGATGTAGAACTGCAGCTATGATATCAGCAAGAGTTTGGGATGCCAATTTTTGAACATATTACTGTGTTCCTGAGTATGTTTTAGCACTCAGAGATTGTTCAAAATGTCAGCACCAACTAAGGAATACAAAACTAAAAAGCATGGTGAATGTGTTCTGTAGATAAGGGTGAACACAGGAGTTTAAATATAGGTTCAAGCAAACCTGTGGCACCTACAGCTAATGCAGCATGCCTTAAAGAGGACTTGAACTCACTCTTTCTTAGATGTTATTGCCATTGCTGCTGCTGCTGCCCTAAGTGGTAATGATTGAAAGAAAGCACAAGAAAGTATGAACAGTTATAAAGAAGTGGGGAAAGGTACTGCCATTTGACATTGTACTGGGGACCAGAACAGGGTTCTTTATAACACAGACATAACTGCAAATGAGAAAGTCTTGAGAGGTATCAAATGATGTACTCATACTACTAGCTTTATATAGCAAACTCATTTTTAAGTATAGCTTAGTTTTTCTGTCAAATGAGAAAAAAATTTCAGTACCTCTTCTTATTCTTATCCCTTCCTCTCTCTGTCATGATTCAGAAGAGAAGCCTATTTTAACCCTAGTTAGCCACCCAAGAATTCATTCCTCAGATAGGTTGTGTAAAATTCTCCACATCTTCACATGAAGCAGTGTGAACAGTGTTTTGTTGTCCTGCTGCTTAGTCCTCTTTCAAAAATAGACAAGATGCTTAAGTGTTAATTTTAGTTTATTGTGGTAGACAGACAGCATCTGCAATTAAATCCAGGACTTACTAGCAGAATTGTAATTGGATAGTCTTTTTGTTTGTTTATATCAAATAAATATACTTAGTGCCCAAAGGATAAACATTAGGTATATCTGCAAAACATCCTCATTTTTCTCAGGTTTTAACAATTATTTGTAAATTGATTTTTGGATGAATCCAGGAGGGATTATTCAGATTAGGGAGAATAGACCATCTCTGTTTAGACCAACATCAAACCGAACTTTTCCCATCTTGTTCTGCTCACCTAATAGGTAGAGACAGGAAATTCACTTGTCCTGAGTAGTAGGTTGAAATGATGGGAAACCATGTTTACATATAAAGAGTTTTACTGTAATTGAATGAAATGCTATGTTTATTTCATAAACTACAAGTGATAGGAATTGGCAGCCCTGCTGTGAGGATTTAACATCACACAACAGCAGCTCCCTCCAGAAGCTTCATATGGCTTGGGGTGACTGTCAATTTGCAGCACCTCATATTGGTGACTGGATGCCTTCTTTGAACTTCTGAAATGATGCTCAGGATGTTACTTAATGATTTTCTTTCAGCAGTGTTCACAACATTAAAGTGATTTTCATTCTTTAAAGAGAATCGCCTTCCTGACTTGACATACAAAGGAAAAAGGTTTCCATAAGAAAATTCTTATGTTCACACATCTCATTAGCCTTATTTTCCACGGCTTTAGCAACAAAAATATTATATAAAAGAACATCATCCTCTCATAAGTATCTATCTATATCAGAGAACATATGTCCAATTCGCAACCTGTCAGCAGGTACACATGCAGCAAGGGACAGAAGAGGAGGCTTTTAACACTTTCCAAGGAAAACAAATAACTGAAGCAAAAAAAGTTGTTCTTGTGAGCTTAATAACACATGTAATCTGGGAACTACTCAATGCATAGAATGCTTGTTTCCATTTTCACCTCATGAAGTGCATATGTTTCATAAATATAATATAAGCCAATATTAAAATGCAAATATAGTTAGAAGGAGATATAAAATGTGTATTTCTGATTTTCAAGAAGAAACTGGATAGACAAGTAGGCGTCATCAGATAAATGCTTTGGAGTCATGTATCCAGCATATGATGACTATATGGACAGTGTGAGAGAAAATCATAGGAACACAGAATCATCTAGGTTGGAACAGACTTCCCTGATCACCAAATCCAACCATCAACCGGGCCTACTGAGTACCATCACTAAACCATGTCCCTTAGTGCCACATCTACATCTCTTAAATACCTCCCAGGATGGGGACTCCACCACTTCCCTGGGCAGCCTGTTCCAATCACCAGAGACCACCTTCTCTGTGCAGAAATTCTTCCTAATATCCAGTCTAAACATCCACTGGCACAACTTGGGGCCTTTTCCTTGCATCCTATCACTTGTTACCAGAGAAAAGAGACCAACAACGTTCTCCATACAACTCCTTTTAAGTAGCTTTAGAGAGCAATGGGATGTCCACTCAGCTTCCTTTTCTCCAGAACAAACCATCCCAGTTCCCTCAACTGTTCCTCATAGATCTCACAGATTTAATCTGCTGTCAAAAGTCATGAAAATAAATATTTACTTTTATGGTAAGGGATGTTTTTACTAGTGCTAAAAATTTTTTTTGTATGGTCAGAATCCCACTGCTTGATGCAAAGAGATCATGATTCAAAGGCTCATGAGGAAGGAATCTGGGCAACAAGCTTGGGTTTGCTTTGTCTGGGTATGTTAGTTTTCAGATAGAGGAAATGGTCTGGTTTCTTGACTTTCTAGCTTAAATTCTCAGGAGGGATCTATCTCTGACTACTCTAATGGCTGTTACTTTTTTTTTAAAGAAACTTCCCATAAAAGCTTCTGTTTATCTCAGTTGCTTTTCTTCATCCCAGCATGCACAGTGAATGTTACATTTATGTTGCCATGTTCAGACATGGTCCGGAAGAGTCAAGTTAGCTAATGAGATACCACAACTACATCTGACTGCCCTATGGGGATGAGGATTGATTAAGCACAGCATTTTGTTATTTGCACACCATTATTTAGTAGAAGGCACTGGTCTGAGACTTGGAATTGCTGTGGAATTGCTTGTCTCTAGAGGATCACATTGATTGCAAGTACATAAAAGATGGCATTGGTACATTACTTAGAGAATATGCTGCAACTGTGGTAGAAAAAAAAGAACATAGAGGTAAATAAAATATTGCCTTACGACAACCTCACTTCTCCGGACAGTGAGATGTGTATTTGTATCCTCCTTTCCACTCTTTCACATGAGGAGTGTGTGTCAAGTGACAAAACACCCCTTATGGAAAAAAAATTAAAGGAAATATGTGTCAAATGGAATAATATGCAGAGGTATTGTCAGAAAAAAAATAGATACAGTGAGTTGACTGTATTTTTTGCCAACTGACACTTTAATGAAAAAAAAAAGATACAGTTCATCTAATCATGAGGTATCAATACCTCTCATCAGCATGGAAGTTAATCTTTGATTGTATTCATTGGAAAGGTCACGGACAGTGTAATTGTGGAAGGTGTGACTGTAAAGAAGGATGGACTGGGAAGAAGTGTGAACATCCACGGTCTTGTCCATTGTCAGCTGAAGAAAGTGCTAAGAAATGCCAAGGAAATTCTAATTTACCTTGCTCTGGAAGAGGTAAGCATTTTCATGCTCTAGAAGCATACTTCCATTAAAAGAATTTTTACAGGTTTCCAGCATTACTACAACTGAAAAACGGGAAATTTCTTGGCTTACTGTGGATAAGTCAGACCTGCATAATTTATGAGCTATTTATAAGGGAGGACAAGAATAAAAAGGGCACCTATTTTTACTGTCATCTATTGCATTGTATTTTATGTTACTTGCCTCAATATTTGTTTTGGGAGTTTGCAAGGAAGCTTTGAAGTTTTGCTGCAGTTAAGTCTTGCTAAGGATATATTATAAACATGAAATTATTCTTCGTATTCTTTGACAAAAACAGCATGAGATTTTCAGTCTGTGTAAAATGCTGTGGCACCGTTGTGATAGAACTGTTCAGATTCACACTGCCAAAGAACTTGCCCTAATGAATGCAGGACTGATTTCTAAAATGCGGTTATTCTTCAGTGCAGTTTCCTAGTTAGCCACTGGCTTTTCATTTGAAAGCATTTCTTTGTGACACTGTAGCCTTTTCAAATCTCTGACTAAAAAAATATACAAACTCATAGGTACAATTGAAATGCACATTGCAAGCAAAACAAAAAACATTGTTCAGAAGGACAAGGATCTGCTAATTTTCATTCTCACTGTGTGAAATGTATTTCTTGTAGAGAGCAGAGAGAACAGTAAATATGACACAGACTTTTGCTAGAGCTGGCAATTGAAGTTGTTATGAATTCTGCTCACTTAATGTTTGCTGGGAAAGGTCTAACGCTGGTATTGAATTATTACATTTGACCCTAAATGTCATTTCATTTGCAATTGCTTTTTCCAATAATACTATCTAACATAGAAATCGTAGGCTGTCCACCCAAGTTAGCACTGTAATAATTTTTCTCCTCCTGTAAATGTGTAACAACTCATAACTTAGTAAATGTGGGATTAATTGTATCTTAAAAGAAGTATGTGTTAACAGACTTGTTGCTTTTTTTTTTTTTTTTTTTTTTTAATTACACTACAGTTTTCCACTAGATTACATCTCTCTATTATTGCTAAAAATTCTCAACGGAATTTCTGGGCACAAGTTAGGTGGAACATGGTCATCTCAATCAGTCAACAAGGGAAGACTGACCAATGTCCCAATGTCATCGAGCTGGGCACTTTAGGCCTTTGACAAGGTCGTGCGCAACATCCTTACCTCTAACTAGGAGAGATAAGGATTTGAAGGATGGACTATTTGCTGGATAAGGAATTGGCTGGATGGCCACACCCAGAGAGATGTGGTCAATGGGTCTATGTCCAGGTGGAGGCCGTGATTAGTGGTGTCCCTCAGGGGTCTGTATTGGCACCAGTACTGATTAATATCTTTATCAATGACATAGACAGTGGGATCAAGTGAACCCTCAGCAAGTTTGCAGACAACACCAAGCTGAGTGGTACAGTCCATACAACAGAAGGAAGGGATGCCATCCAAAGGGACCTGGGCAAGCTTGAGAAGTGGGCCCACGTGAACCCCAGAAGGTTCAACAAGTCCAAGTGCAAAGTTGGTGCAATCGCAGACAGGAGGACGGACTGGGAGAACTCATTGAGTGCAGCCCTGCGTAGAGAGAGATTTGGGGGTTCTGGTGGATGAAAAGCTCAACACGAGCCAGCAGTGCGTGCTTGCAGCCCAGAAGGCCAACTGCATCCTGGGCTGCATTAACAGAGGGGTGGCCAGCCAGTTGAGGGAGGGGATTGTCCCCCTCCGCTCTGCCCTTGTGAAGCCCCACCTGGAGTCCTGCATCCAGGTCTGGGGTCCGCAGCACAAAAAAGATGTGGTGCTGTTAGAGTGGTCCCAGGGGAGGGCAAGGAAGATGATCAGAGGGCTGGAGCACCTCTCCTGTGAAGAAAGGCTGAGAGAGCTGGAGTTGTTCAGCCTGGAGAAGAGAGAGCTCTGGGGAGGCCTTACTATGGCCTTTCAGTACATAAAGGGGTCTTAAAAAGCAGATGGAGAAGACTAACCTTTTACATGTGGGCAAAGAGTTACAGGACAAGGGGGAATGGTTTTAAACTAATAGAGAGCAGAGCTTTAGATTAGATATTAGGAGGAAATTCTTCACTCAAAGGGTGGTGAGGCACTGAAATAGGTTGCCCAGATAAGTTGTGGATGTCCCATCCCTGGAAGTGTTCATAGCCAGATAGAACGAGGACCTGGGCAACCTGATCTAGTCGGCGGCCCATGGCAGGAGGGTTGGATTTGGGTGATCTTTAAGGTCCCTTCCGCTGAGCCATTCTGTGATTCTATGATCTGTAGGGAATTCAGTCCATTTCATTTATCATGCTTGCAATAATTATAACTAAAACAAACAAGACTTGTCATTTATTTTTCTTTTCTTATCTGCTTCTCTAGGAGTTGCGTATGTTGTGCAATTGGAGTTAGTTATGTTATTTGCATAACAAAGCCTGAACTCTGCATTCACTGCTAAAAAAGAAAAAGTATCATACATTTTGAGTCAAATGACAGAGAAAAAAGAATGATAGTGATAAGAATAAGTTTGATGTGAATAAAAACACAGTCAAATTATAAAACATTGTTCTGTTTAGATGTTAAATTTTGAAAAGTTTTACAAAGTATAATGGGAAAAGTGAGTTTAAAGCTCACTTTTAATGTTAATGTTTAACTCATGTTAATGTCAATAATTCTATCCTCTTGGCTTTCTGAAAAACAAAATAAAACAAAACAAAAAAAAATCCAGCTGTGTTATATTGATGCAGTAGGAGGGAAATAAGTCCCTTTCAAGTGAATTCATTTAACTGTTCTGGTGGTCAAAATTTTAAAATAAAATACAAACAGTATCTAGTGGAACAAAAGGTTTAATTGATAGCAGTTTTCACTGAACTTTGTCAATTTTCTTTGATTATTTTCTGAGAATACTGAGTGTTAGGAGGAGTGCAGAAGGCGCAGAAGTGTATCTAGGGCATAGTATGATAGGCAACTGCTGTAATGAAGGAACAAGGAGTTTTGCATTCCACACCTGAAAAAAAATCCTTAAAAGCTGTCATTTTTAAATGGAATGTGGTATCTCATTTTAATTCTATGAATAATTTTGTTTATGAAATTGGGAGAGAAAAGGAGAAAGGAGTAATTTTAGACTAATCATTTGTTATTTGCTCTGTTTTGTTTTGCTTTTTTTTTTGAGCCTGGACTCCCTGCATTTCCTCTTCTTCCACTGTATTCTGGATATAATTAAAATTGTGGGAAGGTTCCTGTACTGCTGAAAGGATATAGGTGTTTAGTTGCTATGAAAAAAAATTGTCATTGGACTTGCACAGTTAAATTCTTTGGTCCTATTTGAAAATTCTACTTATTGTCATTATAGCTCATCATGAGCAGAAGTTACATAAATTAAGGATTTCCAATCAAAACTTCTGGGAGTGGGAAAGGCCATGTAATACAAGTTTTTCTGAAGTCAGGAGTGAGCAATGTGTAACAAGGGAGGGAAGGTTCCAAAGAAAATTGAAGTGTTTCTTTTCCATTTAAACATTATTCTTTTGATGGTTTCCTTGTAATATTTTTCTGTTGGCTATGGCACAAGGACAGTAAGTGTACATCCATGGCACTGCTGGCAAAGTTGAGTATATGTGAGTAAATGTAATGGCCTTACTAAATAGGATATTTTAGTAAGGCAGTTCATATATGGAGTAGAACACATGATGAAGAACCCAGAGATGCTGCTGCAGTTTATGACTTTTTCCTGTATTGTGTGTCCTTGAAGACTGCTTTCTGCTCACCTCTACCTTTTGTTTCTAGGTTAGTCAACAGCAATTCTGATAGCTGACACACTCTTTTGTAATCACTATTCTACTCTTGGATAAAGACATTGAAAGATAAAGCATTCTTATGATTTTTAATGGCATTACAGGTAGCCATAATGTGTTGGGGGAAATAGGAAAGAAAGATAGAATTATTATAATTCATAGGTGTTTTTTTTTTTTTCTTTTTCTATAGTCTCTGCCTAAATGCTGAGATATGCTCCGATTTTCAAGTAGAGGAGGTTGAAACTTCAGTTGTGATGCCCTTTTCCCAAGATTAACATAATTTATATTTTTGTTGATGGCATTTTCTTGTTGAAATGTTAAGTATGATTTCAAAGTTAAGTATGATTTCAAAATGTGATAATTCTTCACTTAAACAGTGCACAAATAAATTCCTTGCTGCCTCAATAAGCATTGAAAAAATATTCTTTCAAAACCTGTCTGGCCATGGTTTGTTTTTTTTTTTTTTTTTTTTTTTCATTTTGCGAGACTTTCTTTCTTATATGGAAGACTACAAAATTCCCAATGATTCAGTCATTTAAATCTTCAGTAATAATTACAGAAGGTGAAACATAAAAAACATAAAAAACAAACAAACCCCACAAATCCTCTAAATAATTCATAAAAAGGGGTTTGGAATTTATATATTTTTATGTCAGAGATTCGAGGTGGTGAGGGTTCCATAAAAATTTTGTCTTTTGTTTTACCTTATAAATTTTATAACATTAGCACAAAAATCATGGCAAAATTATACTCTTTAAAAACTGTCAATCAATCTGAGGGACCAAAATCTTCCATCTTTGAACTTTATTTTGAGAAGATGCTTATTTTATACCTTATGTTTTGCTTTTAAATGTAGTAATGATTAGAATGATTAGAAAAGGACAGAGAATGTTAAACTAATATTACTCTTTTTTATGATTCAGTATAAGCTTTTTTATGATTCAGTCACCCAATATTTTTGCAATATTAATTTTTCCTATAAAGTTCCAGATTTTTAACTAAGTGTTCCCAAATTTTTATTATTCACTTATAATGCAAATTATGTTCTTCCATAAGCAGGAAAAGAGAAGACATCAGCAACGCTAAATAAGAAAATTATTTGTTGCATGTGATACCCAAATTTAAAGTTAAGTGTTTAATATATCAGGGGTACGTGAAAGTTGTACTAAAACATTTAGAGAATTAAAAGGAAGCTATTAAGAACATGACCTAATCTGATCAGCACTATCCATAAAATGCTGGAATACAATCTCTCAGTCTGCCTTTTGCTCTCCAGAGAGCAGATGAACCAGGGTACTTCTATTCCAGATCTTAATTCCCTTCCTGATTTTCCCCAGTTACTCACAGGAATAACAAACTGCTTCATGGATGCTGATCAACATGTGGAGATAGCAGAGAAGCTGCCAAAAATATCTTTCATCACGGTCTTCTATTTCTTAGCTGCTTCAAGTAGGTGGAGATAGAAGGCTTTATATTGACATACTGAGCAGTAAGTGGGAATTTCTGTAATCTCAAATGATGTTATAAAGACAGAGGAAATATATATCCTCTCAGTTACATCAATCAGGCTGTCTTTACTTTCAGTAGTTCCAGTTATATATAATGGGAGGGATCAGATGACAATTTTGGGAATTCAAACACACTATCACTAGGTACTTTCCAAAAATGACTTTCCATAAAAAGCGTGTTGAGGAGGAGGAGAGTTTCTAGCTGGCTTCATTCATATAAAATGCATAATACCTTCTACACTTTTATTCCTGAGAGTGTTTTTTTTTTTTCACTTGCTGCATGACTTTTCACTATAGATGCAATATTTTAATAATAAAAGTCTGTTCCTTTTAAGAACACACTGTACAACAAGACCAGTGTCAAAGATAAAGGAGAAGACATAGCAAAAAGTTCTTATGGTAGGGAATAAAGAGATAGCTTATTGTTATCAGGATTAAGGGACAAGACAAACCACTTTTCTATCTTTATAATGCACATCACTCACTTGAGTTTCCCCTTAGGGCAAAAAGCAGATGTCAAAATAATTATTACAAAAAAGCCTTGAGGAAGAGAACCGAAAATAAAAAGAGTAGATTTTGAGAATACTAGATGATAGCTTTCTTTTTCTTTTTAATAATCTTGTTCTCTTCACTTATCCTGAGTGAAGACAGACATCCCATGGCAGTGATTCAAAGAAAAATAAATGACAAATCTTCTTATTGGTAGTGTCTTTTGCCATTTTAATCTCTTTTCTATAATTGCTTTTATTTATTTTTCATATGGAGAGAATGAGACTATTTCTTTATCCATGAAATTCCCTTTACGCTTGCCTGAAATTCCCTTATGCTCTAGCAATGGATATCTAAAGTACAAATTTTTTGGATTCTGTATTGGTTTTTTTTCAAACTCTCCTAAGTCCCACTTATCAAAATATTAAATTTGTTATATAGAGTTTTGACAGTTTTTTCACCATAGTTACTTTACAGTAACTTTGCTGTTTCTTCTCTGTAGAATTATCAGAAAGTGTTGGAGTTAGTGTAAGAGCAACAGTGCTCAATGCATTATTACAGATTCCCTGTGGTGAACTGAGACAGTGAGTCAATCCCATGTGTTCAGTGCTGGGTTCTGTAATGTATATTGCTAGTCTGCAAGATACCGTCTCCTGGAGTCTAGAAACAGAGCTTAGGGACAAGGATCAGTGACAACCCTGAAGAGCAGTGCCACTGTCCAGTGGCTGCTGCAAAGTCCTAATACTTTTGGGGATATCTTGGCTGTACTATTGTATATTATATCACAGAATCACAGAATCATCTAGGTTGGAAGAGACCTCCAAGATCACCAAGTCCAACCTCCGACCTAACACTAACAAGTCCTCCACTAAACCATATCACTAAGCTCTAAATCTAAATGTCTTTTAAAGACCTCCAGGGATGATGACTCAACCACTTCCCTGGGCAGCCCATTCCAATGCCTAACAAGCCTTTCAGTAAAGTTCATCCTAATATCCAACCTAAACCTCCCCTGGCGCAACTTTATCCCATTCCCCCTCGTCCTGTCACCAGGCATGTGGGAGAATAGACCAACCCTCACCTTGCTACAGCCTCCTATATATTTTATGTTGCTCTGAAACATAGCTCATCAAAACCTCAGTTGACACAGGAGATATTGTAAATTGATACAACATACCATGTCATGCAGAAGGAAAGAGAAACCTATGTCTGTGTATCAACAGGAGTGGAAATGATATATAAAGACGCATGCTAAAAAAAAAACAAATATTCAAAAAAAACAAAACAGAGGGAACTATGCTGTTTTCTTCTGAGCTTTATGATGTCTTACCCAATTGGTCATAAATATGACATAAAAAAAAATCAGTTTGTAAATAATTTCTGGGATTAGATCTTCAGCTACTATAGCTTCATATAAACCTATGGTGGATGTTGTTCAGTAGATCTTCATAATTTTTAAACCTGGATGCAAACCAGGTCATCTGCCCAATCCCTGGAAATGTTCAAGGCCAGGTTGCATGGGGCTTTGAGCAACCTGGTCTGGTGGGAGGTGTCCCTTCCCATAGCAGGAGGGTTGGAACTGGGTGATCTTTAAGGTCCCTTCCAAGCCAAACCATTCTGTGATTCTATGATCTCTCTGTCAGATAAATCCCTACAGAGGTATGATGCCTTACAAGGGCCAAAGGGCTGTTGGTGGGAACCAGTTCTGTGCTTTCATCACTGGAGCCTTCTTTACCATAATTTTGTGTCCTCACAGTTCTAGTTCTTTTGTTCTAAGTGCAGTTATTAATTAAGAACTTTGGGGTTCCTGTCTAGAATGATATTGTCAAAACTGACCAACTGAAAAAATCTTGTATTTCTATTAGGTACCTATCGAAAAATGTATTTTTTAAAGACTATTGCTTATTGACTCAGTAAAGCAAGGCTGTAGTAGAAGTTGCAATTTGAGTAATTCAGTATACTTTGTATATGACAGGATGGGATTACAGAAGAAAAGTGTAAACAAACGTAAGGTAAAATCTAGGTTACTATCCCTGCTACCAGCTCTTTATTGCAGCCTCTTACTATGCAAATTGCACTGTTTAATTGAAGTGTAAATTACTCTAATATACATCATCTCTGAATTTGGCCTGCTGTTTTCATTCATTTTGCATGACCCCTGCATTCTAAAGGAGGTCTTAATTAAAGCACTATAGTAGATAGTCTGGCGGCAAATAATGTTATTAGCTGGTGTAACAAGAACAGAACATAAATGCAAGTCATGCGTCCAAGTGAGCATCTCTAGCTTTAAGATTGAGCTCCGTTATTCATCTGCTCTCCGCTTCAAGCAGAGATGCACTTTTACTGTGCTAGTGCTTTAATGCCAGATGAGCAGTGTTACACAATTTGGTATACCCTTATAGGCTGGACTGGTACTCCAAAGTCCACTTGTCATCTGTTGAAGTCTAAGAAAAAAAATAATATGAACAAATAGTTGCACTACCCTCTTTCTTCTTTCTTCTTTCTTTTTCTTTCTTTCTTTCTTTCTTTCTTTCTTTCTTTCTTTCTTTCTTTCTTTCTTTCTTTCTTTCTTTCTTTCTTTCTTTCTTTCTTTCTTTCTTTCTTTCTTTCTTTCTTTCTTTCTTTCTTTCTTTCTTTCTTTCTTTCTTTCTTTCTTTCTTTCTTTCTTTCTTTCTTTCTTTCTTTCTTTCTTTCTTTCTTTCTTTCTTTCTTTCTTTCTTTCTTTCTTTCTTTCTTTCTTTCTTTTTCTTTCTCTTTCTTTCTTTCTTTGTCTCTCTTTCTCTCTGTCTCTCTTTCTCAGTAATAAATATATGGTTCAGGAAGTACTTTATTTCCAATTAAGTGTTTTTTTAATCTGTTCCGGTAGAGGTAGGGTGTGTTGGAAGTTGTCTGTTTCTGAGATGTGGATGATATTTGCTAGATTAAAGGGGTCCTCAAAATATTTTGTAATAGAATGTGTGAATGTTCTGAAGTTTCCCGCTGGTTTTCAAAGTGGGAAATTTGCAAAGAGGTAAAGAACAGAGAAAAAGTAACATGTCTATTTTATGATGATACTTAGGAAATAGGGTTGTGGGATAAAATCAGCAGTATAACATTTATTGCTTGCAGAATACCTACCATGGATTCCTCTTTACAATGAAAATGACTTGCTCTTTTTCAGTATAGTACTTCTAGATTCAAATACCTTTCTTTTTATTCTTGCCAGTAAGAAAGACAGTGCAAGACAAAACAAATTCTGATGCTTAAATGGATATGCAAGATGCAGGCACAATTATTTATATATGATATGTTTATATAGTTATTTATATACATGTTTATTATTATTACTGAGTAAGGATCAGAGAGCAGACTAACAAAGGTGATGCTTTGGTCTGCTTCAGACCATCTAATCAAGAGAGGATGTAAATGAAGCCTTTTGCAGATAGCGGAAGGAAACCTCAAGATTGTTCTCCTTGCTACACAGAGGCAAATTCAGTCACCTTGATACCTGCTGGATGATCAGGAGAACTCAATGCAAGTAATCCAAATCTCTGGCATAGTTGGAAGAAAATTTCGTGACTAAAGTGGGCCAGCATGGGGGTCATGCCATCGTCAGGCTGTTTTCTGTCACCTTTGAAAGACTTTGGTGACTGGGGGAGGGTTCATGATGATTGAAGAAAGGTAAAACCAAAGGCAATTACAGGTCAGTCAGCTTAATCTCTATCTGGGAAAGTGAGAGAGCAAATCCTCCTGGAAGCTATTTCCAGCTACATGAAGGATAAAATGTTGTCTGTAAACACAGAACATGGAGGTTTACCAAGGGCAGATAATGCTTAACTAACCCGATTTCCTTCTGTGACAAGGTGACCATCTGTATGTATAAGGGGAGAGGAGAGAATGTTGTATACCTTGTCTGTAGCAAAACCTTTGACACAGTCTCCTGGAGTATCCTTATAGTCAAATTGGCAAGATGTGGACTGGCTAGGTGGATGGATGGAAAATTGACTGGTCTGTTGGTCACAAGGAATGGTGATCTGCAGAACAAAGTCCCTCTGGTAGATGATTACTAATGGTAACCAGCCCTCTCAGGAGTTGATATGAGAGACAGTAATTGTTCAACATCTTTGTTAACCTGGATAATGGGACAAAGTGCACTATTGGCAAGTTTGTAGATGATAAGAAATGGGGAGTAGAAGACAATACACTGGAAGGTGAAACTGCTATTGGGAAGTACCTGGACAGGCTTGGAAAGATGGGCTGACAAGAATTTAAGCAAGGCAAATGGAAAATCCTTTATCTGAGAGGATTTTCATCATAAGAGGTGGCTAAGAATGGATAGGGCACAAAAGGCACAAATCTGTAAAAAGTTGGACTTCATTCCTTTCACTTCTTGAGAGGAATTTATTTTTCTGATGGCTGCAAGTGTTAACCACATGATAGTTCCCCTTATTCTCTCAGTCGGTGCCTCTGAAATGCTACCTTCTCTGGACACATTAAAATTTTCCTCTTGCATGTGAAATGTTCTTCCTTGTTCTTGTTCTCTTCATTGTAATTCTTGCTCCAGCAGACAAGGACGACCTCTTTCATCTGTGAATGACATCTGTGAAAGAACTTGAAGGCCAGGTTTATCTTCTCTCTGACATCTATATTCTGCACACAATCTCTTCTGTATCCCAATCTTGCTTAAGTGTTCTTGGCCTGTATTTTCCCATTTTGGATTGGTGGGATTCTCCTGCTGTTTCCAAAACACTCAGCGATTCTTAGAGTGTCTTCTGACATAGATGACATTTTTTGTTCAGGCATCCATCTTTCTTCAAATTTTTGAACTTGACTTCTTGTTAAGCAGAGCAGGAAACATAATAAAAAAAGGGGGAAAAAAAAAAGCATAATGTGTTTACCTTACGGCCATTCAATATAAAAATCTTAGCTTTGGAATTATTATTCAGAAAAAGAATATATGAGAAATAATATTTTTGACATGTTATGGCATGTAAGTTTAGGTTAAACTTTCACAGTGATGTGTATCAGTAGATGATGCATGTACCCTAGAAGAATTTTCCATATATTAATAAGATGTAATAGATCACAGACTTAAGTTATCAGGCCAATTTATGCTGTTTACAATTGAAAGATTGGGGTTAGTATTCAAAAAGTTCAGGCAAAGCTTTGCATAAGTGGATTCTGCAAGTGCTACACTTGGCAGCAGGCTGGCAATGTTGGAACATTTCCCTGTAGTGGATTGCTGTAATTATCATAATTGCCATTACCTAATCAAAGAATGGACTGACACTCATTTGTGCTAGACTTCCTTTGAATCTTTTGTCTAGTCTGTCTCTTTCATTTGATTGTATGGTGGGCTGAATATAGACCCACAACACATCAACACCTTTGATGGATAGTGTGTGTTTGCGGAGTCTAGAAAAGCAATGTATTGTTGTGAATGCTAGATGGAAGAATTGCATACACTTAAGTAGGAAGTCCTGATAGTCAGAAGTTTGCAGTAAAATTTATTTAGTTTCTGTTGAAGGATGCCTAAAAAACATCAAATATGCTTGTTTTGATATACTAATATCATTTGTAAAGAGGTAGAACAAGCTATTTTTTTTCTAGTCACAGAAGACAAGAAACAATTAAACTTAATAATAATTTTAAAAGAAGATTAGATTTTTGCTGCTCCAAGGTGTTATCCTATTTTGGTTCATTTCAAAAATCATCTTTAACCTGAAGTCAGGATTTATCAATGTCCTGAGTACTTGCAGAAATATGGGAGTGATTCACACTGCAGACAAAGTTATTCATTAGAACGTGCAAGGGCAGTTGTCTGATGGAATATTTATGCAATGCATACGAGGCAAGAGAGAAATGCAGGTTCACCTTGCATCTTTGGAAGCATAGCAGGTGTGCAAAACAAAAGTACCTGTAAGTATCATCTCTCTGATTACTTTGGTATATCAAGTATTTGTAGTTTGATCGCAGTAACAGGAGACCTTCCAAAGAATCTCTGCTGGAAAAACAAGAAGCAGCTGAGGTGTGTGTACGTGTTTATATGTGAGAGCTGATTAGATTTCACAGCTTGTTGACCAAAAAAATATCTGATAGAAAGTCATGAAGTTGTTTATTGCCACAAAAATTGAAATGAAGGCCAGTATTGTTGAAAAATTTTGTTCATATCCTCATAATAAATGTATGTATATTGAAACATTACTGAATGAGTCGGCTTGCATTTGCAAATGCAGAGCTGACTGCTGTATGCACAACAAAGCATTTATTTTTTTTTACCTGTGCAGCTGCATACAGTAAGGAGAAAAAAAGTCAAGACATCATGTTAAATATACGTTAATTATTGTAAACACAGTAGAGTATTCTGGGTGAGGTTCATATCTTGAATTTAACTAGTTATCCACTTTGAAATATTTCAGCCTTTGTTTTCAGTGGAATGACAGTGCCTTCAGATGCGAGGCAATCTTTGCATTAATTTTATATTTGTGTCGCTAAAAGATGAATTGTCATCATTCCTACTTTTCTCTACTGTCCTTAATGAGAGTGACTCTTAGGCTAACCTTCAGATGCCTTCATCTGGGTTCTATGAATTTCACCAGTTTCTGAAATTGTTTACCCCAACTGTAATGTTTTATTACACTACAAATAAAATTAATAGATGTCTTTGTGGGCTGGAGTGAAGAACCTCTGCTGCTGATACCCGGATATGAGTCCTTGTTCTGAATATGTTATTGTAGCTTATGGATTGTTTCAAGCTGCCTTAGCAGTGACATCCAGACTAGAAAATTAAACAGTGCTATGGATCATCTCCAGGCACTGCAGCTTGTTTGCCTGTAATGTCAAATTGTTAGAACAATCACTGGTCTACCTCTGCCCTGTGCCAGCTAGTATTCTTTCCAAACCATTCCTGCTTATAGTACAGGAATTAGCGTGGGCTAGTGACTGGTCCCAGCAGGCAGCCTGGATAAGGCCACCTTCAAGGAAGACAGCTCGGTAGTACAGAAGCCAGTTCTTGCGTGCCAGATGGCTCCAGTGCCAAGGAACAGTCCCAGTCCCATTTAACTGACTAGTAAAGAGACATCTATCAAACACCGTGCTGTTGTTATAACAATGAAGACTGACCTTCTTTCTGCACTGTGGTTGGTACGATATGTGTTTAGCCCACAGGAAAAGATGAAAGAAAGAGGAGTCTCCAGCGCACCTTGCCAAAGACCTGCTGCCTATTGTGAAGCTGCTGCCTGCTCTGTGACTTTTCCAAGACAGCAGATTATGTAAAATAAATGGATCGGTGCTGTCCCCAAATTGATTTTGTATAGTGAAACACAAAATTAATAGATTCCCAGGTTGACTGAGTGGTTAGATTTCTTCCTTGTTTTGTGCTTACAAAAATTCACTTAAAAATACCTTAAAGGCCGTGAAAATTCAAATAGAAGCAGTCTTTTTAGCTGAAAACTGTTAAGAATCAAAAGGGTTTGGGGTTTTGGTGAATACTGTAAGACACTTTGCTTTCCAGAAGCTGTGTTTTGGACAGGAAGCCTGCAATGCATGGTGTGATTTTAGAAGCCCAACTTTCCATGATACAAAAATGAAACCTCCCTTCATCTACACACTTTTCTTAGTTGGGTTTAGACCAGACCAGATTCCAGCCTGAATAATGCTTACTTGCTTGTCTGTCTCATAGTTTCCTCTCTGAGGTGTTTGAGATTTCTCTTCAAGTATTTTGCCATGTAATGTTTATGATTGCAGAATGAGTTATTCCACTCCCACAGTAAATGTATGTCAGTAAAGCACATTTGAAGAATACAGATACAAAGACTGAAAAGTTCTTTCAATTCTGTAAGGGATAAAGACATTAAAAAGCTAAACAGTCAATTTTTTTATGATAGGCAAAAACAATGTGTTTTATCAATAGTTATATTCTGGTTTAGCTAAATTCTAGTAAGGGCTATTTACTAGCTTTGAATGAAGCACTGATGGATATAATAGAGATGCAGGTATTTGTAAGAGTCAGAAAACTACAAGGGAAATTTATGAAGTCAGTGAATATCATTTTCAAAGTATGTAGGCTTTCCTATCAGGAAGAAAAATCCAACTTGTTTAGTAAAGTACTTTTAAGAAATTAAGACATTTAGTAAGTGCCAAATTTAAGTCAGTGTGATCTTGATATTTTAACTGATGTTTTCTTTTGCTACTTTTTGAGGCTGGTGTTATAGTGCAAAGGAGCACAGTGATCAATTATATTATTTACAAGGAAAATAAATAAATAAATAAAAACAAAACAAAACAAAGAATGGACTAACTTGCAAAAGCATGTAACATTTGATTATTTCTTTTTACTAAAGAAATTAAAAAGGAAAAGCTTATGAGTTGCTGTTAAGTAAGAACTGTCTTTTAAAATATTTTCTTTAGAAAAGCAGTTCTCTAGTGTTTCAGATGTCTGTCAAATACCTGTTGGTGAAACTTGGCAACATTTTCTATATGGATAGTGCTTTGAAAGTATTTTGTTCCCTGTGATTGTACGAACAGTTGCAACCTTGCATTCAGTAGAAAACTGAAACAACAACATAAACTGCACAAAGAGAGTGGGAGATGTGAAAGTGCTTCCTTACTTTTAAGAGATCTGTGTACTATGAAAACCAAGTACAGACTGGACTAAATATTTTAACTGGAAGCAAGGAGCCTGAGAAGAAGTGAGATTGAAGGAAGTATTCTGATGTCTCACTGAGAGTTTTTGCAGTTATCAGAGGAAAGTAGGAAGTATAATTAGCAACTAGGAACCTAAATACTTTCTGAAGTCTTTGTTGGATATAAGTTTAAGTATCTATATGAAACATTGGGAAATAACTCTATGGTAAAAATGTTTTCTGCAGTTTATGGTTGAAGGAATTGGTGCAAAGTTCAATGCTGGTTCAACATCAAGAAAAGTTAGGCTAAAAGCCAGTCTTCATGCTAAGAAAATCTTAACAAAATTTTCTTCAAGTCAAAATCTTTGTCCCAGAAGGTGTGAATCTCTTTCTGTGATACTGTTTCTCACAGGCGAACTAGAAATTGCTGTAATATATTATCTCATTTTTGTTTCCTGAATATCATTATTGAATTTCTTTTACAGGAACTGCTGCAGTTTTTCTAAGTAATAGGTCCATTGGTTCAAATGTTCTGCCCTTTCATTGCCATCTTAATTTGTCCGGTGTTCAAAATACTTTAAGCAGACAGCTGTGTCAGTTCTGTTAGGAGCATTACTTTATGGCGCACTTGAAGTCTGATATTTGTCTTTGTCTGTGTTTTTTTTTTTTTAGTTTGTCATACAAATCACACTTCAGAGAACCAATAAAGCAAGACATGACCCAAAAAACCTAAATGCTTCCAATTAAATCATAAATTCTGTGAAATTTACTGGAATTTCAACTTTCCAGTTCTAAAATTGAAAGCTTTGTGTTGGGTAAAACAAAATGAAACAGCTATCTGACTATTACAGAGGTTTTCAGAAAGATGTATACCAAATCCAACAAATTGCTGCCATAAAAATATTAATAATGTCTGAATCTGCTAACTCTGTGACATGGAGCCAGAGAAGGGTAACCAAATGAGTTACTAAACATTAATGGTTTTATTTTGTTTCATTTTATTTTATTTTATTTTATTTACTTATTAACCTGGGTAATGGACATGGATTTAAAACCCAAGTACCTGATTCTAGTTCACTATTTTCTCATAACACTATATGTACACCCTTTATTTCTCATATTTGTAATATAATAAAATAAGCAATTATTTTAATTATAAAAATAATGCACATTATAAATCAGTCCTTGCTCAAATATCTGCTTCAAAAGACAACATTTTACTCAATGAATGTTTTAGGAAAGTTGCATTATAGAGTAGAACTGAACATCAACCTCTGTAAGTCTAATACGTTCCTTTTCTCTACCAGTTTACTCATGAATTTTTTGTATGCATCTTCTGCCTCTTTTGGGCAGGCCAACTTTGGAAATATATAAACACACATGCTTTTCTCCTCGTTGTGAAAGGTGATCGTTTTGTAACTATGCCAGTGCAGTGTATGTGTATCAGACTGTGGAACATACATACAAAAATAACCCGTTCTTTCTGAACAGGTCATGAAGCTGCCTTGTTCCTAGAAGAGACTTGTGTCCAAACACATTAGACACAATATCTAGTGGATGTTAAAGAGAAACCTGGAACATAACACCTGGTTTCTTAAATGACCATTGGACTCTAGAATATAGTACATAAAAGTGGAAAGCTTACCTCAGGGACCAACTTACAAACAGTGCTACTTATTAGTGCTGCCAGTAGATGGCATTCTTTATATTAACTAAATAACCAATAGTTTGAAACCTGTTTGTTGGTGTTTTGGGGGGGATGGGTGTGGGAGTAAGGTTGACAGACCTTCCCTTAATATATTATATTAATATATTTATATTATTATATTATATTATTTTATTATTATTTTATTATATTATTATATTATATTATATTGTATTATTATATTATTTTATTATATATATTATATTATATATAAATATTCCCTTAATACTTCAAAGTATTAGAATTTTCACAGAAATCATGCATATCTATTTTGAAATGGTTCATCAAATTTCATTATTTCAGTTCAACATTTTTTTTTTTTGTTCAAAATGAAACAGTCATTTCAGATTCAAGTAAAGATGTAATTCATATGATGTGGTAATTTATATTTTTGTTTGGGTGAGAAAGAAGAAAGGATTTTTTCTTTTTAGAATGATAAAAACAATATGTAACAAGGAACTGAAAGTTTAATTTTGCTGTTTTCATTCAATATAATTACTGTAAGAGGTATTTTTTTGGGGGCGGCCCTATTACTTACTGTCCACAGATCCTACAGACTGTAGCAGATCTGTCATATGCTTGGGGAATAACCTAGCAACCTGAGTCCAGGTGTAACTTATAAATCATTAATCTTTCCCTTTCTTTCCTTCTTTCTCTTTCTTTCTTTCTTTCTTTCTTTCTTTCTTTCTTTCTTTCTTTCTTTCTTTCTTTCTTTCTTTCTTTCTTTCTTTCTCTTTCTTTCTTTCTTTCTTTCTTTCTTTCTTTCTTTCTTTCTTTCTTTCTTTCTTTCTTTCTTTCTTTCTTTCTTTCTTTCTTTCTTTTCTTTCTTTCTTTCTTTCTCTTTCTTTCTTTCCCTCCCTTCCTTCCTTCCTTCCTTCCTTCCTTCCTTCCTTCCTTCCTTCCTTCCTTCCTTCCTTCCTTCCTTCCTTCCTTCCTTCCCTTTCCTTCTCTTTCCTTCTCTTTCCTTCTCTTTCCTTATTATTTTTTTTTTCCTTTTGAAAGCTTAACCCAAATCCCAAGGAGATGTATGTTGACAACAGAATGTTTTTGACCTCTTTCTATGGATAATAAAATGAGAGGCCTGCTCACAAAGTAAGATACTTTGACAGAAGCTAACCTGAAGATTTTTAGAGCATTAGTAATATTGGAATCCATGACCTTTGCAATGATAAATGAGCTACTGAAGTGTAAAAAATTTTTCAAGATATGTTGCATTACAAAATATATCACATATTCCACCGCATAATCCAGATATTGATCCTTGTGGCTGTTGTGTGTGCGGAATGTTTATATCACAGGCACAGCCAGTGCCTAGGCAGTAGGTAGGAAGTGGACACACCTAAAGGCACGTGCACTACAAGTCTAATATCTAGGATACTGGAGTAACGTACACTTGGTTAAATTTGGAATCATATGCAAATGGAGTCCATCACTTTGTGCCTTGACAGCCACTGTTTACCCAGATGTGAACTTGAAGTGAGTGTGGGCAGCAGCAGATCAGATTCTAGGTAAATGAGCCTCCTCTTGTTCTCGTCTGATTCAAAATCCTGTAGTATCCCTTCTGGTTGGAGGAGGTACTACCAAATAGTGATGCTGAATATATGTCTACAAAGTAAGGGATTCATATTGGCAATATCTTCATTTCTAAACTTTGAATGGCAGTGATTTTTCAGTCCCTAATAGTGTAGAGTAATGTCAAACTGAAGAACTAGGTGGAAGGATCCTCTGTCCCAATAAGTTAGCTGACCTGCATAGGCTTAGACTGTGTAATACTGAAGAAACAAAATAATTAGAATTTTACTTTGCTGCACATTTTTCTTACTGGACAAAATCTTGTATTACCCCCGAGGTCATCAGAAGTCCTGCATGCAGTAAACTGATCACAGTGTCACTGGATAGAAAGGAATTAGATACAGTGGTGATTCTTGTCATGATGCTGTAGTTGAGCATCAGGTTGAGAGCGAAGGAAAAACACAAGTCTTTTAATTATGTTTATGATTATGGGCAAAATATCTGTAGAGGGGTTGTTCAGGTCACACGTAATGCTCTGCTACTCAGCGATTATTCCATTTACCTAATCTATATTGGAAATGTCCTTCACAAAGGCTACTTAATTACTGAAGATGCTGGCACATGAATTTGTCCCAAATATTACCCTACTACATGAAGAACTGTGTTAATTTTTTGGAGCTTGAGAAGTCAGAAATTTGTCCTTCACTGCACAGAGGTTCAGATTTTGATGCAGATTATGCACTGGAACACATTTGAAGAGCATTTAGAAGTGTCTCCCACCCTTTGAAGCTTCATATAAGATTTAAGTTAACAGTGAAAGGAATTAATATAAACAGAAATATCACAAACATATGCAGACTTATGATTTTATGTATGTAGCGGCATACTTGAGTTGTGTTTGCTGCAGATATATCAGATTAAACTACATGGACTTCAGTGTTTGTTGTGATTAGCAAACTTGATTCAGTTATCCTTAATCCTTGCCTTTATCAAAAAGCACAGGCTACAAATCTGTGTTTTATCATTATTGAAATGATAATTAATTTGAGCTGGCATACAAGTGTTATAAATTCTGGATCTTTTCATTCAAGCTTTTACCTCTACTTACATTTTTTTTGGGCTTGTACCCAAATGAGTAATAGTTCTGTTTTATTAATTTCAGAATGTTTTAATACTTAAAAGCTGTTACATAAACAAGAAATATGCTGATCTTTTTTCACTCTTCTGGATGTACAAAGAATTAGGTGGTTACTCTGAACAGCCTGCGCTTTATTTTGTGTTAGGTAGATTCATATCATAGATAGATTCATATCACTGATTCAATGATGTTTATTGATACCTTTCTGTGACCTTATTACTGATCCATTTGCAATTTGAATGTGATGCACCATTGATTACCATCTGATATAGATATTTGCAATAAATAATCAACTCAGAGGCATCTTGGTCTCATATATGTGATATATTGAATTTCATTATTGGCATCTGACACCCATTAGTCATAGGTGACTGATTTTTGACTGGAGATGACACAGTAATGTTATGGTCAAGAATGTATTTGTCTAGTTTTTGTGAGGATGTAGATGAGTAGTAATTGAATAATAAAGAGCCAGTGATTATTTTATAAACATTTCATGTAATTAACACAGGAAAAAAGAAAAAAGGTAATGACGAGTAGAAGGTAAATCATAAAAAGTATAAATATATCTTTCTCGTTTCCTTACCGTTAATAGTTCTTTGGTGGCAATGGCAACTAAGCAAAAGAACATAAATAATAGCTCTGAAGATAAACATGGAAGGGCATCATAAATATAAAAATGAATACATTCATTAGTATAGTTTTTTCTGAGGCCTAAAATGAAGTGTATAATGATGAGCAGTTGTATCTAAATCAAATTAAAACCTGTAAGAATCTGTAACTTGTAGAATTATCTACCATGTCAAACTTAAAGCATTAATTACAGTTTCTTTCTTAGGTTATCTCAGAAACCATCAGCCTTTTAGGTAGGAAGCTTGCACAAAGAACTGTCAAGGAAGACCTAGTAAGCAGATATTCTATAGTAGGGAACAAGTAATCTAGTAGTGTTTGTTCTCCTGTTCAGCAGTTTGTTTTGCTTAACTTGTAAATTCTTAAGATTAAAGTTTATTTTCTTTATAGCAAACAGTTATAAAACTTTGCATGATGTGTTTGGGTCAGCTAGAGTTAGAAATGATGCTGAAATGCAAACACAACCTCAAACCTTAGCTAATGGTAAATAACATCTATATTAAATATGTGGCTCTTTTAGATGTGAATGATAATTCACACTGACTGACCTTGTAGATCGTGCTTACTGCTACAGCATTGTATATTGACTGTCATTTTGTGATATGGTAAGTACAGCTGCATTTCTGAAGAGCTTTTTCTGAGGTGGTATATGTTCTTTTTCAATGGGAGTGACTCATTTAATCATAAACTAAAGATTGTGACATTTTCAGGTTTTATTCTGTCTTATCCATGTGGCTTATTGTATACTCTTCAGTGTTATACGCTGACTGAATTCAGACAGCAAGGTAATGTAATCTTGTCTAGATTCATTTAAAAGGGTTGTGGAGCAGTAGCTCCTTTAGATAATAGAGTGTGATAATGATTTGGTCTGCTTAAAAACTGGTAGAAAGGAAACAGAGGGGTGACTATTTCACAACTCTTTCTTATAAGCTCTAAAAAGGCTATTCCACCTTTCATAAGAGCAAGTTTTCTTTGGGCTTTCACATGCCCAGATTTCCAGTGGCAGGATGTCTAACCATAATGTGGATTATTATATACACAATTTTTTGAGGTTTTGAAAATTCAAATTTAAAACAATTTCCTTTTGTCTTGCTTGTGCCCCCTTTAAGAACTTGTATCTGTGACTAGATGAGTGAGATTTACTTGCACAGGCACTTGTAGAAAGTGAATCTCATGTTCAAAAGCTTGAAGATTTGCACACTAATTGCTATACTTTTTTTTTTTTTTTTTAAACAGTTTCATAGCTTGATTCAGCAGACTGGCGAAATTTTTCAGTCTCCTTCCAGAGGCAGTAAATATGCCAGTCAAGGACCTGATTACAATTTTTACATGGAATTACTTTATGTCAGTAAGGACTGCATTGCTAAAGGCTCTGTATATTTTATAGAGAATTTGTTCTGGTTTCTAAAACTCTTTGTCGGTATCACAAATACCTTGTGCCTAGTGCAGAAAATTCTGCAGAACTGAAATTTCAGAATGGGTAATACCCTTGCATTCTGCTGAGCACTTTCCATATAGTTTTACATGTAGAAAGCCTTCAGGGAGTTCTTCATTCGTTCACTGGGGAGACAATTATATCTACATTTCTTCAATAAGTTTTTGCAGAATAATTGCCATAGTAATGATAAATTTCTGTAGTATGGTCTGCCTGATAATGGCAGAAATGTCAGTATAAGGCACTATCATCAATAACAAATAAGTCATATAATAAATGTATCATGTAGATCTTCACTCAGCTTTTTAAAATTCCATTGGGGACAGTGGGGGCTGAGTTCAGAAACCTTTATGGCAAGGTAAATGTTCCTGATGTATCCAAATTTATATACAGCTCAGCAGTGAAGCACTAAAACAAGAGGATAAACTCTAAATAATGTAAAATTGAACCTAGTGCAACAAAATAAAATGTAAAAAAAAAAAAAATGCTGGAAAATATCCATCTTATTTTCCTACTGTACTGGGTGCAGGTGCCACTTTCAGCCAGTTCCAATAGCCCCAACGCAGGGCATGGCCAGGTCCAGCAGACAAGATGGTGGCACCTCATGGAAAACACATGTAGGAAAGAGCAGAAAGCAATGGATCTGGGCCCATGACGAGCCCACACTGGGGCAGGCTTATTCTGAAGGACTGTGGGAAGGACCCATGGTGAAGCAGGGTAAAAGTGTGAGGAGGAAGGAACAGCAGACAGGAGCTGTTATGGGCTAACCACAGCCCCATTCCCCATTCTTTTTGTTTGCCATTACCTGAATTACTAACTAAATACCTATTCTAATTGGAAGTTAATTAATTTTCCGTAAGCTGAATCTGCTTTGTCCACAGTGGCAATAGGTCAGCTATCTTCCTGTCTTTATCTCAGTCCATGAGCTTTTGCACTCTTTCTTTTTTCCCTATTTTCTCCCCTATCCCATTTTTGTCTTTAGCATTTGTCTAGGGCAGGGTATCAGTTTGGGCCAGGTGGGCCAAGTCCTTTCCCACTTTATTTATTCTGTGATTTTAAAACATGTGGAACTGACTCTTTTTTTTTCCTCTCCTCGCAAATGTTAAGAGAATGTTTGGTGAAGATTGTTAATTGTCAGAGCTAACCCCAAATCTCTGTTGTTTCATAGATTAGGAGACAGAGCACTGTGGTGGTAATTGTTTTGGGGGGAGAATGCATGCTGTTGTCTCTTTCTGGCCTCTGAGAAGTGTTACTGAAAGCTAATAGATAGAGGCAGACCAAATTATGCCTGTTGTTGGATCACCTGATATAGTATTGTGTTCTGATGCAGTAGTTGCACTGAAGATAAGCATCATGCGTACAGCTGAATGAGAACAGCCATCACCTAGTAGTGTAAATGTTCTCTTTTTTTGTGCATTTAACTTATACCCATTCAAGGCCAAGTTACTTAGCCAAGTTACTCCACAAGGCATTTCTATACAATTTCTGTTGATTGCAAGGGGACTATCTATAGTGCACTTTAAATAATTTTCAGATTTTTTTCTTAAGGTGCATACAGTACAGTCAACAGCTAACATCTTGTTGAAGAATTGCAGGATAAGAACATGTGGTTAAGGCTATGTAGAAGTAGGTTAAGTAGTCAATATGGAGTTTCATGTCTCAGCACATAAAAACAAAAGGAAAGGGGGGAACTTAATTTTTGCCTTGATTGTACTATTTTTAATTTGGTGTAATTCCATTATTTGCTGATTTGCACTGCTGCAAGAAGACAAATATTTCTCCTTTTCTGTTCTCATTCTGAATTTTAGGAAAGTGTTTGGTAAAGATTTGTCATTGACAAATGTAAATCCAAATGTTCTTGGCTTTAGTGAATTTAAAGCTGAAAAGACAGTTGACAACTCAAATGTTTAGACTCCATACAGATATTTAGATACTGTAGTCATTAGTGTCTGTTTGATTTGAGAACAATGTTGTATCTTCAAGAAATACCTATGACCCTGAATGGAAGGTAAATATATTACTTTCTCTGTTAGTGTTTTGGTGATTAAGCAGATCCATTACTATAACCATTTGCAATATAAATGCCCAACAAGTCATTGATATTCTCTCCTCTTATTCCACATTAGTAAAAGATTATTTCATACTAAGCATAAATATGAAATTTTCTATGTATTTACACAGTGGTTAAAAATAGTTGGAAAGAAGATTCTTTTCAAATTTTTCTCCTCTTCTTTTTTCTGCTTCATGTGATTTAAAAAAAACCACAACAGTACTTACCGGTACATACTACCTTTGTTCAGCTCGTCTATTTTAACCTATGGCATTGGAATTTAGCAAAACTGTGTATCCTGGAAAAAAAACAACAAAGGATAAGCTAAAGTGCTTTCATGGGTAAAAACAGATGTCTTATGAATGAGCAAAGACTTATTAACAGAGAAACAGAAACAACTGAGACTTTCAAAAACTTTTTTTCACTTCTTTGTCTGGGATTTTTGCCCCCCCCTTTTTTTTTTTTTTTGCCACTGTCAACTTTGTTATTAACACCCAAATGTTGAGATAATATTCTGGATGATAATAATGCGAGGAATAGGACCTGTCCTCTTTTCCAAAAAGCCCCCAAGAATAGTTCTTTTAATTAGGCATGTAGCCAAGTGTATTAGACACATTTGTACACTTCCTGAAGCTGTTTAAAGTGCTATGAATTTACCAAGCAATACATCACAGGATAGTTTTGTAGTTTTGCTCATAGCTCCAAGGTAACCTCTTGTTTCAGTCTCCTGAGTGGTAGCTCAGATCCTTCTTAGTGTTTGCCTTCAGAAATATGACATTAGCTCTAAGGAAGCATAAAATACATGGTTATGGAAGCATAAAATACATGATGACTGCATGGTGAGTCTTTTAAATCACACTATTTGTGTGAGATTAGCTTGCATAATGGCAAGCTAATGATTCTATTGTGTCTATATGTTTAATAAACTAAATCCAAGTTTATATTTAGGCACTGAATTTAGTCACAGGCTCTCATAGGCCTAGTTTCAGTTACTCCGTGATGATTTGTATTCTCTTAGTGCCTCTGATCTCCACTTGTGAGTTGGCAGCAGCATTTCTGTAAGCACTCTATGCCTATGTGGCAACAGGTGATGGCTCTTGTCTCACAGGTTTCTTGTTTAAGGAAGGACCGTTCTGTTTCGTTGACAATGAATAACAGAATATGGGAGACAAAAGGGAACATTGCCTTCTCAGGCTTAGTGGTAGCTGAGATTTAAAGTGTTCTTTTGTCTTGCATGTTATCAATTACAATGTCTATTTCTCTGCTCCAGGCTTGAACAAACTATGTTTTTTATTGTGAAGCCTGATATTCCCCAGTAAGAAATATATAACAGGGTACTTAAAAACAGCAGGAAACAATATTCCAAACTTTTAGCCTGAATTACTGAGTAACACCTGCTCTCACTGCTCATAATGGGGCTGAATAACCTTCATAATTGACTACCACTTTAGTGGAACAATGAAGAGTAATTACCAAGTGTTACACAATATTTCAGAACAACACGGATGAATTAGATTGCAACAGATATTTGTTGTTACCTTCATATTTATTCTGTCAGAAATTATTTGCACCACTTTCTATTTAGTATGATTTCGGTTTGCATTTGATATTATAAAAACTTTTGACAAAGAGATGAAGAGAAATACTGGGCAGTTCTAGTAATTAGGCCAGGTTTGGTATCTAGATGTGAAATTTCAACATGGTTATCTATCTGACTTCTTTTTTCACACCTTGAAAGCTTCTGTCAGCTACTTCAAAGAGGACTTTGGGATATTGTAAGGAATAGGAAAAAAAATGAAAAGAAAATGCAGAATTATTATTTTTCTTAAAGTGCTGTTTAAAGTGCATCTGAAAGAAGGTTTATCTCCATTTTGCAAGGAAAAAGCTTAAATGCATAAATGGTGATGGCATTTACAGTTCAACCCATGGCATCAGTGTACTGAAAATCATAAAGAAAATTGCATATTCGTGGCTGAGTTCAAAACAGTCCCCATATTAATGGTTGTATTTTCATACTTAAGAATCAGTGAGAACTACCTACCCTCTTTCAACTTTTTGACCTTCATTTAAGGTGCTGAGAATGATCTTTTTGATTATTGTTTGATGTCCTTTGGAAAAAAAATATTTTGAGATTGGAACAAGGCAAAGAGTGAATTTTTTTTTTTCTTTCCTTTTTTTGTCTAGAAGTTTACCCCTTTGCTATCTGGAAGTAAGTGTGGTTTTTTGTTGTTGTTGTTGTTGTTTTTTCTTTACTCTGAGGAAGCTAAGAATGGTTGTAATTCATGAATTTTAGAAGCCTATTCCCATTTGACTTTGTATTGATATTATGTCTACTTGTGGATCCGTAGGCAATCCTGAAGGGATCCCCATTCTTCTATGAGGTATGCACGAAAGGGAGCTCAGTCTTGTAACATGGAGTTTGCCATATCAAATCTGAGTCTTCAAAGCTTTTAATGGTGAGTGAAGGGATACAGAATGAGAAATACTGTTTCTTTGCTTCAGTACAGCAATTGCTGCACTTCGTTGTTCTGTCTATGCTGAATGTGTATCTCTTTGTATGTTTTGGTGGATTTATTCAGGCTATCACCTTAATGGATACTCCATAACAGGTGGTGCCTCTTAGCTTCCAGTTCATTAACAGGGTAGCACAAGCTATTTTCATTGTCATCTGTAAATATAAATAGAGGATACCTTTCATTATTATACACAATGAGGTTATAGTCAAACTGGTCCTAACTCCTGGGAAAAGAGAAGAGGGAGCAAAACATGTGCATGTAGTCAACAGTGGAGTTCTGAGCCTGTTTATTCAGACTTCTTGTTCCTATTGCAATTACTTCTTTTTTTTTTTTTGTTCTGAATCACTGTGAAATCCACATTTGTCTTCCCAACTGTTTCAGACACACCCTGCAGATACAGCTAATTAGGAGCCAACCACTGGTTGGAGTTTCCCTCAGTGCTTTCCACTGATTTGTTTTTGTTTATGATGTGTTTTGTGTGCTTCATTTTTGTGATACATTTGTGCAGTCTTATTTAGCCTTCAGATCATCAAGTTATTGGAGCATCAGTGTGCACGGCATGAAAAGAAGTGACTCATTCATCCATTTCCAATCTTTTGTTTCTTCAGCTGATTGAAGGGTTCAATAAATTACTGTGGTTCATAATGACTATAAAAGTTAAACACTATTTTTATCTATTCAGCTGTGTTTTAAATACAGCATTGGGATCTATCATTCTGTCATGGAGAGAGGCTCTGGAAGCCTTTGACAACTTATAATCTTTCCTCCTTCACATATTCATGAGAGAGGAAGATTATGCATGCAAGCAATAACTTTACACATTAATTATTGAGTCAGATATCAGGAAGACCATAACTTCATGAGAGACAATGCACAGAAATACTTCAATTTGAAGCAAAGATAAAGCTCAAGGGCAAAAATTGTGTGGCTTTAGTAACAACGGATAATTTCCTGCCCTTCTTCCTCTATCCCTTATCTGCATTGCAGACTAGAATATCTTTATTATGAAGATCACCCAAGGGATAACAGAAGTGAGTTGCAGGAGATACAGATGTTCATGGGGTTCATCAATGGGTTCAGGCCTGGTTAGTAACTATTATAGGCGGTGTAATCTGATTTATGTCTCAGAGAATCAGCTGTGTTTCTTAGCATGATGAAACAGGTCAGCAGGGCCACGAACCTGTAACTTTCTACACTTTGGCATATTACTTTTTTTTTCCCAGAAAGAACATGGAGCCAGCAAGCTGCCTTGCCCAGACCATGCAGTGCTAACGGTGGGATTTGAGTACATCTGTCTCCCCTCTTTATCACCTGCTTATTTGACTTAATTAATCATTGCTCCTATCTCAGTACATCAAATGGTGCTGAGGTGGCCCCTTTTATTTGTTCATGGCTGTTGGTGACTCACAGTACTAACTCTGCCAAGTAATTCAACTGACTGTGTTTTGGAGGCCCGTACATTCATTCTTAGACTATTAGTGCTTTTTTTGATGCTAGCACTTATATTTCATCCTAGTGTTATACAGGAATAATTCACTGAAATAATTTGTTTGAAAGAAAGAGAGAAAAGCACTTCTATTGCCTTTTCATCTACAAACTGTAACACAGAAACAACGCTTGGCAGGAGTTAACCCATGATCTTGAATAATCTTTCAGAGATTAAAAAATGGAGGCATACTGAGCAATTCTTTTCATTCAAATGACATTTGGATATGAAGCTTCCCACAGCCCTTTATCAGATATCATGGACTGTATATGAAATGAATTTAGCACAGAATGAGAGATGACTCTTGTCTTTAACCTGGAGTCTCATGATAAACTCTGCAGAGTAGAGATCCTCTAGTTTAAAATCATAAACAATCTATTTCTAGTCATTTTAGCTTTTCCTGTATTTTACATATGATGAAGAAAGCAATTAGTTATATGCATATGTAGAATCATAGTATCACAGTATGGTTTGGGTTGGAAAGGACTTTAAAGATCATCTAATTCCAACCCCCTGCCATGGGCAGGGACACCTCCCACCAGACCAGGTTGCTCAAAGCCCCATCCAGCCTGGCCTTGAACACCTCCAGGGATGGGACATCCACAGCTTCTCTGCACAAACACTTCCAGTGCTTCACCACCCTCTGAGTGAAGAATTTCCTCCCAATATCCAATCTAAACGTCTGCTCTCTATTAGTTTAAAACCATTCCCCCTTGTCCTGTAACTCTCTGCCCACATGTAAAAGGTCCCTCTCCTTCTTTTTAAGACCCCTTTATGTACTGAAAGGCCATAGTAAGGCCTCCCCAGAGCTCTCTCTTCTCCAGGCTGAACAACTCCAGCTCTCTCAGCCTTTCTTCACAGGAGAGGTGCTCCAGCCCTCTGATCATCTTCCTTGCCCTCCCCTGGGACCACTCTAACAGCACCACATCTTTTTTGTGCTGCGGACCCCAGACCTGGATGCAGGACTCCAGGTGGGGCTTCACAAGGGCAGGGCAGAGCGGAGGGGGACAATCACCTCCCTCGCCCTGCTGGCCACCCCTCTGTTAATGCAGCCCAGGATGCAGTTGGCTTTCTGGGCTGCAAGCATGCACTGCTGGTTCTTGTCAAGCTTTTTGTCCACCAAAATCCCCCAAATTCTTCTCTACAAGGCTGCTCTCAATGAGTTCTCAACCCAGTCTGTACTCATGCCTGGGGTTGCCCTGACCCAGGTGCAGCACCTTGCACTTGGACTTGTTGAACCTCCTGAAGTTCACGTGGGTCCAACTGTCAAGCTTGCCCAGGTCCCTTTGGATGTCATCCATTCCTTCTGCTGTACTGACTGTACCACTCAACTTGCTGTCATCTGCAGACTTGCTGAGGGTGCACTTGATCCCACTGTCTATGTCATTGATAAAGATGTTAAACAGCACTGGTCCCGGGACAGACTGCTGAGGGACACCACTTGTCACTGGCCTCCACCTGGACATAGAGTCATTGACCACATCTCTCTGCGTATGGCCATTCAGTCAATTCATTATCTACTGAATGGTCTGCACACCAACTCCATATCTCTCCAGTTTGGAGATCAGGATGTCATGTGGGCCTTGCAGAAGTCCAGGGAGATGCCATTGGTTGGTTTTCCCATATCAACTGGTGCAGTCACTCCATCGTAGAAGGTCACTAGATTGGTCAGGCACGATTTGCCCTTGGTGACGGTGTGCTTGCTGTCCTGAGTCATCTTTTTGTCCTGCTTGTGCCTTGACACTGCTTCTAGGAGGATCTGTTCCATGATCTCAGGCACAGAGGTGAGGCTCACTGGTCTGTAGTTCCCCTTTTTAAAAATCAGAGTGATGTTTCCCTTTTTCCAGTCACTGGAGACTTCGCTTGTTTACTGTGACTTTTCAAGTATGTGTATGTAAGTGAATGAACACAGTAGCAATGACACTTGGTACTGTTGCATAATTTGTTGTGTTCAGCCCTAGTATATGCTGCTGTAAAAAAGGGTCGCAGGTAAAGGGGTCTGGGATATGTAACTTGGAATTCCCATGCTTTCCACGCTTTTGTATTTTTGAGATGTTAGGCTACTATCACAGTTTTTTTTTTTTTTTTGACAGAAATGAAATATTCCCCTTACAGTACACTTCAATCTTTTTTTTTTTTTTTTTCTTGAGAAGGAGTCCATTGGTATCATTGATATGCTTTGAACCTCTCTTGACAGAATACAGATATTCCTCACAGAATTGTAGTGTATTTTTCTTCATCATCATAGACTTGAAATGATGGCATTTTGAGAACTTTCTTATACATCAGAGCTCCTCTCAACAAGGTGCAGAAAAGTGTATTCAAAAACTGTAGTGTATTCTCCAAAAATCTCAGCAACTTGAAGTTGTTTCATAATTGTCTTCAATAGGTGTCATTTACTTCAGTTAAACTTATTTTCCTTGCAGACCATGCTGTTTAAGATCATATTCTATTAGAATTTGCCATTAAAGTCTTCACTGAGCTTTGCATTCAAGTTGTTGATCTGCTTTTGAGGCTTTTTGCCTTGCTTTGTAAAAACACCATAAGGCTGTTTGTCATCTTGATTTTTTTCTTTAATTGCTTTGTGTGGTGTTTGGACTTCATTGCAATCCATGTATGCTCTTACACAACATCTCTACCATATCCAAGTGCATTTCTTCTGCCTGTGAAGGAAGAGTGCTACCACTTGAAATCTGCTCTTTCTCTCATCCTTTCCAGAAGGAAGTATTTGGCTTTGAGGGGGTGAATTGCTGGTTTATGTTAGGAGATGCTGAAAAATAACTACACTCTTTCCTCAGAGCAGAGAATGGTAATTCTTGTGGCAGTCTTCATGTTCTGTAAATATTTGCTTTCAGATTACAAACCTGCTTCTGAGAATCTCTCACTGTAGTATAGTTTTTCGCTTTGTTTTGGATACAAAAGTGCATTGTGTCTAATCTGAATATAAGACCTTACTGTAGATCTTTACTCAGGTAGATAATGATAGGACAAGGGGCAATGGTTTTAAACTAAAGAGGATAGATTTAGATTAGACATTAGGAGGGAATTCTTATCTGTAAGGGTAGTGAGGCACTGGAGCAGTTTGCCCAGAGAAGTTGTGGATGCCCCATCCCTGGAGGTGTTCAAAGCCAGGCTGGATGGGGCCTTGGCCAACCTGATCTAGTGGGTGGCATCCCTGCCCATGGCAGTGGGGTTGGAGTTAGATGATTTTTAAGCTCCCTTCCAACCCGAGCCATTCTATGATCTTGTACTAGACTTTAAGACAAACTATTAGGTATTATGGTCAGTGCTCCTGAGTGACTCAAAGATAAGAACCCTGATATTTTTTTACAAGCTGTTTGATTCTTTAATGAAAGATAATAGAAAACTAAGTTGAAATTTCTTGACAGGGTATTTAGGAATTTTAATCCTGTCATAATTTCATTTAAAAAGTTCACTCTTTTCTGATACTTCTTACAAATACTTAACTTCCCTGGGAAATACATTCAATGCAGAGTCTGGTTCTTATAGTCTAAGACTGATAAGCAGACTACTTCTTTCTGCTTTAATGAATGTCACATTGCTTCTAGTAGGGTACTTTCTGAGGCCTCCCACTCAGTCAGGTGAGAAAAGTGATTTACTTGAAGTACATCCTTTATAGAAATTTGAAATTTATCGCTGTTTTAAAGGTAGCTGCCAAAAGCACACTGTTAAGAATTAATTATTGTGTTACTTAGAAGTCAATAAAATATTTTGCTGCTCTGATTTGCATCCTAGTTTATGTATTTGAAAAAAAACACAACACAACATAATCTATTAGAAATATCACACAGCCTTTGCAAAACAGATACATAAGTGAATTTTCAAAGGAGTGCAGGGTAGAGATGTTGGGTTTTATAAAATATTCAATTTCCCAAACTGTTTCATATTTTTTTATTAATCAGAAATTGTTGAGTGCAAATTCATATTGTGCATTTCCATGAGAAGCTTTTAGGAAGCTTATATTTGTTTTTCCCAGAAGATCTCATTCTCTAATTAATTGACCAACTTTGTTTGTTTGTTTGTTTGTTTTCCTCCTAGGATAAGGAGGTATTGCAACCATTTATGTTAAAATTCTGTGATTTTTTTCTGGGTAATGGAAATCCACAAACATATTGGTGCCATAGTAGATCAGAGGAGGAAAAGGACTAAGATGAAGAGAAGACATTTTTACCGTACAAGTGGCCACACAATGACAGGGGTTGCCTGGACATGTTGTGTAGTCCCCATCTTGGAGTCATTCCGATCCCAGCTGGACACAGTCCTGGGCAGCTGGCTCGACGCGACTTTGCTCTGAGCAGTGACTAGATGATCTCCAGAGGTGCCCTCCCACCTCAGCTGTTCTGTGATTCCTGTTGATTACACTGTTGCTCACATCAGCTGAACACTTACTTTCTCATAAGGGCACATAAATCTGTTTCAGTTTGTGGCATCTTTTCGTGGTAGCAGTTTCATTTTTTGCCAACAATATGAATGAATTAATTTCAATTAAAGGCAAGGCATTACAGTCCTATAGGTGTCAGAGACAGCAGGAATAGACACTTAGTCCATCACTTTTCCAGTTTGAGATGGTGTGATTTCAAGATACTAGGCTAATGCTTGAGAATGGAGCTGTTCCTATATTCTAAGACAAAGGAAAAGCTAAGACACTCCTCCATGTGTATATCTCTGGTTTAGATATCTGTGTGGATATTGCTGTTAATTTATGTCGTGCGATGTTCCCTTTTTACCTTGTGTAACAGATGTGTTGGAATTGGAAGGGTGCTCATTGTTTACCTACTCAGTAACTCGCTCCCTTGCAGTGGGCAATCCCTGTGACTGCCTGGGCTCCTCTGGGAAGAGAGCATTGATGGAAGAGGAGAGCCACAGGGGGCAGTTCGGAGAGCGGCTCCTTCGGAGTTTCAGGTGCTGAAATAGTGCATCCTTTTTAGGCTGATTTACTGTTCACTTCAGCCTTTGTGCTATCTAGCGAGGCTCTCCTTTACTGAGATATTTGGAGTCACAGGCAGTCTTAAAAACAAGTATTTTCATTAAAAAATCTGTCTGCAGCAGACTAATATACAAGCTTCCCCCCAGCCTGAGTTCCAGACGCATCTCCCTAGCTACCATGGATCATACCTAATCAAGGGCTTTGTGTGGCATATACAGCTGTCTAGGACTTAATAAGATTCTTCAGACAAATACATCATTTCAGAAGGAACACAGTCCACAGATCAGCTCGAAGCTTTTCAGCATTGCTTAGAGTTTGTCCATAGGGTCTTCTACAGAAAGTCCCCAGTTTGTTTCATAGTATGTTAGCCCAACAAGAACGAGCTCCAGACATGAAACCTCATTAGCACAGCAGCATGCTTGAGTTACTAAACTCTGCTAAAAATCTGTGTTCATGCTGATAAATGAGTTTTGGATACGGTCTGTTTGGAAAGGCTGTGCAGACCAATCCTTATATGTTTTATCTTCTTCCTAGCAGAAGCAGGTTATCTGGGAGGAAGCTGACATGCAACCTCCTATCCTTTAATAAAGGAGCAAGCAGAGGCTTGCTCTGTGTTCATTTTTTGGGTGTACTTGTTGAAATTGACATGAATGAGAGAATTTCACTATTTGACTTGTGAGTGCCTTTCACACCGTTAGAGATTTGTGTGCATGCTGCAAACTGCATCGTACCTGCTGTTTCAAATTTTCCTCCATCTTGAAGCTCTTTTAATCTGACATTTTTGGGTGGTGCTGGGGGGTATTTTCCTTATTGACCTTCAGTGTCCTGATAAGCCCTGTGATTAAGTGATTTTTGGTACAGCTTGCTGTGAAATTTCAGCATTTGTCACTTTTTGCCTTTAAGAAACACTTGCATGTGTGTATGTAGTCTTGCATAGTTTCTGTGTGTAGAAGATAACTGTACTAATGTGTAGTACACTTTTTCAGATAAAAGTCTTTTTGGGGAAAAAATGCCCATGAAAATAACTGTATTTGCAGTATGGAAATGATGCACTTGGCATGTCTCTTGACATTTGGGTTGTGTTTTTTTACATGCTGATTTTATTGGTTTTCTGGATATTGCACCTCTGCTTAGCCGTGGTGGCATTTTTGGGGGTAAGCCTAGATTGTCTTTCTGATACTATAATTGTTTCTTTTGTGTGTAACATTTTATACATATTTCATATACTATACAACCTACTTAGCTTGCTGACAGTTTTCACTTTTGTAATGGAACTTCTTGGGAAAATACATTTCATTTTCATTAATTGCAGCTACAAATACAGCAGTGGAGATGCAGCTAGAGACGAGCATAATGTTTCCTGTTGCAATCTTTGAGACAGGAGAGATGAATGAGTCATTCATTCAAGTAGCTGAGATGACTGTGGAGGTTTCAAAGCAAATATGAACTTCTCTCTCTGTGGTCTGCTCAGGCTCCTGGCCCTGAGGGTGACAACCTCAGGCTGCCATGGTCTGTGCTGATGCAGCTTGCTCTGGCAGTCGCCTGCTGCTGCTGTGCCCGCTGACCCCATTCTCCTTTGTAACCTGAAATCCAAGCTGCTGCTGCAAGGCAGACAGACCCTACTTCCCTGGCAGCGACTTTGAGATGCTGGGGAGGATGCGGGACTGCTTCTCTTGGGAAGGAAGCAAAGAGAAAATGACTTTTTAAAATAAATGCCCCTTTTCTGTGCATGTACGCGTGTGTGCACTGCAAGAGTTTCGACATGTTTTGCATGCTACTGATGTTATAGTGCATGTGGTTGCTGCTGATTTTCAGCTGATGTCTCCACTGCTCTTTTTCCTCTCGCAACTGATATTCAGTTCCCGCCCTTGTCTGATCTACAATTACCACCCCCTGTAACTTATGCCTCCTACTTTTTCTCACGGAAAAATAATGACTGCTACTGATTATTTTCCTTATTTCTTCCCACTCCCTCAGCACCAAGCCTCACCAGCCTCCCCACGCCAAGAGGGGCAAATGAAAATAGCAACAGAACTACTAATTCTTCTTCGGCAGCCTCTTATTTGCTTCTGTCAGTGCTCCGCGCTAACTTAGGTTCCTGGGGAGAAGGGTTAAAGCCCAAGCAGTTGCTGGGACCTTACATCATTCTGCACAGGAATTTAATAATGCGGCTTTTCAACTGCAGAGAACAACTCAGAGGTCTAAATACAATTTTCTTATGCGCTGTATTAATAAAGAAGAGCCTATACACTTTTTAATGAAATAAATGCTGCTTAATTCATTATTACAAGTTGCTAAAAAAAAAAAAAGCCTTTATTGGCTTGACAACAGTTCTGCAGAATTAATTGCTTTTTAAGCATAGCATTAAACTTGTTTTTATTTGTCTGAGTAATTTTGAGTATTTTTCTCTAAAACACTAATAAAAATAAATCCTACATTCGTGCTGTGTTTAAAGCAATTTTGACAAATTTAAACTGCTAATACCAAGCCTATTTTGTTTCTCTAATAAGACACTTATGAGAAGTGTGGAATGCTCCATCTAAGCCTGATTTCCAGCTGAAATCAGGTATGTCGGATCTTGCCAAACACATTGTGTTCAATTTGGTTAGCAGAAATTGTTTGGGGGCTTTTATCTTATTTGCTAAACAGAGCTCTGACACTTCCTGGAAAAGGGCTGGTATGAATTTTTAATAGTCTGAAAAAATCCATATGAGAAAACATGACTTTAGTGTTAATCCATTCAACGCTAAAATCAGAGATGGCACCCTAGTGCTGGAACAGTGTTTCCCACCACTGGAATTTACCTCTTGTTTGCTCACTCACACTGTTTAAATCCCTCTCAGTGAAAGCCAGGAGCAACAAATGCTACTTTACGCTTGCTCAAAGCTGCCTGGTTCTATCTCCAGTGCTTGTTGTGGAAATGCAGGTCAACAGCTGAATTAGGCCCCGGAGGCAGCTGCCTTTCAGCAGGGCTAGATCCTGCTGCTGCTGAAAGATGCTCTGGAGCTCAGGCCTCAGCAGGAGTCACGAGTGCTGTCTGCCCCAAGCATCGCCAGGCCACAGCTAGCAGCAAGGCTGGTGGCTGGTAAGTGCAAGTTCCTCCGAGCCACTACTTCTAATTAAAAACAAGAGCTGCAGGCTCTTGTGGCTTCTTTGAGCATAGCGGGAGCCAAGGGCTGGGAGTGTCCGACTTTCACGACAGCACAGGAGCTTCTGTCAGCTGCTAAGTGGTACCTTGCAGTTGTAAGGGGCAGTTTCCCCCACGTTCTCTTCCTCCATCTGGAGATTCCCTTTGTAAATTTCCCCTTCTTGCAAGGCGTAGGTTGTTATTTTATTATTTTCTTTTCTTAACACCACTTTGCACACTGATTACTTTAGTTCTCGGGGTGCTGGTGCTGTGCTCTTGGGTGCTGCAATCCTGTTTTCTGTGTGTAGACAAGATGGTAGGTTGCTTATGATTCATCTGAATTGAGATGTAGAATCCATGGTGAAACTCATAAGGTGCAACCATGTACTTCAGTCCCTGATACCATTTCTAATTATAAAAAGCCAACATACAGGAATGGTTGTTTTTACTGAAAGAAATATCTAGCTGGATTGAATACCCCAGTCAAATGCTCTTTTTCTCCTGATCGGCATATGCTCCCTAGCTGTGCCACCACGCCTCCCAGCTGTTATGGCCACCATTCGGTCCTTGTGAGCCGTGCTGGCTCAGACATGATTTGGTGCTGCTGCGTGAGAGGAAAGGTGGCCATTGCAGTAACAGCACAATTGTTCTTAGACAATAAAAATCAACCGGCAAAGTTTTTAAGCATGGTGGTGCAAGAAATATTATTTATTTCCGTAGACTCAGCGGTCTGTAAAATGATACATTGCTTCTGAGTTCAGCAAGGTGAGTATCTTGATTAATCAGAGCTGTCTTCCAATGGAAATGGGGTCTGATTATTTATTATTATGGAAAATGTGTTGGCTCTTTCCACAGATAAAGTAATTTTGATTTGTACTGGAGCTCATTTGCTTTTAGGGAGTAACATAGCTTTTTTCTTTCACATCACTTGGTCATAGTTAGTCCTTAATTCTCTTTTAATACCACTTCTATTCTTCAGGTTGGAAAAATTTTCCTAAGAACACCTGGATTTCCACTTTCTGAAGCATATTCCTCAGAACTACTCACTCTCATCCTTTTCCTACTTTTGCATACCCATGTATTTTTGAGAATAATCTGTTTTATTTTTTTCTGAGTGGCAGTCACAGATTTTCACTCTCCCTTTGTTTTTATTTTTGGTGGATCATCCAATTTCTGTTTTCACACCATCTCCCACTTACTCTTCCATGATCTATGATATTTACCTTCCTCCATTGTCTGTTCCTCATCTGCAGACCTCTTTCTGCTGTTCTTTCCTTCCATTTCACATCTTGTCTTCATTTTCAAGCTGTTTGGAGCACCCCAAACTTATTCCTCAAGCCAGTTTCTACCTGGTTTGTTTTTTATTCTGGCATAATTGCCATATGTGTCCCATTCTCCTCCTCTAGGGATGTGATGTCAAAATCTTCATTGCAGATTTGTAAGCTTTCAGTGCTTTCTACTTTCCTTCTTCTCCCATACCTTTTCATTTCCCTTCCAAATTTTGCTTTCATCTTCAGCTGTGGCTTTAGTCCTGGGATCTTGTATTCTGTGTAACGTGTTAGATTATGCTTCTTACATATTCCAGTGTGGGTTTACCAAAGTGTGACTAGTCATTGTAATGGTCTTCTTTTCTCTCTAGGCCCCATCTTCCTCTGACTTGGAAACCATTTAGTTAACTTTTCCTACTCCTACCCTTAAATACAAAAGCAGGGAAAAAAAAAAAAAAGAAAGAAATTAAAAAAAAGGAAAGAAAAAAACTCCCAGCAAGCTCTCCAACCTTTAAACTCTCATGAAATCTCCACTGTTTTCGCTTTGTAGACTTTGTCAGTGGCTATCTTACTAGTGAGCTTTCTTTATGGCTTCAAAGTAGTAAAACGGGCTTTTATAGGTTTTTTTTCACAAGCTTGAGTTATCTGAAGGACTGAGTTCTTCCTTTTCCTTTCCACTGGAGTAACAGTGCTCCTAAGTTGCAAAGAACTGCCCCTGGATAGCGGGACTGGCTAGAAGGTCTCATCTACCTTCAGATTTCTGTAACAGTAACTACTATCACTGAGAATACTATGTTCTCCATATATTTATTGGAGGGAAAAGGCAGTTTTAGCTTGCAATTTATTAGACCTGTTTAGACATCTATTTCAGAATGAGAAGAATTCTGCTGTAAAATTTCCTATTTCTGTAAATATAAGTTAAAGAATACTTGAATGCCTCAAGGTACAGGAATCAGTGATGCATAATCCCATCCCTTGCATCCACATCTTTCTTTAGTGTCTTGATCCACCACTGTCCATATTTATTAACATTTCATGCATATTACAAAGGTAGCAACATTCTCATAGCTCATAACATAACTTGAAGATGATTCAGTAGGGTGAGTATTGATCATTTACTGCTGTTACTGGATAGAGAGAAGAATGTAAGATGTAACATGTTTAATATGGATTTTGGAGTTCAAGTATTTGGGGGGAGAAAAGGCACAACGATTCCTACTGTGGATGGCTTTGATGTTTTCTTTCTCTACCCAGGGAAACAAAACCACTCAGTCCATTGGCTAGGTTCAGATTTCTGCCCTTAGTTGTTCTTCTCCTTGGTTGATTTTAATATTTATTATTTTTGTTCTAAACTGTTCCAGTGAACGTTGCTTTTTTTTTTTTTTTCCCTTGAAAGGATTGCTTTTTTAGTCAGCAGTCTCATTTCTGATAAAGTTTTAAATATTTAATAAAACAATTGGTCTGTGGAAAGCACCATTTGCATTGTCTTTGTGTTCTTTCATGGTGGCTGAGGAGATTGACAAAGTAGTACTTTGTGTAACATCTATACTTATTTCTAAAACAGAAGAGGATAGATATTTTCAATTTAGCATAGAATTCCCTACAGTACTTATCAGGCTTTACCGTCTTAACATTTTTAATCAGTTGTAAGAGATCCTCTTACTCTCATTTATATAATAGACATCAGCTTTTCTATTTTTGCTTCATTTGACTTCAAAATGTTTCCTATGCTATAAAAAATGGACATTTTGTTTTCACATTCCGTTTTTCTATATATAAAAGTTGATAAGAGTCTCACTTTTTAAACAGTAACTTTTCAGGAAGTCATATTCTTAAAACAAGAGAAATGATATTTAATATCAAGTATATTACCCACATCTTATTTGACCATTTCTTCTCAAATGCATCTTGACTGAATTTTTCAAGGGACTGGTCATGTGTTTTGAATCCTACATCTGCTTGAGAGCTTTTTGCATTTTCTGGGGAATGCTGGACTCCTTCTTCTTTCTTTCTCTCTCTAAAGAGAAATGAATTATAGGAGGAACTGGGAGTTGTATAAACCTCCCTTAGCACTACCAAAAGTTCATTTTGAGCAGTAGCATAGCAGTCCTGTGACTTATTTGAAAAATGCTTTCTTCATAGAATCACAGAATGGTTCAGGTTGAAAGGGACCTTAAAGCCCACCCAGGTCCAACCCCCTGCCATAGGCAGGGACACTTCTCACCAGACCAGGTTGCCTGAAGCCCCATCCAACCTGGCCTTGAACACCTCCAGGGATGGGGCATCCACAGCTTCTCTGGGCAACCTGTGGCAGTGCCTCACCACCCTCATAGTAAAGAATTTCTTCCTAATGTCTAATCTAAATCTGCCCTCTTTTAGTTTAAAACCATTAACCGCTGTCCTATCACTACACTCCCTGACAAAGTGTCTCTCTCTTTGAGTGAGTCTCCTCTTTCTTGGTGCTTTGTTCCTGTTCAGCCTCAAGCACCTCTTGTTCATCAGTGGCATTTCCTCCTCTCCTGTCCAGTGGGTGACAAGGTACGGGGCTCCTCCACGTGTTTCTGGCTGTCTGCCTGTCCTGCCATGAGCAAACACAGAGCACTTGCTTGCAGAGGCAGCTCAGGGCTGAAGGAGGGATGGGTGGCAGCTTGGTGGGACTGCAGTGCTCTGTAGCCACAATCCAAGCACACGGGTAAATTGATTGCTTGTGGCCGACTGGCGAAATGAGTGTCAGTTCCAGTCACAGAAGAAGTCTTGGCAGATACATACGTCTTATTTAGTGGTAACCCTTCGAGAAATTTTGGGTCTACTGCACGCTGTTAACCTGATTTCTTGCTCTGAGAACTTGCAACAATGTTTACATACAGGCAATTTTTTTAGGCTTAGGCTCTTCGCAGCAGTTGCTTGTGTTTGCTAATTAAAATATAAAATGCCTTAATTTTAGTGTTCCTGATTACTGTTGTATTTGTCAGGGAGGTTTGGAGACAGATCACAAATCAATCTTCTCCATGGCAGACATTGCAGGAAGAGTGTGACCTCACTGGCAGGCTTTAATTACTTGTTTCATGTGTTTCAACTGTCTTGAAAACTGCTAACTCTCTTTAATTCTGTGCTTTAGTCAGGTCCTCCAAACAGGAGGCTGAGTATAAATATGTGAAGCTCATAATTACACCTGTTCTGTCTAATGCCTTTTTAACATACAGTGCCCTTCTCTCGTCTACTCACAGGGTCATATCAAGGCAGATGAGCTCAGAGGGTATTGTGTTCAAGAAATTCAAACAAGTACACTTGTAGGGTGGTAGGTAATGTGCCTAGCTGGTTTCCTTTGATAACTCTTGGTTCACTCGTGTTATTCCTCTGCACTCTGCCTGAAATACAAGGAATCAGAGAAACCTGCAATGAAGAATTTACTACTAATGCTTGAAATCAGAGAGAGTGAAAATGAAAGATTGTGTGGTTTTCTAAAGACAAAGATTGCATATAAAAAGCTATTAAAATGGTGCCTTTAATTCCCTCATTATACATTGTTTATTTTTCCTCAAAGCCAACCTTTTTGGGTCCCAGGAAGAAGTGTTTTTTCACAGTTTTCACAATTACACTTGGGGCAAAGCTTTTAGGAGCCATAAGGCACTGTCTTTACAGCAGATTAAATAGAAAGCCTTGTAGAAAGAGGCTAGTGCACAATCTGGCCAGTTGGCAACAAAAGGGGAAAATTTGCTTGTGAGTGATTGGTAAGAGCATTTTAACTTGGAACAACTTGGAAGATGATGCAGTTGCTAGGTAATGTCTTTCATTTCTAGAAAAAGTCTTGAGGTGAAAGCTAATCAATAAGGTAGATACAATGTGATGTCATTTGTTGCCATGGTTTCTGAATTTAGCAGTCTGTTATCTGCAAATAATATTGATGGTTGCTATGCAGTTGAATCTTTTCATATTGTTGTTTTGTGATTATACAGCTCTTTAATCTTGGCTAAAGCTTCAAAGAACAGCGTGTCTAGGAGTTTAAACATTATAATAGATAGGCTTGTATTACAACCCTAAAATATCTTGAAATTTACTACCTAATAAACAACAGGCATCAGCGGGAAGTGAACAAGGTTAACATTTTGGTGATTAAACTTCCACAAAGCAGTTGACATTTTCTAGTAAATTAATCTGCAAATTAAATATCTCTGTGGAATTAGTGCTATGACTCATTACATGGCAGATCATGTAAAAGAGCGGTAAGCAGTCAATCCCCTGGATGATAAGGCAGTCAAATGTCTACAGCTGCAAATGGCTCAAAAGTCATCACAGCTTCTTGAACAATGTCCTTATGTTTCATATATCTTTTGCTGTTGCATTGTGGCTCTTCGTTAAGTTTGGGGTTTGCTAGAAAATATTTCATAGCAGCTTATGGAAAATATCAGGCTGAGAAGCAAATGAGCCCTATTTTTTCCTGATAGTTGTCAAGGTGAAGGAAAAGTATTTTCAAGTCCGGTCCTTTAAATCAAATACAATATTTCATGTTCTATGGAGAAGGTGTTAGTTTTAGTGGGATGCCGTGTATCCTTTACTTGATTTATTGGCATCTCTTTACAGTAGTTTTTCCTGTTAGTTTGAGTTATTGAAAGCTTTTTGGAGGGAAAGAATTAAGAGATGAAAAGACAGCTCAGTGAAAGCTAGAGAAGGTAACACAGGGTGATCTGAAAGCCAAGATTATTTGTAGAAGTAGAAAATCCATGGTACCCATCAGTGAAGCATTTTAAAGGGGGGGAATGGTCAACTGGAAAAAGTAGAAAGAGAAATAGAGTGAAAAGGAGAAAAGAAAGGTTGATGGAAGAAAGAAACTTGTTTTACTGGGGTGAGAGAAGAATGGGGGGAAGGAAGTGAAGAAAAAATCAGGTTACAGTTTGCTGAATTCTAGTTTTTACATCTTCGGAGTGCCATTTGCCATGCTGTCAGGTCTTTTTTTTTTTTTTTTTCCCCTCCAACTAATTCCTCCTCCTCTTCCATTTCCACTGTTCTTTGCCTTAACAACATATTTCTTTAGAAAGTGCTTTGCCACCTTCTTTCTTGTCTTCTTCACACATCTCTCTGCTGTGTGGTGACATTGACTATCACATTTCTTTCGAACACAGAAGTAATTGCCATCATAGTCCTACTTGTCCCCTTAATATAGTGAGCGAATTGTCAAGGGTGTGCCCCCAGCGGAAGACCCGAGGAAGGTGGCACCGGGAGAAGCGAGGCGTTCCTTCGGCTAAGATACTGCTCTTGCAAAGCAGGCAGGAGTGTTGTGGATGACTCCTCTCCTGGAACTCCTCTAGAAATCCCCTGTTGGCTGTGCAGAAACAATAGCAGCCTTCAAGAAGGGTGTCCTCAAAGCACTGCTACTGAGAGGAGGCAGATGGAGGAGACATGCCGGCTTGATGATGATAGCAGATGTCAACAAGTTAACAATCTGAAAAGGAAACTAGCAGCACAGCAGTGCTTCTTACCCAAATGTTTAAGAGAGGGAGGAGGAAGGAAAAAAAAAAAAAATGAGCAAAGCAACATGGAAGAGAAGAAACAAATCAGTAGAGATGATCAGCTAGAGCTGTAAAAGACTATCTGATGCTAAATCTGTAAAGTGCTGCTGCTGACTGGATTTGTCTAAAGAAGTATTTCACTATTAGGCTGCCACAAAGGAAGTGCATTTACTTCAGATGCCATATGCCAACTGTGCAATTAGGCTTCCAGTCATACATGCTGCCTGTACTAAAGCAGGGGGCAAGCCTCAGCCATTTGCAATTGCTGTTGCATAACGCTTGCTTTTACAGCCCTGGATATTCAGTTTCAGAAACTGCCCTGAGATTTTTTGTTGTTTGGAATAAAATACTTGTTATCTTTTATTTCCTCAGGGTATTTATCTTAGGGATATTTATTTTCTGTGTTGTTGTTTTTTTCTTCCTTAGGGAAAAACTAATTGTCAGATAATTTTAAAAACAGTTTCACATAATAAAATAACTCAATTTAAAGCAGATTAAAAAAAGAAAACATTTTCTGTCTTATAAAAAAACAAAGAACACAACACATTGTAATATAAGAGGGACAATTTGGTACATTGTACTAGTGAACAAATTCTTAACACATACATGCAATAGTGGTAAGTCTGAGACAGCTTTAACAATACAGTTTCTTAATTTGTGAATTTTTGAGGTTTTTCTTCGGCCAAGTCCTGATACCAATAGCCATTGCAGGAAAATGAATGTAGGTGAGAAGGAGACAAGGGATTTTTGGTAACTTGTGCACAGTAAACTGTACACAGCAAAGTCCCTAGAGCCACTATGACACTCCCAGCATAGTATATGCATTGTGATACCTTACAACCTGCCCTTACGCAATGGGACTATGGTGTTTCACATAGAATTGGATGGCCCAGTGTCACTGAGCACTCAACTCAGATTTGGAGTGGGTTTTCCAAGCAAGATACGAACACTAAAAGAAAAACAGGGATATCAATGTCAGCATTAAGTGAAAGTATCCTGGCCTTGGAAGTCACATACAGGCCTAAGGTGATATAATGCAACCTAGAACAAGAACTCATCAGCTATAGATACAAATCTTCTAGCTGTGTGTTATAGCTGTGTGATGTAGTAGGTTGACTGTCGTTACTATAGACTTGTGAATAGTGCTGAATGTAACACCTAATGCAGTTTTTGCAGTTGACAGCTGGCTGTTTAGACTAAGGAAAATACGGATATTTAACCCACTTAAATGTTTTAGCAACTGGTTGGTGCTATTTAATAAAAATCTCAGAGCATGCTCCTACGAGTTCGCTTCAGTGTAGAGAATTCTTGACACAAAAAGTAGTTCACAGATCTGAAGTCTGGAAACTTGACTTGAGATTTATTAAAGCAATTTTCATTTCATTTTATGTCTGCATGACTCAGCTAAGCTCTTCTCTGGAGCTTTTATATCTTTAGTTCAGGTCTTGGGTCAGTCATGCTGCAAATAATCTCTTTTTATGAGTAGACTTAAGGCATATGTTTGTTTTTCTGTGTATTGATTTAGAAAGAGTTAGTTCCCAACCCAAATCTGAACAAGTGGTTCTTGTAATAGTTGCAGCACACTTTTTCTCGTATATAAGAAATTAAATGTACATTTTGATAATTCACAATATACAATATACTGCAGAACAAAGTGCTTGTGCTGCTTCAACATTGTGAGGAAAAATCAATTCTCACCAGACCTCCAAAAAAATAAAAAATAAAAGCACCCTCCCAAGGTCTCTAGCACCCTAATAGAGCGATTCTGTGCACACTGTGAAAAGCAATCCTTCCTGATACTTGTAGCTTGTGTTCCAGTACTAAAGAATCATTAGTCTCATCTGATGTTTCAAATGCAAGGAGGTTGTTGTGCAGGATTTCGTCTCCCGGGCTTTCTATCTTTTGTGTGAAGACTCATGAGGTGCAGGACTTGGCAGAGCTAAGACACCACACTAGTAATGCATCTCCTACACACGTCTGTTCCTCTCTGTGGTGTTCACCATGAATGCACCAACATTGCTACCTGTGATAGCGGTTGGTATGTCATGGTGAACAGCACCGGGCACCTCCCTCACTCTGCAGCTACAGCTCAGCACTCTACTGAGAACAAGCCACATTTAGGGCTCTGATGTTCTTCATTTCTCTGAGAAGGTAAAATAGCCTTTCAGTGCAGAAAGGAGTGTTCAAGTCCAGCAGGAGAATTGCATTTTTAATGTGGATGTTGAATTTTGCCGAAGAGATAGCACCAGCCCATCTAGCTATTCTATCAGAAATCATCAGGCATGTTGGAGCATTTGAGACAGAACTGTACTGATGTAAGTTCATAAAGCTTTTTTAGAAGAGGAAAACTTTTATTTTTTCCAATATAACTAGAGAATTTCAGGTTCAAATATTTTTAGTAGAATATTGCTCCTCCTTGCCCAAAATCCTTGCAAGAAACTAATCCCAAGGTTTTCATTCTTTGTGTGAGATCAGGCCAATATTCACATGTTTAAAGAGGTTGTAAGGATACTTTTGCATGTATTAAAAATGCTTCCAAATGTGTCCTTTATCTGGCACCTCAGAAACCATCCTTTAGGTCCAAGAATTACCAACATTTTAAAAGCTGGGGATCCTTACATGTATTGTCCTAATTACTCTTTATAATGAAATATTAAGCCCTCCTCAAATCTCTGCATATTCTGTGTCAATTGACTATATGTCAACCATCTATATCAGAACTGAACTAAATTAGTAATAAACTAACAGTTCCTCAAGTCATTTTTATTGTTTAGAGTAAGAGAAAGCATTAATATTCCCCAGCAATGTGAAGAAAACTATAAGGCACTGATATTTTTTATAGGCAGTACCTTATTTTTATATGAACAGTTATTTTTTTTTTTTTTTAATGAAAAGCCATTCTAGGTGTGGGAAGCCATTGCAGACTACTTCGGGAATGGGAGATGCTAAATAAACTGTTTGTCCACTGTTTTCTGTTTGAGTTTATGCATTTCTCCACATTGATTAAACTCAACTGGATTACACTTGCTCTTAATGCTTCAGACCGAGCAGGGTATGATGAGATTGTCCACACTATTTTTGGCAAGTGTTGCATTTTTTGTACTCATTTTCTGTGCCATTTATTCTCTTTGGCAGTCTTTTGACTCTGCCAGTCAGTGATTTTTCCTTTTCCTTAACTGAAGCTGCTATATTCTATCTATATACTTCCTTAAGTCATATCTGCTTCCCCCCACCCAGCATGTCCCCTGAAACTTTGTGATCTTCTGTGCAAATCTTGACAACCCCCCTTTATCTGATTTGCCATTTCTCAACATTATTTTGGATCAACTGATCCTGTCCAGCATGAAATGGGTTCTGATGATAAAAAGACAAAGCAGCTTTACCGAATATGCTCATTGCTCAAAATTGCCTGATATCAAATAAATTGCATTTTCTGTTAGGTAGTGTTTTCAGATGTTAAACCTGGGACAGCCATGGGGCAGAAAAGTCCTTCCTGAAGGCACACTGCCTTCTGTTCATCACTGGTGTGAAACACCATCCTTCCTAGGTGCTGATGAACCTGGTTTGCTTTCAGCACAATCTCAGCTTGGGCTGAAGGTTAGTGCAGCAGTTTGGTACTGTATTCCTTACACATAAGAGAAAACAAAAAACAAAAACAACAACAACAACAACAACAACAACAACAACTTTATTTGTTTTCATTTAGAAGATAAACAATCAGTACTGTGCATAGAAGAATCATTTATGTTTTAGAGTTATAGACGGGAAAAGACAATGAAGTACATTTTATTATATTCTGTGTTTATTTTTACATTGAAAGCTATTGCTGTTTCTTCCTGATGTTTTTGCGGCAATAACAGAGTAAAAATGTTTTATTATGCAAGTTATATACTTCTAGGACAGTGCTTTAAAATGAAAATTACCTGTATGAAAGAGACTTTCAGTCAGTCCATATAGGAAGCTGGAAATTGGTTTGAATGCAAGCAGCTAGTGTCACAGCAATTTGCATGGCAGCAGATTTAATGTATGTCTAAGGCACTGTTTACTTTAGCTATGCTTTCATAAATGTTGGACAAAAGAAATGAAAAACTACTATAGTAAATGATGAATAAAATCAAAAGCTAAATGCTCAAGGCCCAGATTTTTAAAATTCTAGAGTCAGCTACCTAACACACTTATGGGTTTTAATGAGTTGTGGCATTTAAATTTCCTTTATAAACAACAGCAACAAAAAGCCCTAAGCTGGTCTTTTTTTCGGTCTTCAAGTAATAACAATTATCAGTAATAAATTAAGACTCCTATTGACATCAGTGGCAGAAAAGAGTGCGAAGAAATGTTAAGAATGTAGACAAAAAATGTCTTGTATAATTATTCCATTTTTAGAAAATTGCATTGCAAAAAGTAGGTTAAGCTTTTCAATACTAATAGCTAATACAACATCCATCATAAAGCTACCTTCATCTGAAGTCATCAGACGAGGAAATTTACTGTCCCTGTTTAGTGAGGAGAGGAAGCCAGTTGCTATTAAATGTCTGAGGTGAATTTGTTTCTCTTTACTCATAAAGTGTAGCTCTCTCTCAGACAGTTGAAAAGGTGATGAATATTATAGCCCTCGTGTTTAATTGTTTCTGTATGCCCTGGAATTTAAAGAGAATTTAGGATGTGTTTGGCAGTAGCTTTCCCTCTATAATCAGGTTGCTATGGTAAACCTATTATTCCAGACAAAGAAAGGGTATGTTTAGTGAAGTGCTGATCCCTCTTCAGTATAATGTGAGCTTCAAATTACTTTTGAACGACTGAATTTGTATGGTAAGTATTTTAACACAATAACTAAGAGAATAAGGTTGCAGAATAAGGTGTGGCTTCTGTTATTTCAGTAGCAGACACATTTGACAAGGTAGTAGTATGGCTGAAGCAAACTCTTTCTTCAAACATCTTCTGCTTTTCCCAGGGAAGAAACCTGAAGTTTATTGTTACAGAATGATATTAATTTTTTGTGTTTATCTATATGGCGATAAACTCAGCCTTTGAATTTTACATTTGCTGCCTCTCATTTAGTTAGTTGTTCAGAAGCAAAATGGATTTAAATCCTCTGTTGAATTACCTCCAGAGTGTGCCCACCTTACATGATCTAACCAAAATCTCAGTACTTTTGGAGGAAAACATGCTTTTTAAGTCAGTACGAAGTTGCAGTTATTTATTGCCACCACTAAATTCCCATCTCACGTTCCTCGTGCTGGCTTTGTCATATTTGGAAAAGGAATGGTGAAGAAATAATTTGAGTACCACTTTGAGCAGTGTACTAAGCTGCTATGACTGTATCTATGAGTATTTCAGAGCGGAGAAATAGCTCGGGGAAATTCTTTTCCAGAGCACTAGCTGAGCACTAGCTGACTGAGGTTTCTGTCCATTTTCAAGAAACAACCAGCTCTGCTGAGATCCACAGCCAGGTGATCTAAATCATACCCTAAACTCTGTGGGAAGCTAGCCAAAGGAAAATATGAGGCACAAGTACCAACAAGGAACTTGGCCTGTTTGGATGTTGGTGTTTTATTCATTAGCTAAGACGAGAGAAGTGAGGAGGTAAATCCCCTTCAATTTTGAAAAAGCAAACTGAGCTTGTATCTCATACATGACAAAAATGTGCCCTATCTGCCTGGAGAGGGGATATTCCTCAGGTTTTCCCCGGTGAAACTGTTGCACATGAACAAAAACAAATAAATATTAATTGCAGCAGGGACTGAGAGGAACCTGATCCCATTCCAGTGCAAGTGCCCAAACACTGGTCTCTCAAGTCATTCTCTCTTATTAAATTACATATTACGAAAGGTAATGCTTAATTACAGAACATGCAGGAGCCTCATTACAGAACCTTCCTTTGCTCATCCCTCTGGAGGATTTTCCATCTCTGCTGACTCCTCTCTTCAAAACAACTTGCTTAAACTGATTTTATTGTCCTTCAGGCATCCTCCTTGTACCATTAGCTGGCCAGGATGCCACTGTTCAAGACGGTTCTTTTGTTTATTTTTATAGTCTTCACAACAGATGGGTCCTGTTCATCAGGTACCTATCTGCCTAGAGGCGGCTGACTATTCTTTGGGACACTTGGTGGTGTAACATTTTGTAGAAGCCAAGATGTCTAAGATGGATGTATAGAAAGAGACTGAGATCCCCAAACAGCGACAAGTTGGACACATTAAAAGTCTCTGTATATATTTAAGTATTAAGGAGCCATTTTGTACCAGTTACAGTTAAGCTTTTCTTAGCAAATAATTATAGCTTAGGGAATGCATGCAAATAATATCAATCATTCTTTATACAATTCTGTTTTAAATGTTGACATGATTACCAAATACCAGTGTATTTCATGATATGGTAGGTGAACTTATGAACTTCCTATAATGTTTCTTTCTGGAACTAGTATCTTCAAACAATTGCCAATGCAATGTCGTTTTAGAGTAATGTTTATTATAAAGGTATCATGAAGCATTGGCTATTAATTCAATCAGCATGTCTTTTTTTTAAAAAAAAAAATTACAGCACTTTAGATAATCATAAAGCATCTTTCTAGACTGCATCCTGGCACATACAATTTCAGCTTGAAAATGCAATGAACATTAATGCTTGGAAAGATGAAGAGCAAGGCAGCTATAAAATAAACTGGAAATTTTGTCCAGAATTGATACGATCCATCCAACTCCAGTTTAATTAGACCGATTTTGTTGAAAAAGAATTGTAACAAAGTTAATTTACAAGCTGACAAAATATGGAATAACAATGATCTGGTGGTATCTTGACCTAAAAGGTTTTATTGTCACAAAGCCTACAGTTAGAAAAGCCCCATTACGGTTCCCCTTAACAGTCCTTTCTCATTGTGCAAAATATTACAGCAAATCCAAAAAAAAAAATAATAATACACGTGTCAAACTGTTTGGGTGCATAATGAAAGGCTGTGCTTAGAAGGCTTTTTGCTTGGGAGCAATACTTGCTCCTACTGTATCTTTGGGTTCTGCAGTCAATAGTATCCCAGACCTGAGCTGAGTCACATTGATGCTATGATTAGTTCCAGAGAAAAAGCCTTTCCAGAGAAAAGTACCCAATGCATGTCTCTGGTGGTCCTTTTTTTGCATGTGTTATCTCTTCTCAAGCCTATCAATTTTGCTATTTTGGTCCCTGGCTTGTGTCATATTTTGTGCATTCTTACAGTAGCATCACGTTAAAAGAATTTACAGATATGCAGTCAAACTTAGAAGTTAGGAAAGAAAAAAAACAACATTACCTTGACTTGAGCCTTCCTTGTATTTGTGTAATTTAAGACTGTCCTTAATTTTATTTATATATTTATTTTTATATTTAACCATTTAACTCTGACTGCTCTGAGAGCTTCAGAGAAGAAAATCTGTGGGTCTTGCTGAATCTGTTCCCCCTTTAAGCTCTGTGGATTTCTCCTGTGAACAGGTTGATCAGGTTGATGGAAGGGAGGACTATGACAGAGGTTGTGCTTCTACTTCTATTTCATCAGGTCTGGAAAAGAAAAATCATAGTTGTTGTTTTTTTTTTTTTCTTTTCCAAACGCCTGAGAGAGTATTTAAAGAGTTATGATTCTACATGAATAAAGTAGACTGCATCTGAGTCCTGTGCATAAGTGATTTAATTCTAATCAAATTCATTAGGAGTTTCTGAGGTTTGTGCTAAATATTTTAGATCAATTACAGGGGTTAATTATGCAGTTAAACATGTGGCATAGCTCTGTTATGCAAAGTTAAGATATGAAACAGATACAATGTCAATGACTGCTTATTGTTGCTGTTTCCATCGGGATGTGACAGGGATATACTTTGCTTCTGGTTGCCATGGAGGAGGGAGAGTGGTTTGGCTTTTTTTGTTTGTTTTGTTTTAGGGCTTATGTGGATACTTTAATTATAATTAATACAGAGTGACTTGTAGTTTGTCTTCAGGAGGGTAGACTATAGAATAAGTTTGTTGTCTTATTTCAGTTGTTTCATTGCAGTTGTGACTCATAAACATTTGTTTGTTATTACAGGGAAATGTGAATGTGGCCAATGCACTTGTTTCCCTCCAGGAGACAACAGAGTTCATGGTAAAAACTGCGAATGTGATGATCGGCAGTGTGAAAGTGCAGATGGTGAAGTCTGTGGGGGTATGCATTCACTCAATATAATATAATTAATATAAATCTTGGCAGTTTATAACTTTATTTTTCCCTTGATTTCATAACATAATGGCACTATAAGTTATTGACATCACTGATCAGTTATAATAGATTATAGATTTTTGTAAGAAACAAGCCCTGTGTATATTGAATGTTAGTGAGTATTTATTTAAAAACTTCAGAAGCCCTAAGAGTGAAGTAGACTAGATACACCTAAAAACATATATGTAAGTGCTGTAGTACGTCAGCTTCCATCAGTGTTCTTTAAAGAAGAATAAAGATGCTTAAATGGAAACTTGAAAAATTAGGTAATTTTTCTTTTGCACTTAGTATAGTTGATTTATTGAGAATGTTGTATTAAACTTGATAATGACCAGCAATACATTTGAATATTTCATATTCAGTAACAGTGATATTTCTATTTTCTTTAAAAGGAGAATGTATTACAGAAGAATCTAAACGCTTGAGATACACTGCCACTGTACATGTATATGCAGATTTTTTTTTTAGTGTTAACAGTAAAAACCTCACTTGTTGATTTTTCAGTAATGAATGTCGGTATTAAGCAATATTTCAAGTTATTTTTAGATATGTAAACGCATACCTACCATATAGTATTTAAAAACAAATGAGTTGTATTTGTCCTAAATTCTATCTTTCTATATTTTATTGGCTTTCTTTTTGAAATATTCATAATATTAACAAAGTAGTCAGTATGAATCCTGACACATTTTATTATATTTCTTATTTCTATGTAAGAAAAAATCATATTGCTTCATAATCCTTGTGTACATATAAATTCTGACTACAGGGAATTTTTCTTCAAGGGCTCTGCCAAGCAGAATGGAAAAATTCTTGTTAAAGTCTCTAACCAGCAGTAATAATAGTTTATAACATTCAATGTAATTCAATAATATGAATGTGTAGAAAAAGAATAATTTGAAATTTAATTTTGTTCAAAGGACATAAAAGCAGACAAAAACACTGAAAAGCTGGGTCATATTGGTTATAGGTTAAGTACCTGGAAACCAAAATTCATCATCTTCCATGATTAAAAAAATCCGTTCCATTTATGTCATTCGTATTTTACATTATTCAATAACAATGCTTCAGTGTTAATACTTCTAATTAAATAGTGCATTTTGGAAATTAGAGACAAAAATTCCATTGTTCCTTATTAGCAAGGGCACATTTTAACTTTTATTGTTGGCTACAGGACCTCACATTGAAATGATAATCAGCTCAACACTTGAGCTAGTGTCCATTTTTTACTGTGTAGGAGACACTCTAATTCACACTATTACCTGAATAAAGTCTCTACTTTAGTCTAAACAGCGTTGTCCAGTGGCAATGACAAAAATTAATTAATTCATTTACAAAATAATACACTTAAAATTTATTTTCCTAATTTTGAAACAATGAATAGAAAGGAAAACTAGCTCATGAAATTACAAATCAAATGTAGTCTTAAGCTCAACTCCTCCACTTTTATTCAAGCTGATAGTTTAATTGGTAATGATAATCTGCAGTTGAAAAGGAGTTATATGGGAAAACACAACTCAAGTGACTGTGTCCTGCTTGAAATTGCAGTGCACAGCCTGCGTTGACAGGACTTCAGAAGGCCAAGCCTGTGATTTTGCTTTTCTAGGGAGCTGAGTTTATTCCTTATTCTTTCCCCCCGAAAAAACATAGAATAAGCACCATATCAGGAATCCTATTGTCCCGTGCTCTTTTGTAAGTAAAGGGAGAGAAGTAAGCACAACACAAGGTTATGATTAAATCCACCAAGATTGGAGGTGACCTCTGAAATGCCTCAAGAGAGACCAGAGAATTTTTTCTTACCTGTAACTGACTGAACAAAATGAGGTGCAGCTGGTCTCTAGAGTTTTAGTCTTCCCAATTAGAAGCCATGCCGCTGCTAATGCTGCCCTCTAAAAATTGTTGGATTTTTGTGGTAGGTCTGTTGGGATTGCAGTGATAAATAACTGGCAGATTATTTTTTTCATATTCCTGACGTTTTAATTCCTTGTCTTTCTATTGTATTTTAAAATATCAATTTGTTTTTAGATTATTCTACATTTGATTCTAATTTACTCCTTGAAGTATGTTCCTATATCATAATTATGTATGATTATATCTGCTCTCGTTTTTTTTCAGCAAAGAATGTTTTCCCATCTTTCTCTGTTTCTGTTCTCAGGCCACACAAGTATTTCTTTGTGCTTGTCTGGCTTTTCCATGTGAAGTGTGCCAAGATTCAAATTAACAAACATAAATGTCTTACTAATCACACAGTTCCCTTCCATATAGCAATTTTCATTCTCCTGGTTGCTGGAGCTCAGTAGTGTGTGTTCTTCATTTACTTTCCCTCCTCTTTTTTTTTTTTTTTTCCTCTTTTCTTCCTTTCTCCTTTTTTTTAATTACTGGCAGATCCAGAGCCCTTATTTTCTTTCATCATCCTGTGTCCATCTGTGCTTCTGATCCACCTGCCCAAGAAGCCACCCCTCTACCCCAATAATCTGTTGCCTTTCCACTTCCTTAAACTTCTAGCACTTGAGGGAGCACCTATTTAGGTGTAAGTATAGGAATGTCTACATATACATTATCTTCAGAGAGTCCCCATTGATTGCAGATTTCTCTTCATCTCACTGTTAAAGAATTGAAATCCCTCCCCTTCGGATTCATAAGATGAGCTTTTTACTCCTTATTCATTTTCTGTAATTTCAGCTTCAATTCCGTCTTTTCACTGAAATTTCTCTTCCCTCAGTTTCTGATGAGATGTAGGAATGTCTTTCATTGTTATCCTCTTCAGCTCCTCACAGTGTCTGATGTGACCAAGAGCTTCAGCCCTGCCCTTTAGGAATTATCAGATATTTTGCTTGACTATCACTTCCGAAAACATTTTGAATGCTTCCCTAGATATATGGTATTTCTCATCTCCTCACTTTTAGGAGATTCTACCAACTTTAGCCTTGTGTTCTTTCCCATTTTGCAATTTATCTATTTAAAGAACTCCCACTAATTTTGTGTTAATGGTACACACATCTCTCTCTCTTCCTTTTGTATTTGCCAATCTTCCATCTCAGCCTGAACCTCTTAAATCTCTTGCTGAACTGCTTATTCCTTCCTCTTTCCTTCTCCTCTTTACATTATTATTTTTCTACCACTATCACTACCTAGGCAATTACTGTCAGGCCATAAGGCCTGGATAGTAACTCTGGCTGCAGAGAATTAGAAGCTGGACTCTGATTGTGCAGAGTCTGACAGTGAGCATTGAGTGCCTGTAAGTACACAGAAAGAGGACCAGTGTTTTGAAATAAAATGCATGCTGAAACGAGAAATGTGAATGACAACCTAAATCATTTGGATAAGAATTGTTACTGGCCTCCTCTGACCAGCAGAGATTGATTAATAGCTTGCTTTCCAGACCAGCTGTCCATGTGATGGTAGAAAGACATGAGGCGAAGGATATGATAAATTAGGGTACAACTGAGTGAGACCTTATTACCATGTTTCTGCATGACTGTAGTGAGTCATTCACTTAAAAATTCAGCTGCCCATCACTGCAGTACCAGGAATAGAGACATTGCTTCTCCACAAAGACAGAAGTTTCAAGAGGACTCAGCACAGATTCCACAGCACTCTGATAAAACATACATATTCCCCTTCTTTTGTCCATGCCTCTGGAGAGACTTAATATTCTATGTCTGGAGCAGGTGTCTCATGCAGCTTTTTTGAGATTGGTATGTTCTACCTACCTAAGGACCTGTTCCCTGGAGTTCAGTTTCTTTCAATGATGTAAGATTTGCCCTTATGTATTGCGCTGCTGATCCTCAGAAATATTTTACATCATATTTTCTTTGACTTTACGCAGTTTCTGATACTTTCATGCGCAAATTAAATGCTTTTGGTGCCAACAGCGGCACATACATGACTGGAGAATCACAGGTATTCCAGCACGAGTTCTTTCTCGGTACAGCTGTGTCACTGATATACACAAGGCTTAATCTTTGCATATCCTGTGTCCTGGTGAGAGATACTTTTCTCACTCCTCTGAGGTTATGGCTGTGATACAAGCTGCAGATGTGTCCTGAGCTTACAAGCGTCATTTGTTCCCCTACTGTGTCCAGTAATGTTTTTCAGTGATATCACTGCTGGCTGCTCCACCTCATTGAGCTGACAGTTGCTCTACATGTTCTGCTCACTTTCAGGACTGAGGGCAGGCAGGCAGTAAGAATTCAGGACAACAGTAAAGATCAATTTGAAATTGATCTGATAAAGCTCTGAACTCCATTCATTTTGATTTGCTCTTTGGATCGTTATTGGCCTTGCTGTGAGTTCTTGTCATAACAAAGCATCATCTATTGAAGGAATCACACAGAAGCCCTTCTGGGTCCTCCACATGCTACCAGTAGGTACAGGATTATGCTGCTTAATAATCCTATGATGAAAACAAGAAAAAAAAAATTGGTTGAAGCTCCACACAAGCTTTACTGGGGTGTTTAGCAAAGATTGAAGCTTATAACTCATAGCAGGACCTTTACATAGCTCTAGGGATGCTGCCATACTGTTTTGTGTCACTAGTTCAGTCTGTGTCTTATATACTGGGCCACCAATTATGTAATCAGCTTTGATGAGACCTTTTCATATTTAGTCGTGGAAGTTTGTACTGTCATTCATACTAAGAAACAACTAAACCTCTCATCACCCTGGTAAGTGAAATCTTTGACTGGTGGCAATAGAATACCTTGGGAAGTCTAATATGTATGTTTTCAAGTAAGCAAATTAACTTTGATGATTTCTTAACTATTTGTTTTGTCCACTGCACATCAAAATATAATGGTAACATTGTAGAGAATACAGTTAGGTAATGGAATAACTGGCATGTCACATCCTGTCACATCAAAGAGTAAATACAGCTATCTTCTTTGTTTGTTTGTTTTTACCAATGTATTTAGGCTCATAAGTTAGGGATTCTGGTTGTAGTTTGGAGCCTTGTAAAAGTGGAGGAGCTGCTCTGTGCTTTGGAGAAAATGCTGAGGTAATAAATAGCACTTCACTCAGGTCTGCTTTCACATCTCTTTCTCCTCTAAGATTAGGAAATCAGTGAAGCAAAACTCTACATAAGGCTTTATCGGAGGAGAATTTATACATATATATATTTTAAAAATCCCCAAGTAAATTGATTTTCACCACGCAGACACATTCATTGTTTTAATTCACTCACACTCACATGCTCACATACTTGCAGGCACCAAAATATCTGGATTTAAATGTTTGGCCAGGATCACTTGTGTGTGATACAGAAGACGAATAAGAGCCACCTGCCATCAAGTCCTTACTAGGTCTTTTCTTCTTGACTGTCAACAAGCTGCTGGTCTTTAGACATGTCTTTTATATCCTTTAGAACCCATTCTCTTGACTGAGGATTTTGCTTTCTTTTACCTCCCTAAGATTTATGCAGGTCTGGTGCTTGTTGTCTTGACATTCTTAGGATAATATTGTTCCTGTTGGGCTCAAAAGGAAAGGAATGACATATATAATGTGCTGCTTTGACGTCCTTTGTTGTTGAGCAGTCTTCTGTTCACATCGAGTCATCATGACATGCTCTTACTAGAGTAAAGGCCTTGTGGTCTTGACAAAATGCATTTGTCAGTTTTTCTGCTATGAACGTGCTGTTGGCTGTCAATGGGGGTCATGTTTTTAATCTCATTCTGGTGTTTCTTCTGGTGGTTACCTAAACATTTCCATTCATACTTCATTTACACCAGTCTTAAAATTTCAAATAGTAGTGTATGTATTAGCAAAGAACAAGGGAACACCTGCAATTTCTACAGCCACAATTGCCAGCCTTCTGTTTTATACTTTTGCAACAGACACAGACACATCACGTTCTTAAAATTAGTGAAGGATTCTAGGATCACATAATCATTACCAGGACTTGCAATGCAGGAACTGCCTCTCAAAAGGCTAGTATTGCCCCTAATTGCTATTCTCCTTTGAATATAAGTTTTTCATTACTATCCAGCCAGGCTAAGTAGTTTGATTCACAGGACATGCTGACTTCCTTTTTTGGAATATAACTATGCATTATTATATGGTAAAGATATGCTCCAAAAATGGTTAATTAATGAAGGTTTCTAGGTCCATACTGCAGAAATCATGAATGACATTTATTCTCTCATCTGTGCAGTGAGGCAGAAACATGACATTTTCAGATGGCATGTTCTTATGAGACCAGTAAGACCATAACCATTAAAATGAGGAAGCTATGATTAATGATATGCTTCATTAAGCAAAGCTAACTTTTAATATTATGGTGCAGTTGCTGTTAGACAATTTCCTCATTTCTTGCAGTAATACTGCTTCACAGTAACAGAAGTATATAGGACATAATATAGCTAAAATGCTTAGGAACACCATATAGGAAAGAAAAAATGATACCAGCCTATCTTCCCACCACAGACAGCTTTTGAAACTGGCTGGTCTGAAAGTTCAGAAATAAGAATTCAACTCCTGACTCTACCATGAATTTCACAGACTATAGGGGGTTGTTGAAAGCCTTCAGTTGACCAAACATAGGTACTGTGTATGATTTCCAATGCCCAAAGCTATCCTACCTGACCCCAGTGTGGCTCTACAAGGACACAGGGAGACCTGTATAGTTGCCATGATGAAATCCTTGATGTTTTAGGCTATGTCAAATGGTGCTGGGCATCTGAACTGAACTCATAATTTCTCTGTGGTTCCTGTTGCGTTCAAATAACATTTTTTTTTTCTTCCCCATCTTTTCTATTGTAAACTCTTCAGAGAAGGGACTAAGTTCTCTTGATTGAGAAATCTGAAGTCAGTCATTGTTACAAATTCAGAATTTTTATGCTATTTAGTAGAGATATTTCTGATGTTTATTACTGAAAATGAATGCAGTTGATTCTCTTGAGGAAAAAAATTTCAAACACATGATTAGAGGGTAAAACTGATGCTGAAAAAAAAAAAAAAGTAAAAATGACCATAGGATAACGCTAAGTAGAGAGTCAGTGATTCAAAGCCTATGTCCTTGCTCTTAACTGCGTTATCCTAGCTCTGAGGCACATCCAGAGACAACAACAAATATATTCAAAAGGTAACCAGAACATGTATTAATGTGCATGGTGTATTCTGTATTAAACTCAGTTGGTGTTACTTAGCTCAGTATTTCACATTTTTTCTTTTAAATGTACTACAGATTTCTGTCCTGGTCATACAGACATTTGTGTAGGTGTAGGTGAAACTTCGCATAGATGCATAGAGAATTTAGTTTGTTCAGCTTTTAAGACAGCATAAAACATGATTTAGGATTGGAATAAGGTTTCTAATTGAATATTTCTGTTAAAATGAACAATAAAGAAATTGCTAATGCACCAGTATTTAAGTTGACTAATAGATACTAATTCATAAAGGCCAAAAAGGGGCTTGTGTGTTGAACTTCATATATTAGAATATAAATAGCCGTTAGACTACAAACAGCCATTACGCTATACGCAGGTTTCGCCTATATTGAAGTCTGTGTACTTTGTGCAGCCTGTCCCTGAGAAGGGCATACAGCCATGCTCTGGAGACTAAGAGATGAGCAGCCTATGCCAACGTTGCTAGTAAGTTAGTTCCAGTAATGGTCATCCTTGTATAAATGCTGTTTTATTTCTGAGATGAATTTGTCAGTACTAGCTTTTCTCTCTGGTTCTTGCTTTGTCTTTCTGTGGTAGTTCAAGAATTCCAAGAAGGCAGATCCTGCTGTAACATTTCTTAGACTTTTTTTTTTTTTTTTTTCTCCCACTAGGCTACAGATACAGATCTTTGAAGATCTTTCAACAAGCCATTTTCTCTGCCCTTTGAATTCTTTCTTTGGAACTTTTTTGGGTCTTTTCCAAGTTTTTCAAAATCTCTTGAAATATGGATTATCACAGTGAGTTTCCATTGCATCAGTGCTCTAAATGTTTCTACTACTGTTCCTACTCAGTTCTCTCCTCTTACATGCATGTGGGGATTGCATTAGATCTTTTCACCGTAGTGTTCCACTGGAAGTTTCTCTTGAGTTACCTGTCTATTGCATTCCTCAAGCTGGAGCTACAGTCCACCTTTACTAGACTTGGACAACACTAAGCAAACTATTATGAAAATATAATAGACAATCAGTATTTTGTTTCAGATTTTTGTTAGGTTTCTCTGCCTGTAGTTGTCACAGCTGTTCCAATCTCCTGGCATTCTCCTGGCATTCCAAGATTCAATAAAAATAAAAGTGATCAAGTACTTTTTTTTTTAATCAACTCTTTTAGTATATGCAGGCAGGTTAGAAATACTTCTCCCAACAGATTATTTTTAATATTCTTTTATGTTAATAATATAATGGAAAATACTTTACTATTCTTGGGTAATAAAAAATAAATCCTGCTTATATTTAAATATATAGAGAAATATTTGTTTCATTTACTGTTTCATTCTAAATTGGGGATTTTGCACTACGCTGAGATTTTTCATGTTCCTAAAACACTTTTTAGACCTGTTATTCATCCGGTTACTAATTTTTCTGGCATCTCTTTGTTTTTTATTATGTCAGTTTTATTCAGAACCAAATTTTTTATTTATATTCATTGATATCTATTTCGTCATTCTTTCTTTGGCTGTACAGACTTCTCATTCCTAACTAGTAGAGTTAGTAGAGTCTGACAACATTTGGAGTTGGCTGCATGTGTTCTCTGGAACTGAAGTTCCCCACAGCCACACAGTTTTCTTTCTAAGCATGGTAAGAAATAACTCATTCTAGTGTCTAAGTTGATTTGGGTCAATCGGGGTTACCAATTACCTCTGCTAGTAATCTGTCTAAGCTTTTTTTGTTGCTGCATTCATCTTTCACATTTAAATCTTGTGGTTATTGGATTGATTGATAATTCTAAACAAAATGACAGCTTCTTTAATATGATCTTTTTCTCTCCTTTGCCCCACTGTCTTATTTTTTCTACTGAAGATTAATGTTTAAAACATTCATATTACATATTTAAATGTTCATTAACACTGATTTTTATGAATGAAGATTTATCATCTCAGAGCCATTGCAGTATGCAACTTGTTTGTGATTTTAAGTGTTTTATGTTAAGTCTGAATTGATGATAGGCCAACACTTTCCAGTAAATCTGTTTGATCTGAACAGTTAAATCAGTATTTCATCACGTTAGCCAGTTCAATTGGGCTGAACTTTACATATTCAATTAGAGATTTTCCTTTTCCCCTTTGCTTTTTCTGTGATTGCTGTATTCTTGAATTTTAAACTCCTCCATGAAGGGAATTTTCTTCAGATCTAAAAGGACCTTACATGCTTTTTGTTGCTGTTGTTCATAATTTTGAGAGTCTGAGATTCATTGGAGTGAAACTGGGACACTTTCAAAATAATTTGAATATTGCATTCCACTGAAAGCAGCGGTTATGATGTTTTGGTCCTTCTTTTTGGTTGTTCAGCCATCTTCAGACAAATGCAAAGACTGTCTCCAAGTAGGATATACACAACTGAACCAAATAAAGCAGTTACTCACAGGCTAGCATACGTGGAAGACAATGAGGAATTAACAAGCATTGGGCTAAGCACTTGCATGCTCACCACCAAGGTGGATTGGGCCCCCAAAGAGTTGCATTTGCCCAAGCTGGCATCAACCAGGAGGGGACAAGCCAGCTGCCACAGCTTCCACAGAGACCCCACATTCCTGGGGAGCTGCTACCAACCTCTACTCCACTGTAGCACTGATGGCTCAGCCTGGGTCTCCTGGCTGCAAATGTACCACTCTGACATCCACCGGCACCCATGGTCTCTGTCCATTAGGTCTCACACCAAATTTTGGTGTGAGGATGTAGGTCATGCAGCCAGGACAAACTAAAGCTGGCCTCGGTGCCTTTGGACATGGGCAGCAATGGACCTAGCAGTGCAGGGGGGAAGCTTGCAGCAGGGGGAGTGTCATAACAGTGAAAACTATTGCCCTATGGTTTCTTCTTCCACCAGAAATGGAAACACGATGTCTTGAAAGATTTGCAAATAAGTAGGAGAAGACATCTGAATGTATTGTAGAGAGAAAATCTAATTGAGAGAGGTGTAGATAAGTCTTTGATGACTCCTGTCCCGATAATTCCAGCATTGTCTCATGTCTCACATCTCATCTCACCTCATCATATAGTAAATATTATTTGGGTAAATTAGACTCCTCAAGACAAAAGAGTTCTTTATGCTTTGGGGATTTATATGGTTGTACTGGGTGTAAGTGGCAAAGTTTTTCGGGGGGGTGGGGGGGGGGTTGTGATTGCAGAGGTGGTCTCTGTGAGATGAGGAGCTGCCCCATGTTGTGCACAGCCAGTTCCAGCTGGCTCTAGAATAGAAGGGAGGGGAGGAATGGTCAAAGCGAAAAAAAAAAAAAAAAAAAAGCATGTAAAAATGTTATGTGGGAAATTCTAAGCTTTATCCTTTATTTTCTGCAAATTAATGGATTATTTGTTACCTTTTTATTTGACTTGCATGAAGGCTTTACAGACATGATCATTCTGTGCATGCTTTAAATCATAATGACTGTACAAGAAGAATGATGCAGAATTATTTCCTCGGTTAAATCAGCATGGATTTCTTACTATTCTTTGCTAAAATGAGTACAAGTATTTCTATCTCCATAAATAATTTTCCAACACCTAAATCAAGTAGAGCATTTTGCTCTTCAGTAGCTGATGTATTCTTAAATCTAATCTGTATGTTGCTAAGAAAAGAATTAACAAGGCAGATAAAATGCTCTGACAGCAGCGTATCCCATAGTAAGTTTTTGTAGACCATTGTATGCCATCTACCTGGAAGCAACATACGGGAAAGTATGTCTGCTTGTTTTCTTCCTCTTGTGTTTTGGTTTGTGGTATAGCTGTTGCTTCCCAATCCAACACAGAAGCTAAAGTAGCATCAAGTGTCTATTATTAATAGCTATCAATGTATAATATTTGATTTATGTTAAATGCATATATGTAAATTTTTAATTCCTGAATGTCAGTTGCAAAAGTGGGCTAGAACACTCTCATAATAAAACTATATTTCATTGTTACCAAGCATTTAAATTTGTGTAGGTAAGCAGACCTAAGAAATAAGGAGCAATCAATACATAATCTGGGCTATAAAAATGAACATTTATATGGCTGTAAATATGAACAGCTCCAAGATTTTGGAGCTTCCAGTATTTTTCTAGTTTAAATTAGTGACATATTTGGCTATCAGTAAAGTCTTAAGGAATTCCACTTGCTGCAGCTACAAGATTTGTCTCTCCTTTGGGCTGCTGTCAGTACTGCCTCCTGGTTTACAAAGTCAAGTTGCAGTGTTGCCTCACTGGAAGAACACAAATGAGAAAAGTAAAATTGCTGGTTTGCATCCTACAGCTCAGTGCTTTGCCAGATACTCCTATTGCTTTTTGCTTTTTCCTTTCTTCCCAGCTCCCAGATTATCTTAGTTCCTTCATTTCCACTCCCATTGCCCTACATAACTGGTGGGATAGGACAAAAGTCGATGGTATATGTAATTTGCTTCTTTTAAGCCCAGTAAACTGAACAGCTAAGGATTTATTTTATTTTATTTTTCCAGAGAAATACAAATCCGTGTTGAAAAGTGAAATGCTGGCTGGGAGACTTTTCTTACTTCTTTTTCCCATTTTACATTTCTGTACTGTCTGCATTTGCTGGCACTGTTTCCTTCTTCTAGCTTTTCACCTCAGTTTACTATTTGACATATTTTCCTTTTTCTTTTTGTCTTTTAAACAAATAACTCAAAAAATCTTTTTTTTCTTTCTTTTTTTTTTTTTTTTTTCCCCCTAAAATCAATTTTACCATCTAGACTCTGTATTTGAACAATGTTCTAGGGTTTCTTTGGCCTTTCCCTCACTTGCCATTACCACTTCTTCCACTATGATTTCACAGGCTATTTCTGTCCACTTATGGACACTTCTATGTTTTGTTTTCTAGTCCCTCTTTCCTTTTTGTCCTTTCATTTCACCCTCATTCCCCGCTTGTTATTAATCATCATTTGATAGCTGTCCTTTCTACTATATTTTTCTTCTGCTTGTCCACCTTCCCTCTCATTCAGGCTTCTTGTCTCAATTTGGGAATTGAAGTCTGTCTGTGCCCACCTAGTAGCTGTCTCCTACTTCTTCTTCAGAGGCCTTCCTTGGTGTCATACAATTTGAAGGATACTCTGGAGGATGCTCTGGTCTCTTCCTCCTCCCTGCTTCTTCCTCAGTATTTCATTGTAGGAGTGAAAGTGGCAAACTTTTTAAACTTCTGAGCTGAGGTAGGGGTATGTGTAGAAGAGATGCAGAAGAGAAACAGGATTTTGTTAGGGTGGTAAGAGCAACTATTTGTCGGGTCCCTGGGTTTAGGCATAGCCAGTTTTAGAAACTGCACGAGAGCCTGGTGGAATGATCTACATCCTCTATCAGATTTCTGCATGAGTTAATCTATAGTCATTGCAGAGTATGCTGAGTCCAGACTCTGCACATCAGCTGCTCCATGCACTGCAGTAGTTGACCAGCAGTGATGGGCTGCTGGAGGAGATTGCACCTTTTAGCATCCTTGCCTGCTCTGCCGTGTTCTGCATTTCAGTCAGTCCTGAGCTGGGGTCTGCTTCTTCAGGTGATACTATGGGATATGCAGGTGAGACTTGAGCATGGGGCTGCAGAATAAAAGACATGGGAGGGAAGGGATTGTGTCTGTCTTCAGTAGGCTGTGGTGAGTTGACGCTTAGCTTTCAGGATGAGGGAAGACTTTCAGCATGAAGGAAAGAAATGGGAAAAGATCTGGAGGTGGTGAGCCATACTTATGCTATTCAGCATGTCACTGTTTTCTGCTTGTTTTGCTCATAACCTACCTTGGTGTCATTACAGGCCATGGCATCTGCTCCTGCGGCCGATGCATTTGCCAGAATGGGTGGTTTGGAAAGTTGTGCCAGCATTCAAGGAAGTGCAACATGACAGAAGAGGAGAGCAGAAGTCTCTGCGAGTCAGAGGATGGTGTATTATGCTCGGGGAAGGGTAAGAACTTGCAGCTGAGCTACCCCATGGCAGTGCCCTGGCAGAAGAAAATGATCATATTGTGGCAGACTAATGTGTGTGGCAGTGGGCTGTTTTTTAGTAACCCTTTCTTTAAAAGGCACCTATTATTAAAAAGATGTTACATTCGGCTCTGTAATGCACTTACATCCATTTTGTCAACGCCCACCACAGCCGTGCACGCTTAACAGTGTTGGTCTCCTACGCAATTTGTTAATAGCAGATAATTTCCTGCACGTGTTTATCTGACGCTCTGTGTCGAGCAGCTGTACATTATAAACTAAATGTTGGTGCTCCATTCAGTCAGAGGGACAGGATAACACTGCAGTGGACAAGATGGCAAATCTAATATCTCAGGCAACAGTAAGTTGGGGAGAGTGTTTAGCAGCAACATTTGATATGGCTAACCTCCCTCCCACAGCACAGCAGCAAAAGAAAGGTAGACATTGTCAGCCCCCATGACAGAGCCCCACAAACTCTCTCATTTACTGCTTTTTATTCAGGTGGTTCCATCAGCTTCGGTCCAGCTATAAAAGAAAATGCCAGAGGAAGAAATAAAATTTAGAAAATATTCATAATTAACTGAAATTGTTCTCTGAGGTTTTTACCTTGCAGTCTTTCAGGCTTGGAAATTGCATTACTGGAAAGAGGGTTTTTTAGCTCCCCCATAGTGCAAGCTATCTGTTTTTTATATAATATGTCTAAAAGAGAAGAGACAGGAAATAGGTGGTGGGATTAGTTGGAGGATAGAATGCACCTGGACACAGATGTGACATTTCCTCTGCCCATATATCCATTGCATAGGGAAGAGATTATCTTACCTGCTAGCTGGAAAAAACAGCTAGGACCCTTGTACATCAGGCAGATTTCCAGTTGTCCCTTCTGGTGACTTTTATTTCCATGCAAAGGAAATGTATATGGGGTTTTCAGTCTGACCTTCTTCCATCTGTTTTATTACTTGTCAGAATTTCCCCCAATGCACCATTTCAATTGGTTTTCCTACAGTTGGTGCAAAGCCATAGAAAATGAGGAAGTTACACTGTTTCTCTAATGCTTTCAGGAGATATGGCTATCTTTAAATAAGCATATATGAAAGAGAATACTGAATTACTGGAGAATTGGAGTTACTCCGTTTTACTGCAGAAGCTAACTTTTCTCCTCATAGCCTTGGTCTCCCTTTGAATCTTTGTATAAACCGTGAAGGTGAGCAAACATGCTTCAAATCAATAAAATACACCATATCAGATTCTAAATAAATGTAAACATGAAAAATGATCTTGAATTTTAAAATATTTATATTATCTATCTGCCATCTTTTTGTAAGGATGGCTTAGAGCTATTTTTTCCAGCCTGTGGGTTTTGCTCTGTCAACAAGTAACTTTCAGCACATATATCAGGGCTACAAAATAAACTTGAGGCTTTGGGAGCAGATCATCTGGTAGGAATTTGCAGAGACACCAAGGATTTTTTTCCCTGTTTGCTAGGCTGCCTGGGGAGTGGTTTGGGATCTGGTCACTGATGTAGGCTAGAGCAGTCTGAAAATTGCTCTGTTATCCACAGCTGCATGCAAACAGTGCTTTTAAACTTGGCTGCAAGAAAGGAGGCTGTAAAGGCCCAGGTTCTCTACTGTTTTAGTGCACTGTTGAATCACAGGAATTGCAAACCTGGCCCTAAATCCATATTCATGAACACTGGTGGGATTTTTTCTTAAGTTTCTTTGGCCTCTCAGCACAGCAAAGCTTCCAGTGTGATGGAAAGTGTCCCTCAGGACAGTCAATGCAATATAGTTGTGCCAAACAAGATGCTAGAGCAGCTTTATTGTGGAAACATCTGGACATAAGCAAGTGCTTGCTCCGGCAGAGAAATATCTATGGAAGATAATTTCCAGAGGTATGTAGCCAATGAACATGCAAGAGGCAAATTGCAGTGCTTAGACAAGCTCTAATGTTAGGCACTGATTATTTTTCTTTCCTTAGGTGCTTCAAACTTGGGGAGCAATCTGTTTCCCTTACTGATGGTGCCTGTGTTACCTGTGAAGGACAGGAGAGGCATTCAGTGAATGGAAGGATTGATCTAGTCCACCTAAATAAGGGTTACTGGGCACTTTTCTCAGGGAGGAAGCGCCAGGCTACCTCTGTTTGGGTAGGATCCCAAACCTACTTCAACTTCCCAGCTGTGGTAGGCTAAAGAGGGCAGCACTTTCATAGCCATAGGGATTCAGTCGTGAGGAGGAGGCTGCTACCTCATGCATCTTCTCTGAGCAGGAAGGGGATCACAGGCGAAGACAGTCAAATTTCTCAAAACTTTTTTTCTCTCTATTTATTATTGTTGTTGTTATTATTATTATTATTTAGGTATATCTATTCTTGATGCTTAAATATGTCTGGAAAACATGTCTTAATGAGTGCCCATACTTTAAAATGTTGTTCATAGCTAGTGTGACTGGCAATGTCTAGAGGCCAAAAATAAGAAATGGTTCTTCCTGTTTCAGTGCATTAAGCAATAATTAACCATTACTGGTCAAATAACAGAGAATTTAGAACCTGCGCACTAATGAGAGTGCAGAGTTTGTTATTTCCATCTTTGCTGGAAACCTAGCCAAAGTATGCAAGTGCTATAATGGATTGCGGGAGCTTGAGTTTCTGTGTTGGATTTAATTGTCTAAGGAGTCATGGTTTTCAGCAGGTAACTGCTGCACACTTGCAGAAAATTACACTCTGTAAATATAAGCAAAGTTGGACATCCACATTCCTAGGCTGTTTTCAGAATCTTGGCTTACTGACTGTGCCACCTGTAGTAAAAGCTCTTCCCAAGGAAAACAGCAACACCGACTATACTGCTGCCTCCCTGGCAGTAAATGTAGGGCTGCAGATGGCTACTGTAATGGTGCAGGACACGCAGGCTAAGTAATGAGCCAAATCTCATCCAAGAGGATCTGGCCGGCATCCCAGGGAACACCCCACAACTCATTAGACTCGTTTTAATTAAACTGAGGAGGCTCCCAGAGCAGCACGCCCTGTTCAGGGAAAAGACTTGATACATTCATTCTCCCTAACAGATTTTACATTGTGAAGCCTGATCTTCCTTGCTTGACTTGGCATTAAATTTGCTGTATCTTCTTCAAAATAGTTTTAAAACATTGTGAACATCCATCAGTAGCAGCATCAGTGTTTGATTATGCAGAATCATTTCAGGTTTCTTACAATGATCTTATTAACTATTTTAATTTCACTAAAACTCTCATACTATTCATCATTATTTTCGGCTGTTGGTACCTTCTAGCTTTTATAAACAGGGATAGCTGGTTTAATGACACTCAAGTATGTCTTAGTGTAGCTCCTATAGAGTGACCATTCAATATATATGCAATTCTCCATCGCCTATTTGTGTAATGTCATCTTTTATTCTTGTAAGGCATGTCAATATTTACTATGCTGATGGCACAGTAAGCAATACACACTGAACTCACAGAAAAAACAGATACTTAACCAAATACTCCCATCCCCAAATGTTCCAATCATTAGTTCTTCCAGTGTAAGTTTACATGTTCCAGGTTAAAGCATTTCTCTAAAAGTAGGCATTAATTTTTGTCAACTTACAATAAACTGAATAAATGAGTTAAATTTTAATGAAAAAATTAGCTACTCTGCTGAGGCTGCTCTGAAGTTTTAAAGAATTAAGTTTCAGTGATCAGAGAGACTTTAGCACTTATGGAAAAAAAATGGGAAAATTGGTTGACGTCAACAAATCTACATTTAAGAAAAAAAAATTGGATTTTATTCAGAGGTCAGTGAAAGGAATGGAAAGGCGTGTCAGCCCCTGTTAAGTAACCCATGCATTCTGTTTAAGTTATGTTTGACGGAATCAAGCTTCCCTCTCTATATAATTTTTTTAATAATGCATTAAAGAAATCGGTGGCTTTGTGCTGTAATCATTCTGGAAATATTGCAAAAAGGTGTGATTTTCAACAGTATCTAACTCATTTATAAGTATGTCCTGTTAAAGGTCAACAGCTTCTTTGGTCACTTTAAACTCCACCTCCCATAAATGAAAGCTGCAAATGTATTCTTTGTTATCATTTATTTGGTGGGTTTTTCTTTTTTTAGAGCTTTTTTTGTATAGTTTTGTTTTGCTGCGTGCTGTAATGTCCTCTTAGAGCTAGGTCCACAAAAGAATTTTTGCTCAAAGGATTTTTTGCTAAGCTCCTCACCTTGGCATTTAAGTGTCTGAACTCTGTATAGAGAAGGAGGTTCCGGCAGCTCAGGATGGGCTTCATGAAAGCCAGCTTTCTTCAGCCAAATGTTGCAGTCAGCCAGGAGGAAATAACCAGTGGTATTTATAGTTGCAGAAAAGCCTCTCAGACCCTTCTGAAACTATAGACTTCTCAACATATGATTGTCCAGGGGCAACTGTCCTTTTTCAGGATTCAGAGCCATGAACCTTCTCCTGAAGATAGGGATGTCTCTTGAGTTTTTCCTTAAAGGGAAGTTTCTGGTTCCACCCCACTTCTTGGTGGGTTATGGGCGGTGTTACCTGAATGCCACCACAGAGTCCCTCCTTCGCCTGGGGAGGTGCGACCTGACGTCCCTGGAAAGGAGGAGAGCAGTTTGTCCCAACAAGGGGCATTGGGGTACTGTGCAGGAATAAGCAAACTGCTGAATAATTATTCACATAATTATGTGCACAATTATGCACATAATTATGTGCACAAACACTTCCTGACCTAGAGAAAATATTTAGTTATTCCATGGGAGGTAGAGCAGCGTAATTTGTGGTGATGAAGATTTTTTGGGTCTAAATGGTAGACTTTGGGTCTTTTGTAGACACATCCCTAAGGGCATTAGATGAAGAGGGCCATTTTCTTCTTGGTATGATTATATTGCCTTCAGTAACAGTGGGTCAAGGACAATTTGAGCTTTTTCCAGTCAAAAAAAGGAAAAATAAATAAATAACAGTTTCTGGGAAGAGTGGCCCTGATTGTAGGTCTCGGAAACCAAAGGAAAGCCTCAAATTGTGAGTCCTGATTAAGTGAAAAAGCAGAATGAAAGCATTAGGAGGAACGTCCTGCCATACTCACGGTCACTTTCAAAGAATCCTTTTATTCAAAAAGCTTTTAGCTTGATTATTTTCTTTTATACAGTAGCTTCTTAGGTAGCAATTTTGTGCATGTGTGTGCGCGTGTGTGCACGCATGTCTGGGGATGTTATTTTCTAGCCTGAAAATGACAGTGCTCTTTGACTGTGAGTAATAATCTTTGTGATTTCAGGTTCCTGCCACTGTGGAAAGTGCATCTGTTCACCACAGGAATGGTACATTTCGGGCGATTTCTGTGAATGTGATGACAGAGACTGCGACAAACATGATGGTCTCATTTGCACAGGTGCAGTATGGGCTAACACTTAATTGCTCTAAGAAACAAACAGCTCTGATGGGAATTGTTAGACAAAGCCCATCTTCTTTCACCACTTATGGAGGAAGTGCATTTGTGCGTTATTCAAACACACTGTAATTGTTTCTTCATCCAGTGTGATAATCAATTTAAGATTTCAAATCAACATCTGAAAGTCCGAGTATGAATTTAGATAAGTAAAACAGCTATGAAATCCATCCACAATTTCCATTGTAGTAGACGACAATTGACTCTTCTTTGACAAAGAATTTACAGTGGCAGCATTGTCATCATAAGTTTTCTTTAACTTTTGCTCTTGTGCTGGATTTTCTATGTGTGTAATACATTTATGTCACAGAAAACATTCACTTGGCTGATGATCTTTGGTAGGTGAGAGGCATAGAGGTGTTGGTTAAGGGATCTTCCTTCAATGAGACAGTTCTCTGTGGGAAGTTGAAATACCTGACAGTTTTCTTATGACATGATGGCCAGTGATTAAAGCGGTGTCATCCTAACATTGTCCAAGTATTCAGGTGGCAGATGCAAATAAAATTGGGCAGGCTGCCAGCAAACCCTCATGACAAATCTGGTGACAAGCAGTAACAAGGGAATTGTTAAATTAACTTGCTGGCTGCTTCCTGTTACAGAGCTTAATTTTAGAAAATCTTTGTTGAGCAATTATTAGTTGTGGAGGAAATCTGTGAGATGATTAGAGTCAGGCTGACAGTAGTAAATTGTGTTCACAAATGTGGTATCCCAGCTAGCCCAATTAGCAAGGGTCCTTTTCTGGGGCAAGTAGCCAGTACAGAAGCAACAAAAGCCTGATTCATAGCTGCAGTGGCCATTCACAGACCTTCATAAAGTCGGTAGGAAGAGCATCTCACATCAGAAACCCAGGCTGTAGAGATCTCCAGGTGAACATCCAGGAGTCATGAAAATTATTGAAATAACATCAAAATATGGGTCTCAGTACTTAATGTTTTCCCTTTGCAAAACAGTACCAATGCATTTTTCATCTAACAGAGAGCTTTATAATATATGTATAACACTTTTGAGAATTTAAGTTTAAAGTTTTTCAGGTTCAAAGGGATGTTTTTATTATTATTCTGTTTGTAACATTTTATCTCTGCATCATCATTAAAAAAAAATTCTTGTTTCTTTTTGTACCTCAACATACAGGGTGAACAGTGAGCCTCAACAGCTGGGTGCAAATAGCAGTGGCATAATTACAATATTTGCAATTCTGCTGATGGCATTATTGAGAGAATGCCTATTAATTCTATGTAAATGTGGGTTTGAGAGTTTGAGGTGGCTTCTTAATGCAATGGTAGAATAATTGCTTCCTTCCACCAAAAAAAAAAAAAAAAAGTTGGGGGAATGATAAAGGAACAATGCAGCTACTTTAACACAGCTTTTTCCTCCTCATATAACACATTCTGATGTAGCACATTTCAATAATGGTAATTGCCCTTTATTCATTCTTTATTCATTCTGTTCTAGGCAATGGTGTTTGTAACTGTGGAAACTGCGAATGCTGGGAAGGATGGAATGGAAATGCTTGTGAAATCTGGCTGGGGACAGAATACCCTTAACAAAAGACACCAGAGACTTAGAGGTGTTTTTTTTTTTTTTTTTTTTTTGGTCTGACTATTCTCTAGGCTGCTAGAACATTTAATTTGGAAGTAATCATTGTGTGGGTGTGCATTCCCGCACATATACATGGGTGTAAATACTCTAGAACAGTAATGTGAGAGTCTGCTCCTTAAAGAAATGAATGAGAAAACTAATAATAATAATAATTTGGGAGCAGAACAGTCCAAGCTCTAAACGCTGAAATTATAAAAAAAACCTGGCCCTCTACGGTGTTTCGGTAACTTCAGTGGGGCTGAAATTACACCCCTAATGCCTATTTCTAAAGCAATCTTTGGGGAAAAGTGTGAGAAAGCCTTTTATTTTTACATTATCTATTTGGTTGTCAGCTTTCCATATCAGTATGCAACAGTATTGCAGTATAAGAGTAGCACTAGTTAAGTATTTGTCAAATACTTAATTTGATTAATTTTACGCTGTTTATCAAATACTTTGTTTGACCCTTTTTTCTTTCTAACCATCCTGATTATTCCCCAGATCCAGAGGAAGCAGTAAAGAAGCTTATCAAAACATTTTTTTAGTCAAAGAATTGTATTTGTATAACTGATGTTCAGTTACATGACAACCACAGACTGAAAACCCAAAATGTTTGAAGAAACCCTTGTCTGCAAAAGAACTTCTTAGTTTCTGTTGAAGTGTCATAAGTTGGTTATCCATTCTACATACTACAATACTTTCAAATGCATAGCCTATAGAAGTATAAGGAATTAAACTAATAAAGAAATAAATATATGATTAGCTATTCCAAATATATAACCTGCAACTCACATGTACTTTTCTCATACTGTTTTATGAATGTATAGCTGCCTAGTCCTTTTGAAAGTAAAGCAAATGAAAATTTGTTATACTAATAACTTTTAGGATGACAATTCTGTATGTTATTAGAAATCACTGCTTGGAACAGATTGCACTGTCACATATGGTATTCATTGACTTTTACTGATTTCAAAGAAGTTGGGAGCCTGAAGGTCAACTGACTTGCAAAATCAGATGTGTCGTGCAGTAGTCTGGTCTCCACGAAAGATGCTTAAACAATGAAAACAAAGTAATTGAAGTTTTAATACAGTAAATACAAACAAAGCAGTGGTATGAACAAAAATTTTATTTTTATTTTCCAATGATGATATGCTCAGTGTGAAATTCACATTGAGTTATGAACGATGCACAACTATTGGGACTTCCCTACCTTATTTACATGAGTCTCTCTTTTTTTTTTTTTTTTTTTAATACATGTAGGTTTGGCAGCCCTTTAATTCCTCAGAGCAAAAAAATACATACATTTTAGTTTCAAAAGTGTTTACATTTTGTGAAATCATGATTGAGCAAGAAATTGCTTAAATGTTTTGAAAATAACTTCTTTTTAATATCAAACTAACATTGTGGTTTAGGTGCCAAGGTCCTGATTTTTGAAGAGGTACATGACTCAGAAATAAGGGAACCATAATATCATTTGAAAAAGGTATTTCCATTATTTGTCTAGAAATCTGTTTTCTTTTAGAAAGGGCAATTTTGAAATAGGAAAATACAATGGTACAGAACATATAATAAAATGCAAAAAAAATTGAATGAATGTATTTAGTCACTTTCATTATTCCCCCTTCACATGTAGCTTTATCTTTCCCATTTTTGTTTCCTTAACCTGAATTCTTTCTTTCTAAAAGTGAAGCCTGTGAAACCTATGTTCTCAGGGAGGCATAGTAAAATCACCAAATGTCCATGCATAACTTATATGGGAGTTATGCACATAAATAATGAGACATTTATCCCAAAGCTGCTAATTGCTCTCTTTTTAGATAACCAAAATATCAGGCAGAGTTCTAAAATGTATTGATACAGTATTAAGAAACTTCAAAGTAAAATTCATCTTGAAATAATTATTTATCTTTTATACTTATAACTCTTAAACTGTGTATAGCTTAACAGGAATATTTTCTTAAATTCTAACATATATTCATTTTGTCAGCCCTGGTATCTGGGTAGCACAGATTGTTGAGTTTGTTTGTATTTATGAATACTGCTGACAATCCTCTTATAATCAGTGTTTTTTCACATATATTTTTCTGCTGAGTCAGAGAGCAAACAATGAAAAATACAAAGTTGTATTTGATTTCCTTCCATTTGTATTTAGTATTGTAATAACAGAAGTATTCTGTGATAATCAAAACTCTTTCTAGATTCATTGGATGCTTTTGACTTGTTTCCTGGTACGACAAACTCATTTATTTATACGTACCATAGACCAGCCTTGGAATTCCAGGTACTCATGTCCATAGAAAAAAAAAAAAAAAGGATTCTTTAGAGGGTTACAATGTCCTATTTGATGTATTTTACTTTGTAGTTTGCGTTCATTTAAAATTTATATACCTAAACAGTGTAAGATTATTCTGTTTTCTTTTGTTTGTTGGTCGATTGTTTTTTTAAATCAAAGTCAACATTTTGGCTATTGAGTGGATTACATGGCCATAGAATTTCAAAAGTGTTATCTGCATTTTTTGTTGAGGTATATATGGAAAAACATTAGAATATTCTAAGACAACTACTGTCAGTGGCTAATTAAAATGTAAATTATCAAACCAAATGGTGCTATCACTATAAACCTTAAAATATTTTCTAAGATTGCTAAAATATAATGAATACATATTTTCCTTTCCACTTTTTATTCTGTTTCTTATTACGTTGCTTGAACATTCCTCCCACCCCCTTCATGCTGAGGTAACTGGTGATGGGACTCCCAGCAGTTCTGTTTTGTGGCTCATTTCCTCACTGGAAAAATGAGATCGGAAGAAATAAGATTATTATTCCGCATATGTGAAAATAATAGCTGTATTAATAAATCGTGATTTTTAACACCTCATTCCGTGTCACAGGAATTCCAGATACATAAACACTAATAGCGGGAAGAGGCACAAGGGACTGAAACATACCGGCTGATTCTTTGCATGTGGCGGATGTAAAAACTTGCTTCCAAGGCCAGTGGCAAAAGGTGTTTGTAGGTGGTGAAAACAAGTTGGATAAATGGGGAATTCATAATGGATAGATTGATAAAGCTTATAATCAATGATACTACAGCCTTGCTTTGTTCTGATAGAAAGAACACAATCCAGAAGTGTGAAGAACGGTTCTACAATAGACTTTCATGAGTATGCCTATTGTATATAACATCTGTAAAATCATCTATAAAACAGCTGTGGATTGATTTGCTTGTGTAAATTATTAACCTCCTCATGATCCTTTTTTCCCTGGCCATACACTCTAACAGAAACACATACAGGAACATTTAATCCTGTACCTGCTTTGACATTTCCGATGCACTGTCCTTGTTTCTTGACAGAACAACATCTTACTTTGTAGCTAAATGATACTGTGATGAAAAAAAATCTGAGTATTTTTGTCACTAGGTAATAGAACAAAGATTTTATTACATCTTTAAAAATAAATCATAGCATTTGCATTAGTCACACACAAAAAAAACCACACAAAACCTGTTATTATGCATTTTAAAATGCATTGCACAGTATATGAGTTTATCAAAAGGGGCATTTAAAAGAAAGATAACCTTCTTACTTTGTCTAATTTCACTTGCATTCCCATCTGAATGGAGCTGAATAATTTCTGATTTATACCAGTAAAGAGATGGATCAGCAAGACACGCTTTTAATGTGTGGACCAAACTTCCTCCTTTCACACCTCATCACCTACAGTGTTTTTAAACAAAGAGAAAAAGTTCAGAAAAGGCCAGAGTTCTTAAACGTTGTTTCAGGCATATACCACAGTCAAAGTGAATTGCTTTTTATTTATATTTGGGGGCAGTTTATTAAGGACCAACCTAACTCTACACATATTAAAGTTTATGAAAATGACATTATATTAAAAATATGATTTGAGAGTGGCTAAAAATCCTATCATATGAAGCAAAAGCTGTGTTATGTCAACTACAAAGAATTTAAAAGCTACAAACACTTTTCTATAGGCTCTATAATGTCTTTTAAGGATGCTTGTGTATTTATAAAATATTTGAAGTACAACAGAACAGTGCTTTGTTGAAGTGGTTCATATCTACTTAAAACTGGATTTGTAAAACTGTGCAGGTGTGACTGATTTTGCCAAATAAAACTGTAGTTGAAATGCAGATTAAAAAAATATAAAGAGATGCCTATGTGCAGCATTAACATTTATGTGCATTATGAAATGGTAAGATGAAGTTAGATTGCTGTGCAAACAGTCTCTGTGAGGTTAGATAAAACCCAAAAGAACAAAATACAAAGCAAGCATGCAAAAGCTGCAAATTCACAGACAGGTGGACATGTAAGTACAAAACACTCAATCTGTAAATACAAATTGATTCCATCAGGTTTACTATACAGTATGTTAGTAGTAACAGACAGTTGGAAACAGCTTTCACTTAACAGCAAAATTAATTTTGGAGGGAACAAAATGGTGAAGTCTCATCCTGGAGAACAGCAAGAGAGGTATTATATTAAGGAGCTAAAATTTTCTTTGGCATGGTGAAAGGGGAGAATCGAGTTTGCCAGCCTGTTTATATGAAGTTTCACCAAACTGTGGCCAGCACAATGATGTTTTGCACAGTCTACTTCTTACATAAACTTTCTTGACGTTTTTCGGTATGCCTTCATATAAATGTTTTATTCATCATGTTGAATCTGTGTATACAACAAATAATATTAAACACAAACTGTACAATGCAGACAAACTCTTTGCATGTATGTTTGTAAATTCAGTAATACAGACCAACAATTCTGTGATACAACCTACTACATGCAGTTCATCCTTGCCATCCTTCTCCCATGCGATGGATGAGATGAGACAAAATTAAATGGAGAAACCAAAGCACAAAGACACCTTTGCTAATGTTTAAACAGACTAGAAAAAATAAATAAAAATAGGACATCTATTAATTAGATTAAACACACATGAATTTAGACTGTAGAAACAAAAATAGAAATTAAAAATATTATGTGCATTTCCCTAATGTATTAACTGCTTACAAAAATTAAACCTGGCCTTAATTGTAGCCCCCCCCAAACTGGTTCTCAGATTATAATTACCTGGGATTGAAAGTTTAATGTTAAAAAGCATACTTATGTAGCATCAGGCTATGAATCAGAAGCTCCTTGCACAACTTAGCCAGTTCTCCAGTCCTGTCTCTCCCCAGGCTCTTACACTGGCAAGAGTCAAAAGACAGCTGGATTGGGACATGAACACATGTATTCCCTCCTCATGAGCTCTCAAAAAAATTAGGTGAGAGAGAGAAAGAGAATATAGCCTTCAGCTGTATTAGGTTACTCGAAATAATTGTGAATTGCTTCTCCTCAGAGACCCAGCAGGTAGGACAGCATCAAGGCTGCTGCCTCTCATGGGTCCTCCTGATGCAAAGCAAGCCGCCAACTCATCGTGTGAGTTGCTTTGGTTTTGTTCTGTTTCCTCAGGGATGGTGCACAAATCCCACTGGACTGGGTGGGATGAGAAAGGTGCACCGAGGTTTTTATCAAAGTGTTGTTTTCCCCCCCACACACACATTTAGTGCTAGCAGGCAAGGGCACAGTCTAAGTTAAAGATTTGTTGCATTTTTATCACAGTATTAAATTAGCTTTGTATTATTTTGTTTTCTTTGTATATGGTCAAGCATGGCTTCATGCTTGACTCATTCCCTCCCTGGAAAGACCCAACATCAAGTGTTCGCTTGTTGTTCTCATATTATATATATAAACAAGGAAGTCTGGCCTACCAAAAAAGAAATCAGAATTTAGCAGCTTTATAGTAGCTTCCTTGAACAGTGCACTAAAAGTTGCATATAAAAACAGAACACATTTGAAAACTAGCATGAAAAGTTCATTTAGACTGAATCAGTTATTCAGCTGAGCAGATAGGAAGTTTGAAATAGCCAGTGGTCTCTGTTAGGGACACTACAGCACAAAGACATGATAAAATAAACTGCAAGAAATACAATAGTGAAAAAGGAATCGATGATTTCCTTTTTTTTTTTTTTTTTTTTTTTTTTGTCTTTAAATATCAAGATAACAGCAAGAGGCCAAGAGAGTGTTGTCACACAGTTTTCCAGACTGAGGTACAGTTTGGTCCTTGTTGCCCTTTCTGAGAAACAAATACCTTAGTAAGCATACAGAGATTATCCACATTCTTAGTTTCTGAAAGCACGTAACTTAAGTATGTAACACTTCAGTGGCATCTCTGTGGTACTGTTTAAATCTTTTTTCCCCCTAACATCGGTTTCATTGTTCAGAAGTGACAAACTCAAAATGATGATAGTGTTTCTCATAATATGATCCAAGGCTTCAATTTTGTAATGTTTTTGATTTCTTCTAGGTTCATGTAGGAGAAAGTACAGTAGACAGAGATCAAGGCAAGGCACCTTCAATCTAGCAATTTGGTGGGCATATTATCCTAGGAAGCTGGGTAGAGGTACGTACTGGAATATCAGTGAGATACATAGGACTGGACTTTGCATGCTTAGCTAAAAATAAAAATAAAGTTTAGTAATATGTCCAGTTTTAAAACTTTTTATTTTAAAACACCAGAAATATTAAACTATAATTTTTAACTACCCTTTGCATTGGTGCTGCAAAAAAGAACACAACAACATCCTTGCCCATGCTTTGCTAAGTAGGTGTGGAAATCAGCCAAAAATAACAATGGCATTAAGTTCTGTTCCTTAAAAACAGGAAAGGATTATATTTGAAATGGATTTAGGTAGCGCAATTCTGGTTAATCTTAACTTCTTTTGTTTATTGGTGGTGGTTGTTTTTCAAACAATGAAGATTTAGTAGATGAAAAATGAGCCTTAATTCAGGCCTACAAGGCCTACAAAATTCTTTGGACCCACTTTCCCAAAAACGAGTGGGTCTTGCTCGCTGGGCAAGGCAAATGTTACCATTACCAGTAAGCCTGTGATATGTATAAAACACACACACACAAAGAAACTATAGGGGGATGCCAAACACGCGTTTCAGAAAACTTCTTGTTGGTTGTGTTTGACACTCTTCCCTCCACTATAATGCCAACCTCAGAAGCACGGTATCTGTTACTAGAGAGTATTCACATTGATCAACATTGTAAGCCAGAGACAACGATCCTATTCTTTATAGATATAATTCGTAATAATAGATTTTTGAAGGCTTCCTGATTCCCTGATTGCTTTCAAAACTAAGCCACCGGCAACACTTAAGTTATAGAGAAACACAATCCCTGCAAAAGGTCACAGACAGTGGAGCGAGCAGCCTTATAAAAAAGGGAAGAAGAGAAATCCATAATAGCACAGGTTTACAGCATCTACCTAGAAATTACTTGATTATTTGTGTGCTACAAAATAGAACTTAAACACATGGATTTTGCTGAAACTGGACTCAAAAAGGGATTATGGGTAATTGTCAGCAGGCAAGGTATCAAGTGTACTTGTGAAGTATGTCATTCACATGAAGTGTCACAGTCACAGAAAAGATATTAAAAAGGCATTCCGATATCTGGTAGGGCATTCCATGGTCTGAGTTTAGCTGGTTCATCCAGGTGTCTTCTTGTTGTGGGGGGAGCTACATGTTGAGATTTATCCGCTTGCGACAACTCAGTTCAGAAACAGCAACACGCAAGTACTTGCTGCGAGCTGATCCACAGACACTGCAGAGGGGAAGTCCGGCAAGGATAAATTGCTCAACTGCACTCGGGACTCAGTCAGTCACAACACCTGTGAGGATCTGGCTATGTCGTCTTACTCTTGTTAACTGGTTTGCCGCCATTCATTATTGCAGATGCACTTGTGCTTTTACTTGGAGTTACCCCAGCCTTTGGCACTGTTTCTCCAATATCATGCAAAGATGGTTCTCGATACATGGCAACTGAGGGTAGGAAAGGAAAAAAAAAAAAAGAGACATTCTTAAAGATGTATCTCATTTAAGAACATAACTCAAATAAGATTAATCATCTACAATAACTAATATTTTAATATACTCCACGTTTCTTTTGCATGCAAGGGAAACTATTTACTTTGACAGAGGATTGTTTTACATGACTGTTATCTCTGCTTGACCCTCCACATTTCTCACTTCTGCCATGTCTGTGTTAAAAACGGCAGGAAATTGTATGTTTGCCTGTTAAAAGTAAACTATAGAAGCCTCAGAAATTAAAAACTACCATTCTCTACCATTCTGTCTATGCATGAGGCAGGCATAACAATGTACATATATTTTTATATACACACATATCTACAACCCTTAAATAAATATTCTATGAGTTTTTAGAAGTAAAGTGTTATGAGTTGTCTAGACTTAAATGTCCTTTTTCAGTCCTACATTGCAAGACTAGGCTTGGGTACAGTTGTGCTAAGTTATTTGTACATCTGGCTCCAAAGTCTGAGGACCTTGGCCATGATCTCTTGAGGTCTTCACTGAAGAAGCGTCCAGGTGTGTTCTGCAGAGTCCACATGAAGTTTGGGGGTTTTATTCCTTTCCAAAACCATATGCAGGATCCACTTATCTTCACTGAACAAAGTGTAGAAAACTCCAAATTAACTATTAACAGAATTCTTAGATGAATTAAAACTTTGCCTCTGGGCTTCAGTCCCTATCTAACCACTTCAAATCCTTTGAGGAAAATACATGTGTTCAATTACACAGTTCCAGCATTAAGCTGCCTTAATGATTAATGCTCTTGGATCATTCACTTTATTTTTCCATGTCAGTGAATCAGGTAATATTTCCACTTACACCTAAGTTCAGTAGTATTTATTTATAATATACCAGAGCAGTGTTAAAAGACATATCAAAGCAGTCAAAGGAATTAATCATCACACTATGATTTGGGGGCTGGATGTGTGCTGCTATAGAGAGCACAATCCCTTAATTCCTTGGCTAATTAGAGTAGGAGGCAGGAGCATCAAAGTATGGGCCTTAATCTTCGGTGGTGTGGGGTTTCATAATAAATATGAAATTTGATAACTAATCAAATACTTGTTCTAACATTTCCAGTGCCATAATCTAAATCCTTTTATGGCTTCTGAAAGTCTGAAATTAAATGTTTTCTCTAGAGTACATAAGTCTGGATATGATTGTCTTCAAGGCGAGCCCCCACAGCTGTGTTTAGGACAGTTTTCTGGTTAATTAAAGAGCTTGATGAAGTAACACTGTGACCTACAAAAAATATTAAGTCAAATAATATGAGATGAAACTATAAACTAAGGAATAACATAGAAGAGCTGTAATATTTAATAACTGTCGTGGGCAATGTAAAAAATAAATAAATATATATATATATATATTTCTATGCCTTGCCTGGGCTATTTTGGAAGCATCTGACCATCCAAACATTTACGAAAAAAATTGTTTCTTTCCTAATCCATAGGAATGGATGTTACTTTTAAAAATGCACTGGGATCTCCCCCTACAGTTCTTATAATTTACAGAGGTTGACTTATAAAATGTCAATAGAATAGAAAGCTTATGGAAATATATAAAACTTGCAAAACAAGGGAAACACAAAGGCATCAGCCTGAGTTCAAAGATGAATTTAAAACATAGGATTGTTCAGAGTTTCATCATAAAGAATCTAAAACATTTAACAAACTGATCCATTAATCAAAACTTTCAGTTAAAATGTTAAAAGAAAGAAATGAGACTGCTGACTAAAGCATTACTTGTGTGTGTTTTAAGATGTTAAGTAATGAAATAATTTTCAGAATGACTGAGGCTGTGTGTAGCAATGATCTCAGTGAAATTTGAAGTGCTGCCAGGACAGGACACGAATAAATAGGATTGATCATAAATTCTATTTCCAAGATATAAGTGAATGAGTTTTCCAAGGAATGTGTGACACCATTTTAGTGGGTAAGGTCAGTAAGACTTTTATCTGCTTCTACCTTTGTTTAATGGCCAACTTACACAAGTTATGTGCCTTACATCGTCAACAAAAGTATTACGGTATGATTTATTTTATAAACAGACCTTTGTGTTTTGTATTAGAAGGTTTTTACCTTGAAATACTGACATTTCATCCATTCCAGTTATAACTCCCAACTATCCTACAACATCCAATAATTCATTCTGATTAATGAAAAGAGTATTATCTCACTGCAAGACTCTCAAGAATTTTTGCTGCTAGCAAGAGAATATTTTAAAGACAGCAAAAAGCACTTCCACAAAAGATTTCTTTTCTTGCAAAATCACCTCTTAATCCCTTGAAATAATGTTTTTCGACCTGTCCTTTCTAGCATCAATATGCCAAAGCACAAATCTGCTCCATGAATCTTGGCGACTGTCACTTGGAGCGACCCCTGTGTGTGGCACACGCATTCGCAAAAGATATTTTAGAAACCATTCCCTCTTCTTTTCTTGGGATTTATAGGAAGATCTGCCAGTGATGGACTGAACCTCACCTTCCAATGGCTTGGGTAGAAAATGAGCTGCTGGTTTTGTTTTCTTTACTCTATTTCCTTTCATGACCTGCCCCTCCTTGTTCAGCCCCAAGAACCAGGCCCTTCCGGACTCCTGTTGTCTGTAGAGCATGGACGAGTAGATTACATAATAATTTTCAAAAACAGACTCCTTGAATTTGCACTCTGGTGTAAAAAGTTCCTGTGGGAGGAAAAGTAAATGTTAAATGATATCTCTGAAGTGCTGTTTCTGTTTTGTTAACTCATGAACATCTCTTGATTAGTTTAATATAAGACTTATAAAAGGTTCTGTTTTGAGACCACAAGATTTGTTTTCCTCTAGATGACCTCCAGGTGAAGTTATTTCACCTCTCATGGATGCCTCTCTTTCCCTGTTTGTGCAACAGGGATAGTATATCTTCAAATACAGAGGAAGCAGCACAAACATAAAAACACTATTTAAAATATAGGTATAGTTCTTTCTTGCTTTTCTGCAAGGATATCCTTGTTTTTCTTGATTAAGAAAGTCTGTGCTAAAATAACATTGATGAGAAAACAATTGTTCAGTTTTAGCATACTCAGCAGGTGTAATAAATGCAATAAAGTCCCTCTATGGTTTACAACAACTAATATTTAATGCTTAAAAATTGATGTTACCAACATATTATAAAATATATTATTTCCTAGAGTAGGCCTTGGGGCCTGTAACACTGCAGGACAACACTATTTTCATGTACAGATTTATGTACAAAGAAATGCAATTCCTATTGACATCCTCAGCATTCATCTCAATATTGTTAGTGTTTCCAAAAGTCACGTTCAGTAACAGAGCAGTTGTTCTGAACTCTTTATTAAGATTAACCTATGCACTAACTTCCAGACCCAGTAGCCATATTCTTTTAACTTTAAATAAAAACGAGTAGTAAAACAATAGTAAAATAAAGAATGTAAACATATATTGGGACAGTTTACCAAGGTCCTTAGGGGGGAAAAAAAAAAAAAGACACAACAAAAGAAACAAAAAAACCCACACAAAACAGCAAGTTAATAAACAAATAAAATTACATATTTAAATGTACATTAAATTTAATTTACACTTTTTATCATGAGAAAATGGGATTCTGTGTGAATGTAGACTGATTTTCAGTCTTTGGTCATATCTGTTGAAGGTTGCGGACAATAATCCCATCATAAAAGGAGAAGGTGGAAGTAGGAAAGTGGAAGACGGTTTGCTAAGCCTCCAGAGCACAAAGTTCTTAGCCCTAAATCCCCCTTTTTTTTTTTTCTTCTTATTTTTATTTATTTATATTACTTTCAGTTATCTTTCTTAAGAAATAAAATTCTGGAAATATAATATATATTCTCTTCTCCACCACAGTATCTTTTCTTTCTTTCTCTACTTCTCTCTTTCTGCTACTGGCTCCTTGCAATACTCAGTTAAAGCTCAGCAGATGTTTTCAGGATCTGCAGCCCAACATCAGCTGCCTATATGTTTTAAGAATTTCACAGCTGTTTCTGTCTTAATGATTTTCCTTTCTGGAAATCAAAGTGCCTAAAGATACACTTCCCCACATGGGAAAGCAGAGATGGAAGTACTCTTCTGTATTTGTACTAAATGTCCGTGCACAAACAAGTTTTCTTTTAATGTTATGGGTATACAGTATTTGTATTGTCATGGCTTAAGTTACCACCTGTAAGCAAAGCTGTCTTAAGTGATTAAGCTTTCTTAATTATGGAGTAACTTTTAGCTTCAAATAAAAAGAACTAGTGTATTTTCTCCAACAGCACACTAAAAGCAGTTACTGCAGCAGGCAAGAAAAAATCTGGGAACCTGCCCTGAAACAGGTCGCTTTGACTGTGTGAGCAAGTACACTTAGGGTCTATAGGTAACACCTAAAAATGAAAGATATATTCTCTGATGTGTGCAATGGCCATCTTTTTGCACCACCACTTCTTTACCACCTATGTGCACGGATGTATTTATGTACATATGCAGAAATGCAAATACAATCTGTACTAGAGGCACCAAAAACCCATGAGAGGAAATTTCTTAACAGCAGCTTCTCTTTTGCCACGTTTTTTTTTTTCTCCCCCTGTTCCAAGGCGGCTGCTGTTTTTGCTACTCTCCTTTCCCCTCTGCTGATTTCAAATCACAGTAGGGCTCAAGGAGACTCAAAACCAGAAGGCTGGGTGGCATGCTGGAGAGACTACCTGCTACACCCTAGCACAGGTATTTACATGCAAGTCATGTTCCTCAGCTGTTGAAACAGCAGATGCTAATCAGGAATTGCCTACATAGATCTCCTCATTACCTGCTTCGCTGCAAAAGCTACCCCCTGTGCTCCCCACTACATTTTATTTCCTTGTAAAAGCTCAATTACCATAAACACTACTTCTTAGCCAACAGTCACTTCTTGCTATAAACAAAAGCTATTTGTCCTTCTCTATTCCTCCTTACTGGTTGACTGCCTGTGAATAGTATTTATTTATTTATTTATTTATTCCCCAAACAATATCCATTAGGACACTTAAAATTCTGTGAAAACCATATCCCACGTTTGAATTAAACCCAGCTCTTTGCTCAACTCCATTATTTGGCATGTACTGTAGTGTCTCTAGCACTGCACAGCATATGAGACTTCAGGTATTTTACTTTACAAAATAATAAAAAAGGATTGTATCAGTACAGCTACTTATATACTTATATACTCCTGGATTTAGGCTGATAGTGATAGACTGGACAAACTGGCATCACTACTATTCCATAGTTATGAAAATCAAAGTAATAGTCTGATGATTTTTTTTTTATTTGAAGGAAGAACCAAAGCTGAATGACAGTGTTCTGCCCCAAATTATTGCAGCTACTACTCCAGATGAACTGGTAGTACAGCAGTTTTGGACAGGGTTTGCATTCATCCAGTCTATTAGGATGCAGTTCTGCCTGGGATAAACTCTCAATCAAAAAGTCACTTAAATATACGCTAGATTAAAGCATGATGCTAATAGCTTCAGTGAAGTGGAAAGAGTGAAAATTAAGCACCTGATGATGACTATACTGAAATACAGCCACCAATTCCTCTGCAACTTTCAGAAGCAACTTCGGAAATGGGCTCCTCCCTTGGTTTGAATATTTCTGACTTCTAAAGCCTTGCCACAGACACCATCTCAGGTGGCTGAAAAAGCTGCTAGCACAAATATTTTCTCCAGTAAAGCAGCCCTGGCACCTAAAATGATGCTTTTTGCATGTTCCTAGGCCAAGTCTAGCTCTGCAGAGCTAAGCCTCAACCCAGTAGGAACTCTCAGAAAATGACTATCATGGGCTAACAGCACTCTCTTTAAAAAAAATAATAAAAAAAATCAACTACAGTCCACTTTATTTGAAGTCACTGTTAGAGGGAAAACAGTATGATGGCATTTTATAAGAAAAACTCAATGAGAGCACTCCCCTAGGCTACCTGCCTATCTGTATCCAGACAGAAGGAATCTAAATCTGTATCTGAGTGACATGAATCATTTAGATCTTCCCTGCAAGAATGACTTTTTGGGTTTTGATCACAGGACAATCTTTACATTTTGTATTACAAAATCAATGAATTGCAAAACCAGACATGACTTGCAAACAAGAACTTATGCTCAGGATTTCTTTTCCAAGGTCAGTACTCAGATTTAACCTGTAGGCTTACATAAAATGTGGTTTTCTTCTGTCAAAGCAACATTTGAAAAATAAAGTACATGCTAGCTGCCAATTTCCAAAACCCCAGGAGAGGGCTTTGGCTGTAAACTGCAATCAGTTACAGCTTCCTGGGTCCTATGGAAGTGAAGGATGTATTAAATTGCACCTTGCAGGGAAGAATTGTCACTTGAATATTTTTGCTAGCTTCCCATTAAGCTTTTGCTTGGTGTGAGTCTTATTTGGAGATATTATAATTCTCCTGGTAGCTGTAGAGCTCATAAGTATCATAACACATAGGTAGTGAGTTCCCCTCTTGGGATCAAGAAGTTCTGCCACTGAGGAGACCTTAGTTTTGGGGCTACCACCAGTGTTGCCAAAACTCCTCATTGTAGTATTACATCATGATAGCAGAGCCTTAGCTCACGGAGTCATGTGCTGACATCAGAATCTGTTTTCATTTAAGAACAAAATACTTTTTTTTTTTTTTTTTAAAGCCACTTTATCCACCTCTCAAACTTAGGAATGCTGGAAAAAAGGAGCTCAGGTTACCCATGCTGTTGATAAAAAACAGGGATTGCTGAGGCTATTCAGATGACCATTGAGATGAATTCCTGCCAAGTAATGTTTATGTCTGTCAATTGGAGGGTACAGTTTGATGAGATGTAGCTAGACCTCCATGCTAATCAAGAAGATGCCACTCTAGCAAAGGGCTGTAGTTCAAAATCAAAGTACAGAAAGCTTTACTGTCCCCAGAATTGTTGAGTAAATAAAAATATTTGAATGAGTTATCAGTGTAACTTCCACTTGCCAGTCTTTGACTATTTCATCTGTTCAATTTAGCTAGCTTTAATACTGCAATAGTCATTTGTAGCGACTGTTTTTCACTTAAAAAAAACAAACAACCATATAGTTTTCTGTTACAGCACTCAGAAAGAAGAAATAATTATGCAGCTCTGAACAAGACACCTGTGTTGTGAACCATGGAATTGCAAAGTAGAAGCATGAGCTAGCCATATAACTTCTAGATATTGTTTAAAAATTATATGAACTCCTCCTGCAATTTTAAACTATATCTGTATTCAGTAAGTCAACCAGTAATGAACTGGCAGGACTGTCCAAAATATAGCCTTTCACTGCACACCATGAGGGATAACATAAGGCCATGGCTCTACCACAGTTGTCGAAAGGCATGAAAGAAGACCCATGGACAGGGCCTGCTACAAAAGTTGCCTGCCATCTGCTCCTGAACCTTCAAACCTCTTTAGATTTGTTCTGTATATTGAAATATAGGAAATGAGGGTATCATTCTAGTTACAGCTCACAGAAGTGATATACCTAGCAGTCAGCCTCTTGAACTGTAGCCAGCAGCACATAAGGAGGCAGTGGATTCCCCGGGGGGATGGGCACAATGGGACCCGCTCATCCCACCAGGCAGCAAATGTGCAGCTGCAGGTTGAACGAGTTACTCCATGGTGCTAAGCAGAAAACACACCAGTAAGACAAACTCAAAGAGACTGCCAGGTGAGGAACAGCCAGTCTAATCAAGCACAGTAGAAAGACCTGATTACCGATCCGTTTCAGAACTCAATACCAGTTTTAATCCTGTTTTAATTGTATTTATTATTTGCACTTTGAAGTCCAGGTGATGAAACAGGGCATCGATGCTTTAGAAGTACAGACCAAGCGGAGTCTGCCTGATGCAAACACCTTACCATTGAAATACAGAGTGATAGAAGGTATAAAGAAACAAAACACCCCAGCAATGATCTCAGCATGCTAGTAGCTGGTTATCAAACATTTTTGTTAGGAATGATGACAAATGAGTTCTAAAGAGAGGCTGGAGAAAAGACAACACTAGTTCTACAGATGCTTATGGGAAACTTCTGCAAGGTGAGAAAAACAGCACAGAGTAAGCACAAAGGTATTTTCAGGGTGTTAGAGGCTAGCAACACAGGAACCAAAAGGAGGAAGCGACATTTTGATAGTGGATAATAAGGTTGGAAATGACTCATGAAGAAGGGCCTTAAAATTAAAGAGAAGCGGTCTGTGTTTAATGAGGAGAAGGCACTCAACAGAGAAGAGAAATACAGTTAAAATAATGAAGCTGGAAAATGAACTTTGTGGCAGGCTTCCGAACTGAAACAGCGGGGGTGGTACTGCATTTGTCAGTGCAGGAGGGGAGGACACTGGAGTAATTGAGGTGTGGAACGATGAGATCCCAGACAGCAGTTGCTGTGTTGTAGAAGGGTAAAAGGCACTGTCATGCAACAAAACTTGGGAGATATGGAGGCTTCACCTGCTTAGGAGAACTGAAAAATACCTAAATAGACATTTATCTGACTTGCTGCACACTGAATTAGATTAGTTACGCTGTTGTCTTGCAGAATGCTTATTTGACAAATGTTTATATAAAAGAATAAAAGATCTACTCAAGACTTCCCATCCATAGCACCATTTTTTTCCAATTCTTAAGCTGGCCAAAATGTTACAGTTCAAAATCATCTTGTCCAAGAGTTCCTCTCCAATTGGCAGAAAACCCAACAACATATGGTTAGACACTGTCTTGATAAAAGAGAAACTGATAAAGCTTTCCCTGTATATTCAGAACACATGTTGCTGATCTGTACCTAAAATCCCCTAATATAGATTTCATTTTTAAACATAGTAACAAGAACAAGAAAAGTCGGCAGAATTTTCTATATGCAAACTGGCTGAGTAAGATACCAAGGAAGAGGAAGACTGCAGGAGACTAGCTGCCATACTATGAACTTTGCAGCAACATTGCTAACAAAGTTTCAAAATAAAAAGCAGTAATAGCTAAACCTGCCAATCCTACAGGCACCCCATGAAAGCAGCAAATGCTCAGAAGTCTGTGACACATATTTCATGCTCTTAAGACAGAAATTTTTCTTAATATACTCTTAACAGTCAGAGAACACCAACATTGTCTTTTCAGAGCTAGTGTTATTTATTTTCTTCAGAAGATTCCTAATAGAATTCCTAAATAAATAAGTAAACAAACACAGGACTTGATATCATGCAGAAAAGAAACAGAAATGATCCTGCTGGTTAAAGAATCATTGAGAGTGCAGTCAAGATGCCAGCATGTAAAGCCAAAACTTTTGGCTATAATTCTTGTCTCTCATCTTGGACCTTCTCAAAGACATGATGATGTGAATATCACTGCTTGTACAAAAAAAAAAAAAAAAAAAGACATTCATGTGAAGGAAAGAAGGGATTGTGCATAAAAATTATGGAAAAACAGCTCCCACTTCTTATAAAATATTTTCAGGTTAAGAACTGATAAAAAAACAACAATAAAAACCAACTTCTGACTAAATTTAGGCAAAAGGAAATGTGAATCAGTGCTCTTGCAAATATTAGCACTTACCTGGCATTCTAATTAGCAGTGATATGACTGGTATTATTAATAATGTAGCAATTCTGTTATTCATGTACATTCATGAGATTCACAGTAAGGTCAAGAATAAAAGGCACATAGCATACACAAACTAGCAAAAAAAATATCTTGGACAGGTTTCTGTGTGTTTAAGATGGTGTGTTTAAGACGATTGATTGCAACCTGAATTTAGCTTCATTTTCTGTCCAGATTGAAACAGAACATAAAGCAGTTTGGATTACAAAAACTTCATTGTTTCATAAAAAAAGAAGTTGCTTTGCTTGCAACCAGCAGTGATGGTTGTATTAGAATATAATTGATCACAGGCAATAATGTCTTGTATGGAAGGTGGTACGCATACTCATCTCTTCCATAAACTTACTATTTGCAAGGCTAAACATCAGATAAAAGCGTATTTTAAATAATAACTTCAAGAGTGATCCCAAATTACTACTTACAGAGGCTTGTACAACTCTTCTCTCTCTCTCCCCATCCACACACAATATTATATCACAACCGGTGCTGAGATATTTATGTGCTTTTGATTGATACCTACACTTCAGAGTCATCAACTCAGCAGGACATGGATGGAATAGAACAAAATTCCCTTGATGCAAGTATTTCTGATATATGTTATTTAATGTTGTACAGTTTGACTGCAAAAGAGAACTAATGTTTTTGAAATGAAGCCCATAATGCAGAGCTGAATCATGACTCTCACATTAGAGTAAGTGAATCAAGGTTGTTTAAATTCAAAGATATGCAAAAGGAGGTTTGGAGGAAGAGGCCTGGAAAAGGTACCTAATGTTTACAACTGTGTTTTTAGCATTTACATGCCAAAACTAGAATACATCAAGAGAACTGATAAAAAAATGTTGCCTCACCTGAAAATTAAAAATTAAATTTAGAAATATTAGTGATAAACTAGATTTTTAAATATGGGTTTAGAATGGGCTGCAGCCCACCCACAACCATCACACATTGTAGCATGTGGTCAAGTGTAACATCCTCCTTAATCTCCACAGACATATAATGGGGGGTGACATTATTTTTTTGCTTCAGTCCCACTCTGAAATTCCACAGAAATTTATAGTTTCTGGCTTGAGTGCATCCTCGGCTTTAAAGGAAATGCAGCCAGAATCCTTGTAGCAGTGAAATGATATATTCTTTCTTTCCCCCAGAGCATAATCTCTTCCCCACCTAATCCTCAGCACCTAGTTTTCCTTAAAATTTAAATTTGCAGTAAAAATCTGCTTTAAGGTTTCAGATTAAACACCAGCTATAACTCTTTGATGTATCAACACAGAAAGACATCTTTTATCTCCTGTACACACCTGTGATTAACGAAATCCAGTATCAGTAAGACAGGTACACACCCCAAGGCATGACTAGAAGAAATTGTGTGCATTGTAGGGAATACTTTCTTCTGCTACTGTTATGGGATGTTCCAGAGAAGAAAATGAGTAAACCAGCCTATCTTTCCCAGTCACTTCCACTCAGAACAGCCACGATTCATTAGCATGTAGACAGCACCAGGTTCTCAGCCAGAAAAGGCCAGTGCCAAGGGAAAAATGGGAAAGCACTAAATTAAGACACTGAAAAGAAGGACTTAGCAAAAGAGCTGTAGAAACAAGCCACAGTGGGTGAGGGAAGAAATTCTCATCCATTGCCAATCAATCCACTGTTCAATCCACAGGTAAATAATGTAGGAGTAGCACAGACTGCTCTCAGATTTAGACTGAACCTTTCCAAGTGACAGTGGAATTTTTTGACACAATTTTATCCAGACATTTACAGTTATCACTGTAGACAATCTTCTGTATTCAAAATACCTCAAATAATATAAATCATTATGAAAACATGCAAAATAGTTATTGAAATGACCAAGTACCAAAAAAACCCCAGAGGATAATTGTTTCTTACCAGTTATCATAAATGAAATTCTGCTCCCCTGCAATACACTGTAATGTTGGATAAAGAAAACTGATTCCAGTTTTTGTCACTGTGTGACTGGTATATTAGCATTAATTAGCTACTATTATGCAATGTCAAATGGGGCAGTATATTTTCATAGACACACTGTTGTTATATAGTATTTGCAGACCTCGTTGAGTACAATAGTATGATATCTCCGTAACTATCTACAAATGCAAAAGTAAACATGAATAGATGGGAAAATTCTGAGGTATTCTGTAAGGTATACTTTAGACTCTTTCAGTTCTACATGTTCCTTCCAAAAGATGTGTGAATTTATGAAATTTTTAAATGGGTGTCATTTACAAGCTGAGGAGCTAGAAAAAGTCACAAGAACACTCCGGTTATAAGAAGTGGCCTACTTTAGTGTACTTTTTTCAATTTCTTTTTTTTTTTTTCTTTACAGTTGTGAGCTTGTTTTTCTGCCTGCAGTCTTCTTTCTATGATCTCTCAGTGCATGAATTAAACCACTTAAAGAATCAACTATTATAAAAGATAGGGACTGGAATGAATACAAGCCTATTAACTTAGGTCAATCATTTGAACTTGTTGATATCTCTTTGTCAGCCTTTTGCTCTTTTATGCTGGATGTCCATAAGGATAATGTGAGAAACAAGACCAGTGAAACCTCAATCTGAGTTGCAAAACCATTCTGTAAGAAATATATTCAATTCTCCAAGAAAATGCGTTAGCTAAGTCTTCTTTCAGTTTCATGACTCAAACCAGCTACAGCTGACCACTGAAGGCAGGGAGGCAAAGGGAACAGAGACCATTTTGTCAGGTGTTTGTTACTTAACTCTTGTTATGTAGAAAATATGTATTTTAAGAGAAAAAGAACTGTTATTTGCTTCTTTCACTGTGCCATGTCTGTCAAGAAAAAGTAACATAGGAGAAAAGTTGCCCATCTTTAAATTATTTTACATATAAAATCCCTAATTTTCTTGCTAATATGTTGCAATCCAATTTGTTAAAAATATTTATATGTATGTCTCTCATGCAAATAGTAATTTCAAAAAAAAAAACTTACGTGTTTTCACTTCATATGCTTCATTCAGAAATCTAAAAATATTTTCCTGCTATTATTTAATTCTCATAGCATCTACACAACTGTTACTTCAAGGATCCATTTTTAGAAGAACATTCAAGTACAGAGATTCAGACCCAAACTTTCAAAAGATGCACAGTGAATCAATACCAAAGACAATATAAAATCCATTCTGTCTCCTGTTTTAACTAAACAAATAATGGGAAATAAAATGTCAGCCACTAAAAGATATTTCTGGAATGGCATCACACTGTTAACCAGTCAGAAGTGGTGAAAATAAACAAGTTAGACAGCTTTGTGTATATCATTACATGTTAAAAAAGAAGAAATGTAATGTATCTCATTAAATAGGAGATGATTATATGCAACTTGTAACACACACTCAGCAGTGATGCTTGTTTTTTTTATGGATGGGTAACAGCAGGATGATTACAGATACATCCTGATGCTCAGATAAAATTCCTCTTTTAGCAACAAGACTATGAAGGTTGATTATGAACAATGTGAATATATAGATGTCTGGCAAAAATCATAAAAGGATGAAATTCAGAGTGCTAGCAAAGGATTAGGGCTTTTTATTTGCTTCAGTGTTGCAATATGTATTGCAGATTTAAAAAAAAAAGTTTGCAAATACTATTAATAAATAGCATTCATAGCAACAGTAAACAAAGCAATATTTTTATAAATAGCTGCTGGCAACTGAGTGATAATCAATGTCACTATTTGCTCAAGGTGTTAGAAATCTGACAATTTCCAATAAAATCATTTAGCCCCTTGCTTTCAGGCCTCCACCTACTTCATTGTATTTTATAGCATATTCCTATAATTGTCCTGTGGAAAGTCAAAGCTTAATATTGCATGGATGACAGCATATTGATCCTAGAGCAGTTTTAATCTATTGATGAACAATCGTGATGAATAATAAGATATGTACAAATCTAACTTTTAACCCTTCTAATCTATATATGAGAAATGTAGACTGCAAATGGGGAAAACAAAACAAAACACTTTTTTTGGCATCTGCAAAACTAATGGGAGTTCTGAATCTTCCCTATATACGATTTTGTATCCCTCCTCTATATCCTATTGCTTTCCAACAGAATTTATTATAACATGCCACACACGCTACAGCTTTTGCAAAGAAGCTCAGCTGTGGTGAATATGTTTCTAAGAAAACAATGTGGTTTTATATAAGACTATAGTTGCCTTTACTTCTGCTTGAAAATGCATTTATGTCACCTGTGTTCCTGAGAAGTGGAAGATCATTCTCTTTGCCAACATGACATTAAAAATTCATTATCTATTGACTTTAATGGCTAATTGCAAAGACAAACTGAGCTGGGAAACATGTATCACTATTAAATCATGTGTGTAAAAAGAACTAGAGGCATAGGATCAGGGTCAAAACAACGGCCTACTTGATAGAGTAAGTCTATCTCTAACCCACCTTCAACTGGCAGAAGAAATGTAATCAATACACTAACGAAGGTGTTCCCTACTACATCATCTGTAAGAAGCAAGAGCAAACTCCCGAATGCAAAGGAAAGACTGGTTTTAGGTCTTACAAACAGCATGCTGATATATAAAGCATGTGCATGAAAATATCAGGTATGTTGATTTCCACGTCCATTGGAAATGCAATTCTTTACCTGTTTCACCAAAGCTGAGGACAGTTCTTCAGCTTCCCAGAGAACTGTTCTTTTACCTGTGGGTTACAAGCATGAATTTATCATTTAAACCCTGGTGCTTTAGACACCAGAGGCTCTTGATAGCTCTCACAGCTTTCCTTTACACCTTTTTTTTCTAATTTCTTATGCTTTACCTGAAGAGCTTTTGGGTTGTTTCTTTTTCTCCTTAGCCAGGGTGGTGAGCCTGTGCTCTAGCATGTGCCTACAGCAAAGCACTATTTCTTATGGCCAGAACTAACAGAAGAAAAAATGGTTTGTTATTCTGAGAGAAGCTTAGAAGCTTGGCCCTAAGTATATGTATATATATTCTCATCAAGGAAAAGCAAATGGTGTCCCACCGTTAGACCGTGCCTTAATTCCTCCAGTGCAACATTCCTTGTAATTACTTCTCCTAGATATGCAAACTAGTTTATTGAGTGTCACATTGTCAGGCACTGTCTACACTTTTGTAACATTCTGCCTTACAAGATCATGATTTATTTATTTTTAATACTTGTTTATCGAAGTTCCATTTTTCTTGTCCATTTCCATTAAGTCTTTCAAGAACCTTTTGAACTGTATTTTCTCTTTCTCCCACAATAATAAAAACTACAGCATATTAAAAACATTGTTACAGGTCATATGAACTTTTTCTTCCTGAAAATGTCACAACATGTTGTACAACTTGTACAACAACTTGTACAACATGCCCACATACACTGAAAAATGTATCTGTTTACTGTGTTCTCAATCAGGGCAAAGATTTGACTTACTGCTTATACTTTTATCTTTCGAGCTATAAACATACTACTCTGTTATTGTCAGTTTTATCCCGATTTCCATTTTTTCCCACTGTGTCCCAAAGGCACTGCGTGGCATGTGTCCTTAGAACAGACAAAAATGGTATATGTGTTCTGCTCTTAATTCTTTTTTTTTTTAATTATTATTTTTATCAGTTATTGACCTGAAAACATTTTATGAAAGGTGGAAGCTGTTTTCCCATAATTTTTATGCACAATCCCCCCCTTCCTTCACTTGAGTAAGTCTACTGAAAATATAAAAACCAGGATTTGGAGGGCTCTAATCAAGAAGGTGCCATGATACTTCTTTCTCTATTGTCCCTCTTGCGACTGGGTTAATTCCTTCCTTGCTATTATATTTTTAAAAGTTCTGAAGAATATTAATTTATAGAACTTGTATCCTTTCATACATTCACTGACAGACCTATAGAATGGTCTCATTTTAATATTATTTCTGCCCTGCTCCATCTTCTCTTCTGAATTGTATGTGCTTTGCCTTCTGCATTGCATCATGACAAGTCTAAGATCTAGGGTTTTGTGGGTTTGTGGAACTGGTGTTTTTTAAATATTATTTATTTATTTTGCATTAAACTAATTCAGATTCTGGCAGGCCATTATTCTTTCTGAATTTCAGTCCCTGTATATTTTCACATGAATTGAACATTTATAAATTTTTCAGTCTCGGTCTAGAGACAAAAGGCCAAATGGGTGCTGAATATGAATGATCCTTCTGTGCCTAAATGACACCATCCTAGGACCAGAATAATCCAACCAGAAATAAACAACAACATGTTTTAGTGTTTTGTTGTTGTTTAATGTTTGAACAATGCTTAAACAGTACCACCTTTATGAACGTTTAGGGTTGCCTTAATGATTACATATAATTTTTGTATAATCCAGTTTGGTTTAGATATTGAAGTCGTATTTCAAATACATTTATGTAGCTCTTGGATGTACAGGACAGTGCACCAGGCCTATACCAAAGAAATACCAAACATGCATGAGGGATGGACGAATGAATAGTTTTTCTCGTGAATGACACAATGTTTTTTACAAAAGTCAACTAAAACCAAATAAATTCATTCAGTGATTTCAATTTCTTAAAATTAAGCAAACATGAAGATAAGGCATCTATGCTTAGAGCCAAATTTCAGTGCAATTTATTTTCTTTTATTTCTTTATTTCTTTATTTCTTTTATTTATTATCTTTCTTTTAGTGTCTGTCTTTCACATTGGTCTAGATAGATACAAGAGCCTGGTTTTCTGTAAAGCCTGTGTAGAAGAGTCTTTTTTTCAGTACTTATCACAATTGAATTTTGTCCTCCAATTGTATAAATATATAAATAGAAATGGATGTATTGTTTTGTTTTTACCCTAACATTCCCGATACAGTTGCTTTTGTATAGTCAACAGGCAGTTTTTTCTTGCTGCTCATAATTCCTTACAAATCATGATTTTCAAACATAACTTCATCAAAAAGAAAGTTAAAACAAGCAGCTTTGGAACAAGCAGTCAGAAAAGAAGACATTAGATTAGCAGAATATTTTTCACCAAAGCATTTGCATTTCTCTAGGGCATGGGGTTGAAAGAGAAAACCAGCATCTATAATTCCAAAATATATTTCACCACAGGGAAAGACAGATGGACTGGAGAAAATAGGAATTATTTTTCCTATTTTAAAAATATTTTTGATAGAGTTGAAATACATTTTTCATTTGCAGGAAATAGGATAGCATGAGATGTCATTCAATACTTTAAAAATATTTTTTCTCCTACATAAAATATTGTACAAGATATTGGGAATGAAAAAAAAATCAATTGTATACATTTGTATTTTAAAAAGTTTCTTCTGTATGTAGCTGTAATACATTGAATATTGCAGTAGCCTTTAACTCATAGGTTTAGATACATAAACTCCACTCAGGTCTGCTTTTCCACTGGGACTTGAGCGGCTGGTAAGACTGAATGAGTGTCACGGCTGATCTCATCTGTGCTACTTTGCAGCAGCCCCAGAGGGATGTCTGGACCACCACATCTCTATCCATGCCCTCTGCTGTACTGACATGTCCCTCATGACAAGGTGCAAGCCTGCAGAAGTGTCTGTTTCCACAGTGGAATAAAGGCCGAACATGCAACAAGCTTGCTGTGCCCATAATCTCCAAGTGCTAAGGCAAGGACAGAACACAGCTACATTTTAAAATGTGCAAAACCAATGATTTTTGGAGGAAGAAATAAGAGAAAGGGAACATTGACTGCAATAAATGGAAGATTTTACAAATTATTTTTGGTGTTATGCTGCCTTGTTTCCTTCCTTTTTCTGGAACAGAGAAGCTGTGGATGCCCCATCTCTGGAGGTGTTCAAGGCCAGGCTGGATGGGGCCCTGGGCCCGCACACCAAGTTTTATGCTGATGGGATGCTGTGCTGCATGCTGGCTGCACATATGTGTGCAGGTGGGGCAGCTCTGCTGCTTTTTGAAATATTGTTCATAGAGACCTCTCCACCTGTAATATATCCTGCAACACATTCAGGTTTGTTTCTAGAGCTTCTTGTAAATTTAGTGACACAGACTGGCATTTTTCTTATCAGAAACAGTACCTGGGACCAGCTGGACAGTAGGTAATGTAAATTTCCCTGCTTTGCCCAAAAAGGTAAAAAAAAATGTTTTCTCCCCAAGCTGTGGACCTCCAGACCCATGAAGGGGACATAGCAAGATCTGGGAAGAGAAAGAATGTGTTTAGAGGGCAGTTAAGCCACCATAGATGTTTTGCAGCCCATGATTGTAAGAACAGGCAGGATTCTGAACTTATTTGAAACTTCCAAGCAAGCAGTACATTTGCTCATGATGCACCCAGAGGAGCACCGTCCAGCTCCCACCGCAACGGATCAATTCATGTCAATGAAGCTATTTTAGAAACTGAAATTAAGTAAATGGATTCTTACTTAAAAGAAAAGGGGGATAAAGCCTTCTACTTTATTTTTCTAACCTATCACTATACCCAGAATGTTATTACAGGTATTCCATTATTTGCTCCTATCAATAATAACAGAGAATTGCAATATTTGAGAAAAAAATAATATAAAAAAAGATCCCTTCTCTACCCACACAGTGTCTGTCTCCTGCCTGACACTTCTGAGGCTCATGACTTGTGCACCACCCACAGTCGGCATACCTTTTTTTCGAAGAGTCCTCCGGTGTCTCAGCACATATATCTGCTAAACAAGCCTGACTCGAATCTAATTTACATTGGATTACAAGGCAGAGATAAAATTTTGAATTACTACACTGATTGGAAAACTGATATAAAATACTTTGGGTCCTCACTGTGAGATAAAAATTAACATTTTAATTACTCATCTCTGCATGCCTAATAAAAATATATTTGCTTCTTAAACTGAAGGTGAGTTGTTCTCTTTAGTTAAGCTCTAATTTTTTCATTGATTAAGGAAACAACTACACAGCTACCTCTGGCCAGAGACTCCACCAAATACCAACCAGTAAATATATGACGTGGCTCTCTGGGTGTACAACTAAATGCCAGTGATCACCTAAAAGAGATTGCCTTTATTCAGGGTGAGCACGGCCTCACCAGCATTCATCACCCTTTGGGGGAAACCAGTGAGGCAAGATAAAGCAAACAAGGGGAAGCTTGATAAAGAAGGGGGAAAGGGGAAGGGGAAGGGGGAGGGGGAGGGGAAGGGGAAGGGGAAGGGGAAGAGGAAGGGGAAGGGGAAGGGGAAGGGGAAGGGGAAGGGGAAGGGGAAGCGGAAGGGGAAGGGGAAGGGGAAGGGGAAGGGGAAGGGGAAGGGGAAGGGGAAGGGGAAGGGGAAGGGGAAGGGGAAGGGGAAGGGGAAGGGGAAGGGGAAGGGGAAGGGGAAGGGGAAGGGGAAGGGAGGGGAGGGGAGGGGAGGGGAGGGGAGGGGAGGGGAGGGGAGGGGAGGGGAGGGGAGGGGAGGGGAGGGGAGGGGAAGGGAAGGGGGGGAGGGAAAGGAAGGGAAGGGAAGGGAAGGGAAGGGAAGGGAAGGGAAGGGAAGGGAAGGGAAGGGAAGGGAAGGGAAGGGAAGGGAAGGGAAGGGAAGGGAAGGGAAGGGAAGGGAAGGGAAGGGAAGGGAAGGGAAGGGAAGGGAAGGGAAGGGAAGGGAAGGGAAGGGAAGGGAAGGGAAGGGAAGGGCCAAGTGACGTAGTGACGTAGTGACATAGTGACATAGTGACATAGTGACATAGTGACATAGTGACATAGTGACATAGTGACAGTATATGTCTTGCCTGATTCATTTACACTAGTTTCCCTGGACTTTTTAAGAGGCTTCCAAGCAATGACTTTGAAGGCCCCTAAGTCAAGTAAGGCCCTGAGCATAACCACAAGCAGAACACAGTGTGGGGTTGTTATAGACTGCCAGTAGATCATTTCTCTAGGACCAGCCTGGTTCCTGCGAGGGATGAGGAGCCTAGTTCAGGAAGCACATGGGCTGTGGCTGGCCATGATGACAGGGGGGATGCAGCTTCTTTCCCTGGTACCCTCTGGGGGTGTGTCCTGGTTTCATTTAGGACAGAGTTAATTTTCCTCCTAGTAGCTGGTAGGGTGCTATGTTTTGGATTAGGATGAGAAGAGCGCTGATAACATGCTGATGTTTTAATTGTTGCAGAGCAGTGTTTACACCAGGCCAAGGACTTTTCGGCTTCTCGCTCTGTCCTGCCAGCGAGCAGGCTGGGGGTGCAGCAGGAGCTGGGAGGGGACAGACCCAGGACAGCTGACCCAAACTGGCCAAAGGGGTATTCCATACCATCTGATGTCATGCTAAACAATATATAGGGGTGGCTGGCCGGGGTGGGGGGGCCGGCTGCTCGGGAATAGGCTGGGCATCGGTCAGCGGGTGGTGAGCAATTGCATTGTGCATCACTTGTTTTCTTACACATTATTATTATTATTGTTGTTGTTGTTGTTGTTGTTGTTGTTATTATTTTCCTGTCTTAATAAATTGTCTTTATCTCAACTCACAGGCTTCGCTTTCCCGTTTCTCTCCCCCATCCCAGAGAGGGAGGGGGGAGGGTGAGCGAACGGCTGTGTGGTGTTTAGCTGCCGGCTGGGTTAAACCACAACAGGGTGCCTGTCCAGACCCCAGATTTTGGGGTCTGTTTGGAAGTTGCCATAGTATATAACAGCAGTAAAACTTGACTTAAGCTTTCTAGATAAGTAGGCAAGGTCTGATGGAAGCTAAATATTATGTATTTCTTCTCCCTTGTGACCAGCTATAGGACTCAAGGGAACAGTATGAGGATGCAAGAGGGGAGGTTCAGTCTGGGTTGTAGGAAAAGATTCTTCACTGAGAGGGTGGTTGGGCCCAAGCCCAACTGGAACAAGCTCCCCAGGGAAGTGGTCACAGCACTGAGCCGGATTGAGTTTAAGAAGCATGTCTCTCTCAGACACATGGTCTAATTTTTGGGTGGTCCTGTGTGGAGCCAGGGGTTGGACTCAGTGGCACTTGTGGGTCCCTTCCAACTCAGGATATTCTATGATTCTATGATTTATTTTTGTATTCTTCTAAAGGAGCCCACAAACTGGGTCAGTGGGTGAAGGACACTGTTCTTGGCTGGGTCACAGCTTGGTTTATGAACATGATGATAAAATTTCTCTCCCTTCACTGAAGCTCAGTGGATACACAGGCTTTCATTATCTAAGCCATTTCTTTATTATGCTTTTATTAGATTTCTTTTCTAAAATCATGTCCTCGAGCAATTGTGGTTTTACATCTTTCTAATACCCATGGAGTATTTTTTGCTCATATGTCACTCCTTGTTTATAGCTCAAGGTAAAGACCTTCTGTAAGTATCAACACAGTTAAAAGTAAATAAAACAGTTAAAAGTAAATAAATTGTCACATATTTAATGAAACATATTTTTCTTTACTGATAATTCACTGCTTCAAAAGGACAACAGAACTAGTAAATTACAAAGCAGGAGGAATTCTTCTTTAATTATATTCTGTTTTACATGCTTTTAAATGAAACGATAAATAACATGCAAAAATTACAATATTAGCATAATCTTCTCTATTCTAATGTCATGAACATTTTTCTGACTTGCTTAAACCTCTACAAGGAGTCAATCCTCAGAGCCAATGAGCAGAATAGTAAAATAGAGCATATTTCAAAGCTGAGTAAAAGTATCCTTGCATAATTTATAATCATCAATGTTTTATTTTCTAAATATAATATTTATGACTCTCATTTATGAAATTACTTAATGAAACATAAAATGTTATGAGCTATAATTTATTTTATTAAAATGAAAATCAGGAACATTCAATTACTAGTATGGATAATCTCATCTGAATTGAATTGCTATTGCTGGGCACTCTCTAATTTCTCTAAGGCAAAGAAGCTGCAGACACATTACTTACAGAATAGCTCTTCTTTGTGAAGAATAGAGAGCACTTGTAGCACTTGTTATATTTATTTTACATGGAATAAAACAGCATTCTTAAAAACTCGCCACGGCCTTTAACAAAGCCCCAACCTGTAAACACTTATAAATATTAATAGCCTTAATTAGTGTACCTGACACTAGGGGGACACTCATATACAGAAACTAAAACATATACATAACTATAATTAATATCTTAACTATTTGAAGATAGATAAAGTATTCCAGGTATTTATCAGTGCAGGTTCCTGTAAGCAGATATGGGGGTGACCTCAACTGTTTCTGCCATTGATAAAATCACAATTGAAAACTATCAAAACACATAGATTTATAACCCAGAGATTTGAAACGTAATATAAAATAAAATGCCTAGATTGGGTTACATTTCTTTCCCTTGCATAATCGAAAAGAAACTCCTATGCTTTCATAGCTGAGATGCTTATTCCAAAGTGGCAAATGCATTCATACTCTTTATAAGTCAGTTAGCTGTATATGATGTTAGTGACAGTGAATGGAATGAGGTCAGCTGTACTGTTAAAAAAAATAAAGAGATTACAGCTACACTAAAACCAGAAAGCAAATGATAAAATTTACAAAAGCACCTTGAATTGTTGAATATCAGCACTTTGAATATCAGTCTATTAATTTTGCATTTTACTCTGTGTTTATATTTTCCTTATATTACAAGTTGATCCTTTTTTTTTTTTCTTGGCAAAAGTCAGATACCCATCTTTTCAACAGCAAAAAATCTTAAATTTGATTTATTATAGATACACATTATCATCTGATGCAGTAAGTCAATATGTTCCAACGTCTGCTCTGACAAAGTACAGACCCCTTCTTTCTTGCTATGTTATGTATCTCTTCAAATACAATCCCTTGCTAAACACTCCTTTCTGCCTTTCACTTCTCTGAATATTGCTGATACACATGTTCAGCATCACTGCCCTGCCTTTCTGAGCTCATCTGAAATCTGAGTCAGGAAAGGTTCTTCCTCCAGTGGATAATGGATTTGCTTTGCTTCTTGTGCTTCTTCCTTAAAAACCCACTGAGAGATTTTGGATTGGGACACATTTTACTATGACGCAAATCCAAATATTTGAGCTACTCCAGGAGACCAGAACTACAGGACACCAGGCAGTAACTAAAAGGAGTCATTAATTCTAAGTTCCACTTCATGAAACTGATTTTCAAGCACTTGTTAAAAGATATATCAAACTCTTAAAGTGGAACAGGTAGTAACTAAACCAACTAACCCACAAAACTCTTTTCTGTTGTAGCATTAAGTGTTTCAGATCCCTTGAGCTACACTCTCCTTGTATTTCGAATGCCTCAGCAGTTAAATATACCAATGAGTGATATTAAAAGGCAGTCAGAGATAACATATTAATCAGAGACTTCCTACTACTTCTAGCTCAAAACATGGCACTCAACTGTAAAACGTAAATTTAAGTTTCACTGAGTAAACTGCATTCAAATGTGAGCATCCAAAACCAAAAATGTAATGACCTCTGCCTCTAGATGATCATGGAATAATATTAAAATTCCAATTATAAATAATTGACATTTTTATATCTGCCCTTTGTTTCTTGACCTCCTTATTAACTTATATAGGTTTCATTTGTCTCTCTAAAATTATATGGAGAAAAAAAATCTAGTCTTTTTTGCAATCATGAGGTTAGGACACTTGGGTCTGAAACAAAAACATTGTAACCATGCATTCACTTGCAGATTCACAGATCTTTTATTTGCCCCAAACCCACATCTATAGTTTCATTCCTAAAGCAGGTTGAGTAGACAATTGAACAATCCCACACCATTCTTCACAAGAACTGGTGTCGATCTCTTGGCAAAGCAAAGTTTTATGAGCCAGCCTGAAATACAGCTACTCAGTGCACACAAACATCAGGGACCCAACAAGAAGTGAACTTCTGTCATCACAAATCTTTTTTAACAGAAAAAGATTAGTGCAGTCAGCACCAAGAATGAACACAACTGAGCACGATAAATCCTAATAATAATCCTAATCTCCCTATAGGAGAAATTGGTGTGAGATCAAGGTTTAAACCCTATGGAGGTAAATTTCCTGCTCTGTACACTTGCAAAGAAAAGTTGTAAACAATCCCCTACCTCCCACCTTTCAGTATATTTCAGAGGGGTTATGAGAAAAACCTTGGGAGAGATGAGTTGAATTATTTTATTGCCATATATTGCTAAGGGCTGCCTGGTTGGAAGGGTTTAGCAGCAGAAGGGGCTGCACGGAGCAGGAAGAACAATGAAGGTACATCATCTCCCAATCAGCCCTTCAAGATTACAGCAGCTATGAGAATGAGTGAAATAACAAGTTCTCCTCTTCTTGTCTTGAGGGGGAGGAAATCCCAGCTATGATTTCTAGATGTGGAGGCAGAGCAGGGTGGCCTCACTGCTTATAACTAGCCACTGATTGTGCATTGGGCCAGTGGCATGGGACATGCGACTTGCCTGGCTCTGGCCTGCCTGGAGCTTTGCTAGAGCTTGTTCAGCTGCAGCAGCAGTTATCATAGACTCCCAGAATAACTCGGGTTCAAAGAGACCTTTTCTGTGGAGAAGCACCTGGGGGTCCTGGTGGATGACAGGTTGCCCATGAGCCGGCAGTGTGCCCTGGTGGCCAAGAAGGCCAATGGGATCCTGGCGTGCATTAAAAGGAGCGTGGCCAGCAGGTCAAGGGAGGTGATCCTCCCCTTCTACACTGCCCTGGTCAGGCCTGAAGTTCTGTGTCCAGTTCTGGGCTCCCTGGTACAAAAAAAAACAGGGATCTCCTGGAAAGAGTCCAACAGAGGGCCACAAAGATGCTGTGGGGCCTGGAGCACCTCCCCTGTGAGGAAAGACTGAGAGATCTGGGTCTGTTCAGCCTTGAGAAAAGAAGACTGAGAGGGGATCTTATTAATGTTTACAAATATCTTAAGTGTGGGAGATGGAAGGATTTGGCCAACCTCTTTTCAGTGGTTTGTGGGGATGGGACAAGGGGCAATGACCACAAAATGGATCATAGGAAGTTCTGCACCAACATGCGAAAGAACTTCATGCTAAGGGTGACGGAGCACTGGAACAGGCTGCCCAGGGAGGTTGTTGAGTCTCCTTCTCTGGAGATATTCAAGGCCCATCTGGATGCCTACCTGGGCAACCTGCTCTAGGGAACCTGCTTTGGCCAGGAGTTTGAACCAGATGATCTCTCCAGGTCTCTTCCAACCCATACGATTCTGTGATTCTGAGACCTCAGAAGGTCCAACTCCCCTGCTCCAGGCAGAGTCAGCTATGACAGGAAGCTGCTCAGGGCTGTATTCTGTTTACTTTCTACATTGGTGGAGAGCAATTACTGGAGAATGTCAACTCTCTTATAATTGAAAGAAAAAATTTTAGTCTTCACAGCTCCTAAAATACTCTGAACAGGTGGACACTCTTGCTCAGAAGACAACAGAAAATTAAATTACACTTTATGTTTACTATTTGTTTTCAGATCTTGTAATTTTTGAATCAATGATTTCTGATGACTTGGGAGAAACAGTGCACAAGCGTACCTGTGACTAACTGGTTATCCATTCTAAGTCATTTCCAACTCATATTTAAATCAGCTTTTAGCAGATGATAATTAGCGTACCACCAACCCAAACTCTTTGAATTCTAAGTGTTCATTTTAAAACACGTGAAATGTCCCCCAAATTAAGTAATAAATATCCCCTTTTAATTGATTTACCAAGAACCAAAGAAAAGCTAGAAAGACATTCATGCAGGATCTAACAATGGCTAAGATCCAGTATTTTTTATATATATATATAAAGCAACAATGCTCAGTGAAACCAGCCCCAAATGATACTGAAGTTAATCAAGAAATTGCAAATTATTTATTTTTGTGGCAATCCATATGCTCTACATGTCTGTAGTCATGGCTTCAGTCTACTTCTGAAGTAAATCAGAAGACATTCTCAGCCAACATGTCACCGCCTTATACTCATGTTGTTTTCTGGATTCTTTTTATAGCATCAGAAGTAAATTGTTGTTTGAAAAATATTTTATTACTGGAAAGAATAGTAAATAATTCATTTTTCCCATACATTGCACTTAATTTGGATTTGCAATAAGCTTTTGCAGTATATTAGCCTTAAGACTCCTACTCACCATATTGTTAATACCCTTTATAGTACCATAAGAAATAGAGACAAAATTAATCTACTGATCCACTTCTAATCACTTACCACATTTAAAACAACATATGGCTGAGGCTGAATACATTTGAGAATTCTGTCTGTTTAGCAAAATTTAATAACAGCTTAAATTAATCTTTCCTTTAAATTTTATCAAGATTACACTTAAATATATTAGTAGTATTCTGATGCATTTCAATCAGAAATAGGTAACAGCAAGGCAAAGTTTAGTGTTGTGCATTATTAGCTGCCTCACAGAAGTGAGCAAACATTGCTATTCTCCCCTTTTTTCTGTTGAAACACAAGCATAGGCAGGTCCCAAGATTAACAACCCAGTGACAAGTAAGAACAAAGGCATATTTGCATTTTCCAAAATACCCACTCAGAAAAACTCTGTCTGCCTAACACTCTGTGTTTACCTTCCTTTATTTACTCTTTTATCAGTACCACCCTTGCTTCTTTTAATTGCTTGCACCATTTCCCAACTTGTGTTGATCAAATTCTTTAGGGTCACTTTAGTGTCGTGCGGTCCCACACTTTGCTTCCTCCAGGTGTATGGGAGGCCCTGGTTTCATCAGCCCCATGCACATCCTGCACAGAACTTTTTCTTGGGGTTGAGAATTAGCCTTTGCCCACCTTCTTCTAGTCTTCTAGCTGTTTTGCTATGTACTGTCATTGTTCTCATTAAATAAATAAATCCTTATTATTAAATAGCAATTCTTCATCCATAGCAATACTGAAGAAGAAAATGGATGGGAAAATGCAGACTTCTTGCCTATCCATCATTTTGTTTAGACAGCAACAAATAAATGGAAACAATATGACAGAAAGGTGCGGGAGCCTTTCTGACATCTCTTCCACAACCAAAAAACTAAGTGTTTACTGTGATAATTTTTGAGCCTGGGATATGAAACCTGTCAAGGATTTTGCAGCATATGTGCAGCATTTCCAGTATATAGAGAAATAAGCCCTGTAATAACTTACAGTCAGAGACCAGGAGTGTTGCCAATCTTTATTATAATTTTTCAGAGCAGAAAAAAAGACTGTTTCTGAGACAATCACCCCACAACACTTGAGAGCAGATTTAGCTACCAAAAAAAAAAAAAAAAAGAGAGAGAGAGAAAGAAAGAAAAAAAAGACCAAAAACAGGGACGAAGTGGTAAAGTTTTTTCTGAAAGTGTGGGAGGAAGCAAATGAGCATCTTTTTGTGTAGCACATAAGGAGAAAATTCTCAGGTCAGAAGCAAACTGGAGTGCAGATGTATACAATTTACAGTTAAGGAAATAAAAGAACAGCAGGCTATTGTAAAAACTGAGCCACCGTTAGCCAAAGTACATCAGCAGCACATTGAGGTTTTTGTCCTGCAAATTTCTGAGCAATCCTGCTCTAACCTATAATGAATGTAAGTGGATAATACACTGCTAACTCCATGAAAACATAAAATTGTTTTCTCTATGGGGCTTTTGGACAGTTTCAAAGCACGTTCTTCAAGAATAACAATCCCGCGTCCCGTTCACAGCTCTAAAGATCATTCAGATCTCACTCTCGACAGATGAGGGTAAATAACTGAAGTGAAGATTATTGCTCAGACCCTAAGAGTTGCAAATGAACTGCTGCACTACCCAGCAGGTTTCCTCTTAGTTTTAATCAAACAATTTCCCAAATCCAAAAAGTGCTCTTTGGAAGGGATCAGCATCCTCTGTCTAAAACCTTCATCATGCTGCAAATGACTCTGGCCTTCATACGAAACAGTTCGCCAAATGATGTGTGCTGAACAACACTCCAGTGCGGAACTCCTGGAGCACAACATTGCACACTGACACATTTTACGAGCTGCCCTATATTCTCAAGAGCAGTGACAAAATAAAAACATGTCATTGTTTTGACTTTTTCCTGTGCTAGTCCATGCTGTTTGGCTATCTAGTGTGAAAGTGAATAGCTGATGGCATTTTTTCTTTCTGTGAAAAAAAAAAAACAACTCATACAAAACACACGAACAAACCAACAACAGAACAAATCTGGGGGTTCAAAGGACTGTGGAATTGCTCCAAGATGCTTTCTGATGAGTCATTATCCAGCTGTCTGAAGCTATTGGCAGCAAGGACATCAAAAACATATTACAACTGCACAACTTAAGTCCTTGCTCCATTTTTTTTTCTGCCTCTATGTACTGCTAACTACAATCTTTGTAGGATATTTATTCGCTTAGTATTTTGCTAACATTACAGTATTAGACAGCTGTTGGGTGGCCTCAAATGGTGCTATTCAACAGCAGTAGCTGGAAATGTCACATTTCCTCTGACTTCTGCTTCAGCCACATTTTCCTCCTTGTCATTTTTTTCCACGTATGCCCGGAGGAACAGTCTCATTGCAGCTCGTGACCTACATTAGGGCAGACTGGCTGTCGCAGCTGCAGGGAGCACCTTTTCGTGCTGCGGCTACCTCCCTCCTGCGGAGCTCCAGCTCTGACTGCTGCTTCTCATGCGAAGTCTCTCACTCCCCCTCCAGTCTTGCATGAAATGACCCGAGACTTTTAAAAAATATTCTGAGGAATTATCAAGAAATGAATTATGTTATACTAGTTACCTTTGAAAAATGCTGCCCTCATGCCAGACAGACAAAAAGCAATCAAGGATGCATACACTAATGCATATAAGCACATGCCTCTTCAGAGTTTAACAACCATTATGTTTTCCACACTTGTGGCACACAGGACATATATTCCACCCTAGCAGTAGCACTGGGTGCATAGGATCCAGTAGAACTGGATATAAAGCATATCTTTAGCTATCAAGTCTTCTTAGATAGCCTGTTGAAAGATGATACCTTCACAGCGTGACCCGTTGCATCCTGAGATGTTGAAAATAAGTAGGTTTAATCATTCCCTTGGGGTGTTGGTTCTCTTGTACTGGTCATGGAGAATGCCTAGAAGACTGATTCCATATGAATTGTTGAAGTCAGGAAAAGAAAATCCACACCCATAGGGTGAAGAATGAGTATTGACTAGTAAGTATATGACTGCAAGTGTGTCCTTGATTAATTCAAAGTAGTGTTTCACTTCTCTTATTTTGCGTTCAGTGTTATAGAGATCTATACTGTCAGCACCCAATCAGTACCTAACAGAAATAGTCTCTCTAAAATAAATGCTGGATGAACACCTGAACACAATCAGCATCAGGGAACCTCAGGCTTTGAAGATTTCCTGATGTTTAGTATCCAGCTTCACCAAATGCTTATTGCAATGGTAAAAAACAAGAACAAGAACAACAACAAATGTATTTCATGCCTGTTTTTTAAAGAAAAAAACAAAAACAAAAACAAACAAACAAAACCCCACAGAGGTGATTAGAAACTAGTTTTGCCCTGATGTCTCAGAAGCTGTGCCAGGATTTGCAACCTGCTCTCCAGCTTAATTACATGGACTGGAAGAACAGGAAGGGTGATATAAAGGTCTTCAGGGTGCTCTTCACTTAATAAAAAAAAAATAAATTTAAAATACATTTTTATTTACAAATAAAAATTAACTAAAAAACTGCAAATGGAAAACCCTACACATTGTTCCTACTTGCCTGAGCAGACTGAGGAAAGTATCTCAGGAAGAATGTATTTTTAAGAGAGAATTACTTGGTTTTGAGGAATCTTCAGCAATATGTACTTTAATACTAAAATATGATTCTCCTATCATAACTACCAAAGACATTTTTCAGGGTAGTATGCCTTACCAAAATGGCATGCATCTGAGAATATTCTCTATATACTGGAATAAATTAATGATCAAAAGAGTATATTTAACTAAACATTACTGACTCCTGCTACAAATTGTGTTTATACAGAGGAACTGTAGGGTCCACGAACAGGACCTCAGACCTCATAGATACAGACTTGGCTGCTTCAGTTATCAGATGATCAGGGCTAATATCCAGTTTGTCAAAGAGAAGGGAAAAAAAAAAAAAACACCAATAAATGGCAGTGGTTTGGTTTGTAAAAAGTGAAGTTTCATATTGCTAAGGCAATCTATCTACATTTTTATACCACTTCTATCACCATAGTAACTGCAACCTGAAAGGTGTTTCCAAGACACTAAGAGCAATTAACTTTCCAGGAGACATAAAGCTGTATATTTTTTTTCTTTCCCCCCCTCAGGTAAATTAGTTAGATGGAAAGGAAACCTGTGAGCAGACCCAAGGCAAACAAAGAGGGCTGAGCGACAGCCTGGGTACTGCTGTGGGTAGCGGGGAAAGCAGAGGGCATCACCACCTGGCAGGTGGCACACAGGTCAGAGTGACCCAAGGTAACAGGTCTTTTCTCATGCTCCCAACCTACAGCATGCAGCCATCTAAAGAAACTGTTAGTCCACATAACCAAGTTGGGTGGGAGTGTTGATTTGTTCGAGAGCAGAAAGGCTATAAAGAGGGATCTGGATAGGCTAGACTGATGGCCGAGGCCAACTGTATGAGGTTCAACAAGGCTAAGTGCCAGGTCCTCCACTTGGAGCTCAACAACCCCACACAATGTTACAGGCTGCAGGAAGAGTGGATGGAAAGCTGCCTGGTGTAAAGGGAACTGGAGCTATTGTTCAATAGCCATCTGAATATGAGTCAGCAGTGTGCTCAGGTGGCCAAGAAGGCCAACGGCATCTTGGCTTGTATCAGGAATAGTGTGCGGGACTAGGTAAGTGATTGTCCTCCTGTACTCGGCTCTGGTGAGGCTGCACCTTGAGTATTGTGTTCAGTTATAGGCCCCTCAGTACAAGAAGGACATCGAGGCCCTGGAGCATGTCCAGAGAAGGGCTACGAAGCTGGTGAAGGGCCTGGAACACAAGTCCTGTGAGGAGTGGCTGAGGGAACAGGCATTGTTTAGTCTGGAGAAGAGGATGTTCAGGGGAGACCTTACTGCTCTCTACAGCTACCTGAAAGGAAGTTGTAGCAGGATTTGGGGTCAGTCTCTTCTCCCAAGCAACAAGTGATAGGACAAGAGGAAATGGCCTCAAGTTGTGCCAGGGGAGCTTTAGGTTAGATATTAGGAAAAATTTCTTCACTGAAAGGGTTGTGAGGAATTGGAACAGGATGCCCTGGGAAGTAGTTGAGTCTCCATCTCCAGAAGCGTTCAAAAGACGTGTAGATGTGGTGCTTAGGGACATGGTCTAGAGGTAGACTTGGCAGTGCTAGGTTAACGGTTAGACCTGATGATCTTAGAAGTCTTTTCCAACCTAAATGATTCTATGATTCTATAATCAAAAACTTTCTTCACAACTATATGACATCACTAATGCTTTTGCATACAAGCAGCAACCAAACAGGGCCTGATATTAGTATTTCTGCTCTGAGAACTGAAGACCACTCTGAAGTGTCACCAGCTTTAATTATAACAGCCAGGAACCTCCCTACAAAAAATCTTACTGTAGGAACAAAACATCCTATTAGTCATCACCCCACAGTGTACGGTATTTCAGAAATCAACACACATAAATAACTGTTTAAGATGCTATGATTTCATCACAACAGAGTTTCTTTCAGGACAGATAGTGTATCTTCTGGCTGACAGAGTAAATAACACAATTATGACTAATTAGTCTTAGTAACTATATTTTAAAGTATTTGTGGTCTTCTAGAGAGAGATTTAGAGGCAAATCCAAATATCTCACAAAAATTCAAGTGGCAACAAAACTCCTCCTCGTCATCACCCTTCCTCTAATGATGTTCTCCATATCACATCTTTTCTTATGTAGTTTATTAAAAAAATATATGTTCTTCATCTCTACCTTGCTCCCGATTCATGATAGCCTATCTTGGTTTACAGCTGTCCAACTCAGAAAACAGAGCTACCAGTGAAACTTCAGGCAGAACATTGCACTTTTTAAGTGTATATTTCCTTTGACAAAGTATGAGAGAAATGGTAACACACATAAATTCAGATCATGCAATATTCTAAAAGAACGGTAGCTCTAAAGGCCATGGCATTGACCAATCCTGGTAACATTGGAGCTTGCTTTAACAGTAACAACTGGTGATCTTTCCTCAAACATCCCTTCATCTATGTCAATCCAACTGTGGTTTTTCTGCAAGAATTATTTCACTTGGCATTTCATCATCATGTGATGAAAAAGCTAATCACCTTATTTCATTACTTTCATTATTAGCAACTCCCCTTACCTTCCTGTCTTACAGTTTTCAGAGCCAGTCACTCGAGGAACTTGTGATTACCACTGTTTCCTCTTCACAAACCCTGTGAATCTTGTCCTAAATTGATCACAGTGCTTTGCTAGTACTAGTCCCTTAGTTGATTTTCATTTATCCTTTTAATCTCTTCAGGTAGTCAATTATTACCACATACTTACTACTTTACTTTTTACTACTTTATTTTGTTGTTTGTTTTTTTTTTTTTTAACATGACTTGGGGTAGGAAGTCCATGAGGTAGATCAGTCATATCTGTGAGGCTATTGCTTATTTTTCTCCCTTAATCTAATATGTTTGTAAATGTTTATCCTGGTTTGATCATGCAATTTTTAGCAATTCCAAATGTAAACCAATGTCTTTTCTGTTGAAGGAATCTCTTAGTTGGTAAGACCAACTGGATGCTCATAGTTATGTGAGTAACATAGGAGGAGAAAGGCTGTGTTAATTTCATCTATTTTTCAGCAGACAGTCTACATTATTCTCTCCATTAATAGACTCTTAGACAACACATAGTTTAACTGCTTAACAAAGATTAATCCATACCTAACAAAATGCCTTTACTTTCCCTTGGAGAAGTAAACTATTAGACTGCTAAACTGTAGTTCCATAAAAGTCCTTTAGCAAAGGGAGAAGCTTCTTTCTGATAATCAGACAGGTCAGCAAAAGATGTTCATGTGATGGAGCTGAAGAATCCTGTTTAAAACAGATTAGGCAAGTATTTCTTGAGGACATGAGTTATAATAAGGATTATTGTGAAAGGCGGTAACGAAATTACTTATTTGGTGTCATAATAGTTAACTGTTTTAAGAACAGACAAGCTATGCAGGATTTCAACTATTTCATTATTATTTTCCAACAATGTTTTTTCTGCATCGCACATTATAATTTATCATATCTTTAATTGTGTAAAAACAGCTCATATTTTCAATACCAAAGCAAACAGAAAAGAATTGGGAGCAATATCATTTTAGGAGATTGTTATAGTGTAAAAGTATATAGTTACTTACAATATTGGCAACAAGGGTGCAGATAAAAATATATGGCCAAGATTTTGAATGGTGTCTAGAAATATAAATGTCCAGACTGAGCTGTGATGCTTATATGAATCATCTGTAATTGGCAGCCGGAATACTGCCCATCCTGTTCTCCTTTGGCTATAGAAGAACACTGGATGTGGTGGCCTGGAATAATAAATACCCTTCATGGTTCATCATTCTCCTTAAATTTAGACACAGTGTGTGCTCTGAATGTGCCTTGGTCTCTAGTGGGTCATCTATATAGGGATCTGAGCCCTGGCCCCTGTCTATAGCGATCACTGGGTACATAAACCAATGGGTTTGTTATTTACCTCCAATCTACAGTAATGGGAGTGTGTTGGGTGGGAAAATTCTGTATGCTAATCTAAAAACATGGTCAGTAAGGAATAATTATGTGTTCTGTAAGCATGTGCTGCTAAGGGCATATAACTTTTGCTAGCAGAGATTACAGCAGGAGGAGCCTGTTATTTTTGATTTCTGTGGGGCATCGTTTCACATGCTAGAGCTCAGAACACCATGACAGACTGCAGTGCAGAAACATGGGCACGCATTTCAGAAGATTCATGGACAGAGCTCTCTTCCCTCTCTCTAATTCAGATTTCCAGCCACAGGTCTCTACACTTAATAGAAGTCAGAGTTGAAGATGACTTATTTACTTAGATCCAAGAGCAGTCTATGGGAAGCAGGAAGGGGCTTTACAGTATAATCAGCAAATGGAAAATGCTGTCAGTAAATAGAAACATCAAGAATAAAATATTTTTTGTTCATGTATTATGAGCCTTTCCAGTTTGCATATCTACTAAATATTATATAGAATATACATTTTTCAGAAATGTTCCCATTAGATATACCTATAAACTAAAAAACAAACAAACAAAAAAACCCAGCTTGTTATGGTATCTTTGCAGTAAGTTTCATTTCAGTACAGCACTACCAAAGGAAGATACTTATTTTCAATAAGTAAAATGTTTTAATGTAACATCTCCACTTTAAAAAAAAAATCTCCATAGCTCACTGGCAATTCAGAATATAGGCAGGAAAATCTTACAGACTCTGTGCCATTACAGAACCCACATTCAACAAAAGAACAGAATGAGGACTTTCAGTTCTTGAGTTTGGAGACTTTCCAAATAACAGGATAGCTTAAAGTAACTGAAGACACCTAGCCACTGTCCAGTAGCTCTTGGGATCACTGTACATCACAAGCTATAGTGTCCCAGAGAAACTATTATTATATAGTGTCCCAGAGACACTATAGTTCAGTGACAAAAATGTGTAGCAGGCAGCTCAATTCCAACTTGATGCTAGTATGTATTGCCTATGTGGAGAAACAGCCACTTAAATACAAAATAATAAACCTCATTTGCAGACATTGTTTGTTATTAGAGCAGGGAAAAAAAAAAAAAAGAGCTTGAATAGGTGCCAATTATACTCTCCCTTAAGCGAAACAACCTGCAACTTATTGGAATAAGTGATATTAACATAGCGTTAGCTATAACATTAACATAGCATTAACATAGCAGTGAGAAGTCTAGGACATGCAGTCATTTCCATGCTTTTCATCACAGCAAGGACTTTGTCTTCTTTTTTTTCATAGCTCTGTCAAATACAATGTAACCCAATTAACACTTTATCTAACCCTTATCAGCACCTTCTTCAAATGACTTCTGAAAAGGAAATGAGAAAACTTATTCAGTTATGTATAATGAGGAAGTTAAATAGTGTAGAGTATTTTTCTCTAATGAATGGGAAATAACTGATAGTTTTGAAACAAAATGTGTCTTTCCAGATAGATGTAGGTGCATTCGTTGATGAGAAACATTTGTGTAAACTTATATATGCCCTTGTACATACAAATAGAAAAAGTGTTTTTCATGGCCTACTCTGCATTAAAGAACATGTTATGTTTTTAAACATAATCATAAGACACTTCCTTTAATTTGTAGGTGCTACCAAGAATGCGCCCAGAAAAACAAATAAACAAACAAAAGTACTTCTGTATTAGAATTATCAAATGCATGCTACCCAGAAATAGGGCCTCCTGGGAGAAAATCTGAAAACTACTATTCAAATTTCAAGCTGTTCTAAGAAATGAAAGAAGTATGCACTACAGGGGAACACTATTACCACAATTTTAATTAAACTAACTTTTGTGCCTAAAAATCTCTTTATTACTAGAAATAAAACCCATTGTAACTCCTTCTGAGTACTGTTTTCTTTGTGCATACTAAAAATCATCACTAACTGCCTCATTGAAAAAATTCACACACCCACAAATATTCAGAACCAGCTGTTCTGTGGATACTGAGGTACCTGTCTCTTCCGAACACATTGTGCTACATGAAGAAGAGCACAGTGTGTTCAAACCCCAAAGTTTGAACCAGTGAGTTCAAAACCCAAAGGACCGAAAAACATACTGGCATACAAGCTTTATAGTCACCTGCCTACATGCAAAAGACATGGGATGCTGATGACCCTGCCAGTACATTTGTAATTAACAAGCCTGATTCTTCTGGGTTCCTGTCCTCCAAAAGATTTCAGTCCAGATCTCAAGAGGATACAGATACTACTTTTTTTCTCTGCTGAATTCAAAGAACCTACCTTAGATGTGAATTCTCTCCTTGCTGTCCCAGGGTTTGTTATCAAGAACTTAAGCAGATCCACACTTCACACCAGCATTGTATATCTCACCTTTTAAACCAAAATCCCTTAACAGTGATCACTTTTAAGTTCTGTCCCACTTCACAAAAATTATCTCGAAACGTTCCATTTTTATTTATTTATTTATTTAGTTAGTTATTTTTCAAGGGAGACTCTTTTCCTTTTTCTACTTCAATGAAAATTTCTAGGCACTTTTTCACACAGCTTGAGTTTGGACTGCCATGTCTGGCTGTGTTTCAGCATTCGGTTAGAATTACACCATATCTTTTAAAGGACTTGTGATTACTTGTACTTATTTCAGTGTCCAGAAGGCTCACCAGAAGCAGTTTGACTTGATTTCTCAGCAAGGACTGTTCACAAGCTGCCTGGGGCAGCAGCCTGCTCTTCGCTGAATGAACTGTACAGGGCATTGACTTATTTTGACAAAAGGGGCTGTTAGTAAACATGTTTGTTACAGCAGAGGAAGGGCTTGGGAAAATGTCAATATCTTTGCATAAGTTAAGAAAACAAAACAAACAAACAAAAAACTAATCTCGTTTGAATATTTCTTTATGCAGAGATCCAGATGTTATGTTACTGAACAACCCTAGCTTTATAGTCTTCTTTGCTAACTGACTTTATGTATATTTTCAGTAATGTCTCACAGGTACCCTTGTTTCCAAAGGCATGTTTTCAGGGTAACGTGTCAGACTGATTTTATTCTGTGCTTCAGCCATAGTTCTGCTTCAGTAATGGTAAAGTTTAAATATTTAAGATGCTTTGCTGTTGTAATGCTAGAACTGCAGCAAGAATTCAAATAGAAAATTATTTTTGTCTTGGACAAGTGAAGGGAACAAATCTGGAAAACATAAAATGTCTAATTGACTCTTGGCTGTGAATGCAAAAATTGAAAATTACCTGTAACTGGAAATTACAGATTTTCATCTGTAAGTTTACACTGTTGAACCAAAACAGTTCCTCTGCTTTCCAGACTAAAAGAAAAACTCCCAAGTACTAAGAATACTGTCAAAGAAAGAGTATATCACTAAGGTAGCACAGCGGTGTGCCAATAATGCATGTTATCAGACAAAGTGAGCAAAACACTGAATAAGAAAGAAAGGAAAGATACTTTTTTCTACCTGGAATACTGCTATCTCCAACTGAATTTAACCGTGAACTCACATTCTTTAATTTTAGTCAAAGTTTTCAAATAATGAATTTTGGAAGAGTCCATACCACCATATTAATATCGACTTGCAATTTTTTCACTATTTGGAAATCATAATGTTATTCCATTCTTTCAGCAGTGAGTTAAAATTGAGTCAAAAAGTTTTCTAACAAATCTGAGGATTTGTCTTGATGAAGTGAGGTGTCCTACTGATGATAAAAAAAATGTGTGAATAGCCAGGAGGTGAATTAAAAAAATAAAAGATACCTTCAAACATTAACGTGCTTTCCAAAATGATTGCTCAAAGGGAGAGTTCTCAGTCTCAGGCAGGATATATAGAAGTTATAGATGGAGGAGCTGAAAGATCTCCCAGGAATCCATAACCCACGTTTTCCCTCTCCAGGATGCCACATCCATCATCTGAAGATATGATTAAGGGAACAGAAATATGTCTACTTATGAGATTTCCCATCTTAGGAGAAAATAAACACATACTTCCTATGCATCTATTTAATATACTTTTTGTATTCAGAATTCCAAGCACATGGAGCGTGCATCTACCTTTACTTGTAGAGTCTTACTTCACTTCAAATATAATGGGTTGCTAAAATGAAGTTGAAACTTACAGCATGTTTTAAACACCACTGATCAGCAGTTCTAAGACTGTAATTAAAAGACATGTTTGACATCTGAATTTAACTGACACCCATATATATGGCTTCAGGCCGGTCTCCACTGCCATTGTGGTTTGTATAGCATTAATTGAAATGATTCGCTTGAAGGGAAACTTTCTGACAGCTAAGTGAGTAAACAGCTTGGATTCCAGCTCCCTTCAATCACTCTACTTTTGTGATAAAGTAGGAAGTGATTTTAAATCTAAACTGTCACTAAATATCAAACCTCAAGGTTAAAAATAAGAAAGAAAGAAAGAACTTTTTTTTTTTTCCCATAACAACAGCAAAGGTTCAAGCAGAACTGTGTTTTAGTTATGCCAACTTTGAAACAGAGTGGACTAGTGATAGGCTGTGTGCTATAGAGAGGCAAAGAAATCAGGAAAACCCATTTAGACTGAAAAATGCCACTACCACCAAACACATTTATTAAATTAAGATTTGTGCTAGGAACGCTGGTTGAATCTGATGGAGATTTGGAGAAGAGAGTTTTGATATGAAAAAGCTTACCAAGAGCTCTTGCTTGCTAAATCAGAATTATATAGATATATGGAAATCCAGTGGCTGTTTTCACAGGGATTTTTAACTAAGGACAGACAATTCACAAAATACTTTATTGGTATGGTGACAGCCTTTTGCACTCTATTGCCTTCACTTTTTACTAAACAAACAGAGGAAAGAACTGTTTGAAAAAAAGACAAAACCTCTAGGTTTGTTCACCCAAAGCTTTGCAGTTTCCCCACTGCAGACCAGAACATTCCCAGCAGTCAGGGTGAATTCCTGATTACACTGTGGAAGCCAATGCCTCCCTAGTTTCTGGAGTGGGGATTATGGACAGAATTATGTGGACAGATTTCTGACAGATCTCTGCCCAGAGAGGCTGTGGATGCCCCGTGCCTGGAGGTGTTCAAGACCACATTAGATGAGGCCCTGAGCAACCTGATCTAGTGGGTGGCATCCCTGCCTATGGTAGGGAGGTTGGAACTAGATAATCTTCAAGGTCCCTTCCAACCTGAGCCATTCTATGATTCTATGAATTGAGGCATGCTAAGGTCATACAATTCAGAAATATTACAAGTGAGATTAGACCACTCAGTGTACTGGCAGTGTTTCAAAAGCAAGCAGGCCAGATACATTGATGTTGTGGTCAATGGCTCTATGTCCAGGTGGAGGCCAGTGATGAATGGTGTCCCTCAGGGGTCTGTCCTGGGACCAGTGCTGTTTAATGTCTTTATCAATGACATAGACAGTGGGATCAAGTGCACCCTCAGCAAGTTTGCAGATGACACCAAGCTGAGTAGTACAGTCAATACAGCAGAAGGAAGGGATGACATCCAAAGAGACCTAGGCAAGCTTGAGAAGTGGGCCCACGTGAACCTCAGGAGGTTCAACAAGTCCAAGTGCAAGGAGCTGCACCTGGATTGGGCAATCCCAGGCATGAGTACAGCCTGGGAGAAGAACTCATTGAGAGCAGCCCTGCAGAGAGAGACTTGGGGGTTTTGGTGGATGAAAAGCTCAACACGAGCCAGCAGTGAGTGCTTGCAGCCCAGAAGGCCAACTGCATCCTGGGCTCATCAACAGAGGTGTGGCCAGTGAGTGAGGGAGGTGATTGTCCCCCTCTGCTCTGCCCTTGTGAGGCCCCACCTGGAGTCCTGCATCCAGGTGTGGGGCCCCCAGCACAAGAAAGATATAGATCTGTTAGAGTGGTCCCAGGGGAGGGCCAGGAAGATGATCTGGAGAGGTGCTCCAGGATGGAGCACCTCTCGTGTGAAGACAGGCTGAGAGAGCTGGAGTTGTTCAGCCTGGAGAAGAGATGGCTCTTGGGAGGCCTTACTGTGGCCTTTCAGTACCTAAAGGGCTCTTATAAAGGAGATGGAGAAGACTGACCTTTTACATGCGGGCAGAGAGTTACAGGACAAGGGGGAATGGTTTTAAACTAAAAGAGAGGAAAGCTTTAGATTAGATGTTAGGAGGAAATTCTTTACTTAGAGAGTGGTGAGGCACTGGAATAGGTTGCCCAGAGAGGTTGTGGTGCCCCATCCCTGGAAGTGCTCAAGGCCAGGCTGGATGGGGCTTTGGGCAACCTTCTCTAGTGGGTGGCATCTCTACTCATGTCAGGGGGCTTGGAACTACATCATTTTTAGGGCCCTTCCAATCCAACCCATTCTATGATTCTATGCTTATAATAAGGCATTTCATACAGCACTCTTAAAATGGTCTCCTCATCATCCAAGAACAAGCGTGAAATGATTTGCCTACACAGCAATCTGCAGTACTGTTCCCTGGGTGAAGAGAGGTAAAGGAGATCATTCTAACCTTTGCAGTTGACAAGTTTTACATAGAAAAACTTTATATAAGGTATTTATGCTTTAACATACAAATAATTTATTTTACAGATTTGGAGGAAATATATCAACATAGCTGTTACAGTAAAATTATCATAGACCAGATTATCTTTAGTCAGTTTTTATCTTATACATCAGTTTTATTTTGTTTTTAAATGCAAGGCATAATTTGTTGCCCAAGTATCAAGAGAGGATTTCTTCCCACGTTACCTAAATTAAATCTTTGAAGGAAATAGCTGTATTGGACTATTGCAACATATTTCCAAATCAGAGGAAAAGTGATGATAGTATTTTGGGCAGACTATAATATTAACTAGTGATACATACTTCACTAGAAAATGGAAAACTACTTTTATTATTACTATTACATTAATTGAGAAGTTTTCTTGCAGAATATATTTTCTATGTACTATATGTTGTGAAGTATTTTTTAAAGAAACTGTCAGACTTCATGTTAAAAGAATTTCATTAGACAGATGTCTCCATCTACAGCTAAAGTACTGGAGCAAGCCAGCCACCTCTCTTCATTACACATCAGAAATCAGCCCTGAAGTGTGTCTCCCCAGAAGTTTGCCTACCTGAATGCACCGAATGATTTACATCCTGATGACAACTGAAACTATGACCAGCAAACACCAGCTTTTTACTTAAATTTTGAATTGAAAGGTAATATAAAAATGAACCAAACATCACATTTTATAAATCTGAGGGCTAAAATAAACTTTTTTTAAAATTTTATTTTTTAAATCATCTTGCACACTTACAAAGGCTTGGAGAGAAACAAGATTTGCCCCAGAACTGCTTCTGACATGTCTTCTCAGACACTTACACAATAAACGCTTCACTGCACACACAGATGAAACCACAACTTTCAGCCTAGGGGAACTTCAAAGTAAATCTTATAGTTCTCAACCTTTAACTGAAAGATATCATTCACAGTAACCCTGGATCAGACTGGTGACAAATCACTGAATTTTAAAAGGTCAACAAGAGCTACCCATGTCCAAAATTTTTCTCCCTAACATATAATGAGAAATTTCATGTAGAACTGCTAGCACCAGCGTACACAGAGAAAAAGGAAAATACATCAAAATGAGAGAACAGAAACATACTGCTGCTTTCTCAGAATTAAACCAAAGTTCCTTACTTCCTTAACCAGTAATAAAATTGATAAGCTTTCCCTGTATATGGCTTGAAATTATGGGGACATTGCCTGTTTTGATTTGCAGTGTGTTGACTTCAATTACATCACCAAGGGGGACCATAAAACTACACTTCTTTATTACTCTTTAGGCATTGCCAGCTACCTTATCTTAATTGGTTTGAGGCCTGTTTCAGGAATGACCACTTCCATAACTCAGAAGCAATGCACCAGCACTTCAAACCTTTCAAAGCTCAAGCTCTTTCTCAAATGCTTTCACATTTCAGAACAAAGATTCCCTACCAAGCAGATCAAAAAATCTCTAGCATTCATAAGGAAGGTGTAGAAAGGTACCTCAATGGTTCTTTTGCCTTACTATCCAGGAAAACCATTAACATTGAAAGCTTACAAAGAAGCTATTACAGAACTTACGAGATAACACTGAGACCGAAAATAAGTGAAATCTTTTATGTAGCAGAAGACATTTAGGTCTGTATTGCTAGCTGACAGATCATCTCTTGATAATGAAAGCCAATACAAGAAAAACAGCACAACACTGGGAAGAGTTTATCTGAGATGCCTTCCTTATCCAATATGAGTAGCTCATATGAACAATAAAAGTTTCTTTTCATAGTTAAAAGCTTCATTCAAGCTTTGACAACCAAAAAAATTGCCCAAGAGGTTGCACGGTACAGAATGAATGCAGTTACTGGATTTTTTTAAACTATTATTTTTTTAAATAATAACAGACCTTTTAGTTTAATGAGTGACTAGAATAAACAGGTCAGACCATAAAGAAAAGAGGAACGCTTCTCATTATCTTCTCCCTCTTTCCATTTCAAATACAAGAATATTAATTGCAGATAGCAAAGGAAAATGTCTTTTTTTATGTGCACAGGTGCCTAGGTATACATCGAACTTCAGACACAAAGTAAAACTCAGTTAAGTCATGATAGAATAAGTGATAACCTTCAACTGCTGCATGAACAGATTTTAAACCACAGAAGCAAACACAAAAATGCTTTTTGAATTTTAAATCCAAAAAACTATAAAGAATTTTCTTCCACTTCGACACAACTCAAAGTCCCAGTGCAAATCTCTTTTGCTATAAAGTTTATTTGTGTACCTCAACTTCTCCCACCCAAGGGAACCTTGGAAAGGACTTTGGCTGAAATACCAGCAGGAATACATTCACTGAAATACTGCTTGGTACAGTGACTTATACATCTGGCTGGAATATCCAACCACTGGATGTCACTGTTACTCCATATGAAATAATCAAATACAGCCTTGAGACCACCACCACCATAGAGTAGATGTCTACTGCTAACTCCTTCAGGAAAAAAAAAAAAAAGGAAGGGAAACTTTGAAAAGTACAGTTAATTTAAAAGTCAAGAGAACTGTAAGGGAAAACCACGCTTGGAAAATAAATTCTTAGGGAGTCTGCAGTGCAATGGGTGGACAATGTTTGACTATGTTACCATGCCAAATTTTGACTTTGAAAGAAACTGAAGGAAAAGTTGCCTAAAGAATGGGAAAACAGGTCTGAAAACCCTTTCATTTCTGAACTCTGGGGCTGCACCTTGTTTCCAGTTAATAACCATTACATGCAGGCATTCCTCTGAAGGTACATTTCCAGTTGGAAGATGATTAAATACCACCACAAAGACACACATGCACACAATCAAAAATTTCCTTAAGTCCTCAGCTGGGTATCCTACTGGTGAATGGCTTTCAGTTCCATCAATTTTTTCATGAGTAAATTGGTTTCCTGGTGTAAAGGGATGTAAGCAGTTTTAAACTGTCTCCAATTACATTGTAAATGGAAATTTCAACACTTGCATTTGTCCCGTATATCCCCCTCACCTCCCCAAACAAACAAACAAAAAGAAAACAGCCAGGGGGTGGGTGAAATCATAGAATCATAAAGGCTGGAAAAGACCTCCAAATTTTCCTTAAACACCCCCAGGGATGGTGACTCCACCACCACCCTGAGCAACTCTTTCCAATGCCTGACTGCTCTTTCTGAGAAGAAATTTCTACTAATTTCCAACCTAAACTTCCCCTGGCACAACTTGAGGCCATTCCCTCTAGTCCTATCACTAATTACCTGTGAGAAGAGGCCGACCCCCAGCTCCCCACACCTTCCTTTCAGGCAGTTGTAGAGAGCAATAAGGTCTCCCCTGAGCCTCCTCTTCCCCAGACTAAACAACCCCAGCTCCCTCAGCTGCTCCTCACAGGACTTGTGTTTCAGGCCCTTCACAAGCTTTGTAGCCCTTCTCTGGACATGCTCCAGGGCCTCAATGTCCTTCTTGTAGTGAGGGGCCCATAACTCAACAAGGTGTGGCCTCACCAGAAAATAGCACAGGGCCATATTCATCTTCTCAATATAATGCAAAACTAAGCAAGCAAACAAACAAAAACCCCTCTTGACCTCACATGATTTTCTCTGCACTAACACTGAACATGAAACTGCTTTGATCCACTGGATAAGGCACACACCCATTTCTTTTTCCTTTTTCTATCATGCTTTACCAAGCTGTTGTTTTATCCTTATTTTAACCTCCTCACTTGGGTGTCTCTATTATTTCTCTGAAAATATATCTCTGAAAATACAGAATAACTGAGCTTGCTATTTTTAACATCACCTCCAAGAAGCAATATGAGGATTTCTGTAGAATCTGAAAAAAGACATTATTTTAATTAAATGTATATATAGTTGTGCTTAATCAAAAGGTAAGCTCCTAGTAAATATTAATTCTGTATTTGAAAAGCAAAAGTAGTCCTCATTTTTAAATGGCTATGATTTATTCTCAACATATTCATGTTACCTCTTCGCTATCATTTCAACTTCCATTTCAAACTTTGATAATTTTTGAAACTCTTCTTGCTAATTAAAAGTAAGCATTAGGAATGAAAATAAAATCTGAAGTTAATAATAAGAGTTTGAAAGCTGCCTAAAACATACAAGCATAAGTAAAAAATAATGTCTCTAAATTTCCTTAATTTTACTGGTTAATTTTACTTTGTGTATGTGATAACAGCAGAAAAGGAACTTTTTTAAAGTCATCTACACATTTTCCAGTTGTTTTTTTGTTGCTAAATAAGTTCAATAGTACTGAGTTTGTTTACCCATATTAAAATAGGATCTCTATATTATCAACATTAACTACAGGGAAACTGTAATTCTACCAAGAAACAGATTCAAATTTAGCATAGTGCTTGTCTATTTCCAGTCAACATGTGAATCTGTTACTATGGTTAGATATTACACGATTTTATTGTCTTGCTGCTCAGGTACTATAATTTGCTATGCTTCTAATTAAACTTAAAGCTTTAGAAAAGGTTAGAAACATATAATCTGTAAAATCAGGAAGAGGGGAATCCCTGCGAATCAAAGGCAGAAAAAGCATACAGAATGTCTTAGAAAATTATCTGTTCATTTATTAGAATGCAGTGGAAAATACTATTTTAATTATACAAACTGAGGGATTTCCAGAGGATTGAAAAAGCAGAGTTCAAACAGCTTTTTCACTATAAAACACAGCAGTGATTTCATCTTTCTTCTACATGACAGAAAGAAAAAAGGTTTGCGTCAGTAATTAAATGAGATTGAACAGTCATAGAAATTCTTTGGAAGCAAGAGACACAAGAAATAAATAGCCACACTGAAAACATTTCAGCAACATAACAGCATTTAAACAATCGTGCTAGCTCCAGATGAGGGGAGATGAAAAATAATCACAGAGTTGACCTTTACTGAATGGCTCATCAAGCCTAGCTTGTCCTTGAAACCAGCAGGACACAGAGACCCAGCATTTCATGAAGCATACATGAAACCTTACAAACTGTGGCCACCAAATCTGCCAGCCTGTTTTTGAAACCAAGATGTTGTTCACATTTTGTTAATGAAATTGAATTTGGTAGAAGCATTTGTATCAATACATATCATCCACTAGAATAACAGGATGTAAAAGACAGGCAACAGTATAGCTTGTCACATGTACCCTGGCCATTTTATGTTAGCTTTTGTCTATACATTACTCTTATTGGACTTCTCTTACATTAATTGAGAACCAAACAAAATGTGGGTCAGTCAAAACTGCGGTCAGCAACAAAGATTCTGCATCAACAACATTTTAAACTTCAATAGAAAAGCAGAAATGAGTTAAAGAATTTTCATGAAAGCAAAAGATCTCTGAAATTGTCTTTTCATTGTCTTTAGACTGTTACAAGAATGAATCCTAGGTGATAGGAACAGGGGGACAAATGTGCTGGGGGAGAACTCCTGAGTACTAGAAGACCTCATACAATATATTACCAGACAGTGCAAACTACTGAAATTCTGTAGATGATACCTTGAGGCATCTCCTGGCCTTATCTAAGTCCTAGTTTGAAATTTTTTGCCTTTAATCTTTTCACACTGACTTTAGAAGATTCCCTCTTTCATGGATGGTTGTTAAGCAGCTTGCCGTGTCACTTGCCACAGAGGAATTCTGACATTGAAAGGGTATTTTCTTTGATGAACTGTAACAAAACCTGAGTGTGAGACTGCATTGTCTTCAGCCTTCATAATGGGATTGCTCATTAAATGGAAGGTAAACATATTAAGAATGACAATTTCCATCCAATCATTCAATTTAAAAAAGGACAGACATTACTTACACAGTCAAATAACACAGCAAGGTTATCTCTAATTAGGATTTTACTCTTACAGTACAACTGTCAGCATTTGGAGATCATCTGTTTACCAACAGGTATTGCTGCAACTGTTGTTGGGCTTTTCCCTAAGCAGAGAAAAAAACTGGACAATTACAGAATCATGTACAATATCAATGGCCCAGTATCTGTCAACATATGTCGATACTGTAGAGATGACCACTGTTTTTAGGCATACATTTGCAATTGCATCATTTGTTTACACAAGAAACAGAGATGGAAGTCAAGTGGCAAAGGTGCCAGAATTGCATAATCAATTAAGTACTGTAGGGGCTGAACTTGCAAACACTGCTGAGCCCCGTGCTTATTAGCATGAATATCCTTACTTAAATTATTAGAAGTACTCAAGCAAATAAAGCTTTTAATGACTGAAATTGCCTGAGTCTTGAGGTCCACAGGTGCATAAATGTAGATCATTACACCTACGTGGAGTCCCCTGACTTCCCCAAAAACTTTCTGTTTAGGTGAAATTATCTGCCCACACAGCTCTTTTATAAAATAAATAAATAAATAAATAAATAAATAAATAGAATTAGAGATGCAGTTTATGGAATAACATACCAGAAAATTTCTTTGAACTTGAAGAAGAAATGGTTTGCTTCTTGTTCAAACAAGGAGAAAATAATATAAAGATACAATGTAGGTGCCAAAATAGGACTGTTTGATGGAAATATGAATACCCTCATCTTCCAGATTTTTTCTCTTCTTTTGGTGACTGTAAAAAAACTTCACTTCTATACGTTTATGGAACACACAACTCCAATTTGTAAATTATACTATATTTTGTAGAGGTTGTTCTCATTTTCATTTGGAATATACACATTCTTTTAGAATTGTTGATGTTCACTCCAACCAAAGTTTTTTTCTCAGAACTTCCACTTTACACAGACCAAAGATACAAAGACCACATTTTAAAGCTGATATTGGATTCACTTTTGATCCAAATATTCTAGTGGTTTCTGCAAAGTATGTCACACTGATCCTTATATGGACTACCTGTACCAAGCTCTACATGGTATGATATAAATATAAAACTTGCTGGCAATTATTGAAATAACTCATTTTGTCAAAAATCAAAACTGAAAAATGAATGCAACCTGTCACACTAAAGTAAACATAATAAATGCATAAGAAGTCTGCTTTCATCTAGACATGAAATATACATGATCCCAATGGGCTTCTGAGTCTCTGTTGACTTACAGCTAGGGAGAAAGTGTGGGCCCATCTGAGTCGCAACTCCAATAGCACAGAAAAAAGCTAACAAATCTACAAATTTACCAAGAAAATGTGAAAAATGGACATCTATCTCAAGCCACTAAAGACACAAGGATCATCCTAGCTTTGTTGAAGTAGTGCTCACAATGCCATTTGCTTTGGGTGCAGGAAATTTCGATTGCCAATGTCCTTTTTGGCTTTTGTGAGGGCTAACATAACTTCACAATTTCTGTCCATGGATGAGAAAAATTGTATTTGTACGATGTACATGCCATGTGTGAATATGCATGACTGATAAGAAATGTATATTTAAAATCCTTCAGGCAGCAACTACATTTTCTATTTTGCACTCTTTTGTAGTATCAAAGTTCTGTATGTAACAATAACTATCTACAAAATTTTTACAAACAGCTGACAAGTTTTTGGTAATAGAGAAAAGAAGTGAACGTGTATTCTTTCTCCAAAATGAAAGAGCTGCCTAAGTAGAATCTCTAACCACACTGTTCATTTTTAATACAAACGGGAACTAGCGAGGAAATTACAGTTCTAAAGTATGCCAGTACTTGAAGAGAGCAAATGGACTCATGCATGTCAGCTAACAAAACATCAATCCCAGGCAGCAGAACAGCAAAACAGAAAAACAGAACAGATTCAAATTGTTTTAATTAGTAGATAATTAAAAGTTAGAAATCTAATTAGGTGATATAACATGATATTATATTGTCATGTTATGGAAAATATATCTTGTCAGAGAAATCCTGCTTCATTCTCCGAGAAGACTTTAAATTTGTCATCTGACAAAGTTGTTTGTATATACCATGTTCAGTTTGGTAAAGCATCTGATTTGATATTTTACAGCATATTGACTGATAAAATTAAGACATCTCAACCATGAGCCTTTACAGACTTGTCCTAGATGGGTATTCTGCTGTATTCATCAGTGACTCCATGACCTGTTAGCTGATGAGAAAAACAGGTACTAGGTGGACTGTTAGGTAAGTGGGGCAAATTCAGACAAAACACACGCTAACATAGCCAAATGGAGATTCAGGCATTTAGGGACAAAATGCAAGTAATACTTCTAAAACATGGAGGAAGAATTATGGAAAATGCTAAATTTAAAAAGGAAAGAAGTTCAGTGTAGACAAGCTACTTAACTTGAATTCTCAGTGCAGAATGTCATGGCAAACGGGGCTAATAGCAGCCTAGACTTGATAAAAAAAAGACCATCTAACATTCTGAGAATGTGGCTTTAGGCTGTATATACAGCATGATTGGAATGATGGAATAACAATGATATAACAAAATATCTGGTATATAAATATTCTGGTATTCAACCTTTTATATTTGGAGACGTAGGAGTAAACAACTGTGAAGCTGTCCAGTGTTTCATTTACCTGTTCTTTCATCAAGGTTCTTTCTGGAAGATGTATATTACATATTTCTGGAGACTGATGCAAAGGTGACTGTTGAAAATGATGAGATGTTGAGTCCTAAAATGTATAAATCTTGTGAGCAGGTAAACAAACTAGTCAGCCTGAACTGGCTACTTTTGTATCTCAGTGTGTGCTGGACTGTCTCTGCAATTAAAAAAAAATAAAATCCTTCTGAAATAACTCCCAATGTATACTGTCTATCATTTAAAGTCATAGGAAGGCTTCCAAGTGAAACTTGAATGCAAGTTTAGGTCCATGTATGAATAATATATCACCACAATATCTACTGAAGATAGCTGTACAAAAAAAAATCCTTGCTTTGGGGCACTTTGGATCATCCTATACTGCAACACCATGTGAAGATATAACCAAGATATAACCAGACATAACAGAGGTAACTCCTACTGTCTAGTGTATCTCTACAGCAAAGAATAGCCATGCAGGGATAATTAGGTTTGGAAAGGAAAAAAGGTACATGAGCATATTTTTGTACCTATACTACCTACTTACATGAGAATTTAGAATGTTCTATAGTGCTGGAATGATGAGGCTACAGTGCTGCTGGTAGTTGTGCTAGAGACAGCTCCTCTGCATCTGAATGTTTTTCTGTTATGTGTTACAGGGTGTGCCCTGCATTTAAAGGAAATGCTGCTGATTTTTCCTTCACCTACCTCCCTAGTATCCATGGTTATTACATGATTGTTATTATTATGTTATAAAAATGAGGAACTAATATAAAGTTAAATGAGATAACTGATGAACATTAAGGTGATGCCTACAGCACAGACTGAATAATTTCAGGAAAGTTTTGCCTTGTGCTCTGGGGCACAAGGAACAAGACAGCTCCAGTCCAAAAACTCTGTGCCAACACATTTTTGAGCTCAAGCTAAACAGTTTTTTGAGAAACAGAATATATCAGCTGGGCATGTCACAACACTAACATGATTTTGAATTAGATAAAGATCATAATCTGATTTGTTGATATACAGGTCAAGTTTGACCACTGACCATCCACCATACAGGTGAACACAGAATACCAGTGGTAATGCCAGAAACACAGGCTATTTTGCATTCCATACCAAGATAAAACTTATTGTACAGAAGAGTTTAGAATTAATTTATTGTATCTTTTGTTGAGCATATATTGGAAAAAAATGTATATGTTTTCAAAGAAAGCTATATAAAAACCTACTTGCTGCATATGGATACAGAAAAGATATTCCTAGCAAAACCACTGAAAAAGATTAAGTTAAAAATATATACTTTTATTTATATTATTTTGTATAGTGTCAACATTTTTATTAATTAATTAATTTATTTATTTTATAATTTCATTATTGCTAAGTCTCTACTGTACTGTTATGGAGCCATGAGTGCTAACCTGTGGCTTCTAGTGCGTGACTGCAGGGCATTTAGATATAAGAAAAAAATATTTTGCAACTTACAGTAACATGACTTATCATTACACGTTATCCCATGAAATTGGGAAATGTTTCTACAATTAACTGCATACCCACTGACAAATACCTTCTGAATAACTCTGTTCAAGCAGGCATGCAGTATCTACTCAAGCAGGAAAACAGTACAGTTCATAGGTTTGCAAGTAATAACCTGATATGACAGAGTATTCTGTAAAAATATAACTTTGCAAAAATTCAACAAAATGTTTTAACTACTTTTACTGCTTACAGAAAGGGTTTCAAAACATGGGAAATTGGCTATTATTTTTGACTATCTTATGAGAAAAAAGAGCAAATCACCACTGGGATAGAGCCACTGCATTCTGTCTAACAGAGAGAGACTTTCCTAAGAAGCTTTTCAAGATATGAGATTTCATGCTCCCGAGATTACAGAACTCTGCAGGATGAAAAGAAGGAACAAATAGCAGATAATTTCTACTGATTTCAGGGGACAAAACCAACCTAAATAAATTTTTTCATATCATGAAAAAATCTCATTCCTCAATCTGTTTCAATCTAAAGCAGTCATCAACCTTACCAAATCTTACAACATCCTTATTGTTTGGATTCATCTCCTTTACTTTTTTCTTTTTTTTTCCTATAAATTTGTCCATTAGATTTATAATATTTCAGCTTTATAGAATCTGTGAGAGCATAATTCTATTTTTTTTTTTTTTTACTGGAAACATCCTCCAAGATTTCCACTGTATCATTACAGAGAAGGATAGAAAAAATCATCAATGAAAAAAGTGTAAAAAAATGGTCTCTATGTCATTGCTCAAAAAGTTTAAGAAGAAAAAGCAGTAGTCCAGGTCATTCATATAGGTCATTCAAGAAAAAAATATAAAAATATATGTGTTTTTAGTGCTTAATGATTTTAACACATTCCTAGTTAGCATTAGATTTTCAGTAGGGAAGTATACACAACAGTGCCAACTCCAATTTTAATTAACAACTTCAAAACTAATCTGATGGGATAACAGCATTAATTAAATTCACAGATAATACTAAATTGAAAGTTGCTGTAAGCTGTAATGGAATTGGGGATATAATAAAAAGGAATGATAACTTACTAAGAGGAATTACTCCTCAGACCTGAAGATGTTCCTGTACCACTATGCTCTATCAAAAGCTAATGCAAAGCGAAGATTTTAAGTTCTGGTCATTTCCCACCATATTTTAACATTTTATTAAAATGTGCTTACTCTGATGTCAAAAGCAGTAATGATGATAATACAATGACACAGAAAGAAAGCATGTCTCACGTACAGTAAACATGAAATAAAAGCCTCTGGAGAAAACACCTTGGAACATATGCAGGGAGATTTTTGACTACATTTTTCCCAAATTAACTGAGTCCCAAGGAGAACAGGATAGTACAAGTGACATCTTGGAGAGGTATGTGTGGTACCACTCTTTATTAAGGCTCTAAGATTTTGGTTACATGCTGCTATGTTCACATAACTGATTTCTTGAATCATATGACTTTGCTGGTACTACACTTGGAACACTATATGCAGTTCGAGGCTCCTCCCTGCTGCTGAACTTGAAGATTTTTGGAGGAAATGAGCAAAAGTGGTTGAAAAGATCCATTCATTCAGAAAAAAAAATATATATATATATATTTGAAAGGTAAAACATGATGATGAGAAGACAAAATACAAAATTCCACATCCAAGTGTGCATTTAGAGAAGAGGGTGATCAAGGAGATGGAAGCAGGTATAATTAACAATAACAGGATTCACATTCCCAAAACTAAAAATAGATATTACCAAACTAGCTAGACTAATGTGTTTCCAACCATTAAATTCATCCATATTATGCTAGATTTAATTGCATCCATTGTCTAAGAATTAATATTTGCTAATAGACTTGTTATCTGCTTTATTAGTGCTCATTATGCTAAGCTACACTGCTGTATTGGACAGCTGCCATTCCAATTTTATTTAGATTTTGTATACTAAATGTATTTAATCTGTTACTGCTGCCAAACACTAACAAAAGGAAAGATCTATGGCAAGAAAAACTGAGGTTATATATTTAAATAAACACAATACATTTTATAAAGTATTATCAAATAACAAAGAATAATCCTACTTTGACAAAGGAGAAGACCAGGTGGGATAGATCTTTTATATCATAAATATCAATCAAACTGAGAGTGTACTAAATCAATTTTTAAAAGATTTATCCTTTTAAGGATTTTAAAGGATAAAGTTTAAAATGTTCCCAATATTTCACTAGACACTTAAATGTTTTTATCAACAAAAAAGTTGTTGCAAGGATGGCAAGACTGAGTTGTTATTATAAGGAGGCGTTTTGAGATGGGACTGTGACAGCCAGCTAGAAGACAATGTAGTTCTTGCTTTGTTAACATAAATTTTCTTGTAAAGTTTGCATTAGTTGTTCAGAAGTATGAATTATTATTCTATTTGTTAACTTTGTTCATATTTTCAAAATTATTTTATGTAATCTGCCTGATGATTTGCAGAAAGATAGTTTTGCTATAGACTTGATATCTTGTATTAACTTCACACTCACATAAACTCCAGTGATGATGCTAAGCTGTATTCAAAAAAAATAAAAATAAAAATTAAAAAAAATAGTGTAATAGTCTGTTTCTTCGTTTCACCACAGGGCAGCTACTGGGCATAATAAAACAATATAAAGCACCTCTAGACTAAATATGTCAACCCCAGAAAAATCACTTATAAATGTGTAGCATTTGTTGCTACTATCACTTGGGAGGTATTGGCTGAGGCAAGAGGGTAAGAAACCAGGCTCAGTTATACCCAGCACTGGTCACATACAAACATAGCTAGACCAAGCTCTCTGCAAAGGATATCTTGAGTTCAATTTCCCTCCTATGCTAAACTATGTGCCTTGATGTAACCTGGCCCATGCTAAAAACAGCAAGTGCAGTGAGTAAGCAAACATCCTTGCCAGTTAACTCAGCTCTCTGTAGCAAGAGATGTGGTATTTTGCAAAGACAAATCACTTTGTGATAACCACATTTTTATTAATTTGTAAGTCTTCATATTAAGACTGCGAACAAGTGGAGAAAGAATGAGAATCAATGCATGAGTAATTCAATAGCATTCCTGAGGGGCTGCACTGTCAACAGGTGGGTGCTACTGCAAAGGGACGTAATGGAGAGATGGTAACCTACAGCTTCATCTATTCTGAAGCTTTTTACCCTGTCAAACCAAAGAGCACACAGCAGACTGACTGCAATTTCTTCCCCTACAAAAAAAGGAATAGTGTCAAAGATGAAGCACTAGAAGCCAAGAGTATACATGTTTTATATGTATAACTTACTGAATTTGGTGACTGAAGAAAAATATATAATGCTTTTTTATAGAAAGTCTGACAAAAATACATTTTTTAACTCTGGTTAAATAAAACACATTTTTAGTTAAAAGTTAACAAAAGAATTAATAAACATTTAAAGAGTGCCATTATCCAAAAAGATAAGTGAAAAAGTCAAGTTGTCTGAGTGTGCACCTCAACATCTCAGCAATAATGAGGGCATCTCAGCCCTCATGGAAAGCTTGATTATGCCAGAATTCATCCAATGATGTCCAAGTTCACGGTGTAGTTTGAAGGCTAGTCAGTAGAGGCAAGGGCCCCCCAAAACCAAATTCAGCCCTATTAAGTTACTTTCTGGTGGCTCCTGTACCCTCTATCCCACTGTTTACAGAGGCAGATAGAATGACTGAACTCCTCAGTTAAGCATGACAATTAGATACCTGAAGTCACCTGGGTGAACCTGGGCATTATCCCAGATGTTTCTCCATGTTCAAGTACATCACAACTATGTTTTGTATAATCATAGAAAAGAATAACATGCTTTGCTCACTACTGGCATTTATCTGCAATCAGGCATGATGGTAACCATACAACATGGGACAATAGATTGGAGTTCAGATGATGTTCTCCAGGATATTATTAGATTAGTAAATCCTCCTTGTCCTTCTCTCCAGTTCCCATATTTGCATTCCTCTTGTTTTGCTCTTGTATAGTAAGTGACAACTTAAGACCTTAGTAAATATATGACTGTGTTGGTAAACGCAACTATCGGTCCTTCCTCATTTCACAAGTTTGTAAGAATAGTTCAGGTTTTCTCTTAAACCCATTGTCCATGCATTACTCTAGGTTCAAGTGAACTGAAATGTACTTTCATAAAACTATGATTAGAAAGCTTGTTTAAAAGCTCTCCCTAAAAACACAGTAAAAGCAGTTACCATTTTCCTTCAGGAGCAAAATATCTCCAAGAAGCACAAAAAAGAGAGACGACAAGAATCCAAGGAAAAGATTTCCTACTTTTGTCTGTGGGGTTGATAGCAATAAACAAAATGGTAGCTTTTTTTGACTTTTTTTTTTTAATTATTGGAAATTTATTTTAAACATTAAAATGGCAAGAGTTTGCCTATTCATCCATAGACAAATACCTGCAGCATGCTGTGTCACAAAGAATAGCTGAGGTCTCTGAGATGTCAGATTCTGAATACTCCCAAACAGACTCCTCAGAATATGCAGCTACATTTAGGAAACTGTCCAGTCCTTTTAAGATCAGTTGTGTTTACTCTTAATTCTAGCAAAATTATTCACAGCTCAAATTTCTAGGACTCCTTTCTTCTAATTCCTCCTAATTTCACCTGCAGCTTTCAAAAATACTGAAAATCCTCAGAACCATGACAACCTTCACTTCCCCTGCAGTGTTGTGAGGTCAGACCTGTCTAACAGAAATGGTGAAGAAAGAAGGGGAGAAAAAAAACAGAGGCCTTTCTTAAAGTAATATTTTTGCTTGCCACTGTTCTCTAATACTTTTAGAGATGTACAAGCACAGCATAATCCCCTCAGATCGCCTTCTTTTCATACAATTCAGTACTGCCAAAGTAAGCTGGGTTACTTTGAAATATTTTCTCTCCCTTCACAGCTCTGCTGCTAGACCCATCACAGTAAGAAGCATTCAAGTAAGAAAGCATGACTTCCCAACTGTTTAAATTATGTAAAATGCTAACAATATTCTAAATACAGGAAAACTCTGTCTTTAATGCTCCTCTCTGACAGTTCACCAGAACTGCATCCATTTCAAAGGCTTCCGCTCCCTGCACAGAATTAAATAGCTGCTACAAATGTCCTTTGAATAAGAGCTGCCATCAGTGGGATAGGAACACAAGCAGCCTGGAGACTGGTATCAAACAGTCCCCCAAAAGAAAGATTATGAAGCAACCAAGGACATCTAAAGAGAGAAATCTAGGCTGAGAACTATTTAAGGAATTATCCTGAGAGAGGTTTCTTCCTGAAAATATAGCAGACACGGCTTACACTATAAAACATTTTCTACTAGTACAGTCCAGGGCATATATGTATTCTAATCAAGTTTCAGTCCCAGTAGCTGAATCCCAACCTTCTACAAGCAAAGCAATAGTAATTGTTGGAGCTACGTGAGCCTTTTATTGGCACGTCTCCATTGTGGCAGTCTGTGTAGGTGTCTGTCAGCACAAACAGCTCTCTGCCATCAGCCTGACAGTGCTATTGTCTCTGCAACACTGACTCTGTGGATCAGATTTTCCACCTCTGCTGCCCAAGGATTACATGTCTACAAATTCAGGAGCTTTAAGACATCACTGTGTCTTGGAAGAGTCCCTCCTTCACCTTGGTTATCAACACAAGTGCACAGTAGTGCTCCATATAAGCTTTGTGCCTTGGTAAAGAAAGGTATCCTGGATTTTTATAACCTGAGGATAAAAAAAGAGGCACAAAAGTCTAGCTGCAGGAAGTCATGAGGGACTACAGATATTCCTTTAGACATTTCAAAACAGACAAAATTTAATGGAAGATGAACTTCACAACATGGTGAAAGCACAGCTCTGAAGCAAGAAAACAATGGAGATAAATGAAAGACAGTGCTGCCACATGCTGGTATTGTGTATGAGTTTAATGCCATTTTGTACAGGGACTCAGTATCAGTTAATGAATGCAGAAGACTCCTGCAACATACAGAGAAAGGTTCCCCAATACTGCTTAGCAAGGAATAGTTCACTGGGAAAGGCAACACAGAAGATGCAGAGCCCACAAAGACGCAGGAGCTCTTTCAGACTCAACACAGAGAAAAATGGAGAAGGAAATGATTCACAATTCTCCATACCACAACCATTAAAAGAATAAACAACAAAACAAAATAAAAAAACAACACCCCCTACTCTTTATTGTCTCACCATTTTGTTCCCAATGTTCCATCACAATCATGCCAAAAACATTGTTTTCCCAGCCAATCTAGTTTTTTATTTGTTTTTGTTTTAAAAAGAGGCCATAAAGTCAGCCAAAAAGTCTGGATTCCCCAAAGAAACCACCTTAATAGAGACTTCTAATGTAGTCAAAAGTAAAAAACACAAAGGAAGTAAAGAAAAAATACAGAACAGTACCATTTCAAGTTAATTTATGTGTGTTGAAAATATCAAGGAATATCTAGAAACAATTCGGCAGCTGAATACCTGGACTTCACCAATTTACAAACATACTAAGAAGGACTCAACAAAAGTAGTGGTTTTATCAAAAATACATTTTTTTTTTCCATGCAAGTTCAAAAGTTCCAGTACAAAACAAACTGCTTGCATGCTGCACTTCAGTTCAGTAATCATGTAGAAAATATTGAATGTTGTAAGAACAGAACAGAAGCAACCCCATTCTCTGTAGGGACTGAGATTCATTTTACCTCTTGTATGCTAGCAGACATTTATTTAATTTTCCATTGTGTAATGACAGACTTGTTCTCTCACTCTTTTTTTTTTTCTTTTAAGAAAATAAGTTTTATCTTAATACAGGGAGGAAGCAAAGCATAGGCCATCCTCTTGTTTAGATGCTGGTAGAGGAGGTGCTGGCACAAACTTTTGTGCCACACAATGTGCTCACGCTCTACTGAGGAAAGACATTTCAGTAAGTACATGCCTGCCATTCTTTGCTACTGTGCTCCAGCAGATTACCTCTGTGAAGAAACAAGTGGCACTTGAGAATACAGGTATTTCTGATGTAGCTTCCAAAAACAGCAGCAATATTTGGTGAGTTAACCTCTGACTTAGATTTGTGAAATTTCTGCTGCCTACATAATTGTATTCGGTGTCTCTAAACCATCTTGTGCCTGCTCAAATTTGGACTTATTCTTTCTCATCTGCTTTCCAGTTTCCTGAGACAGAGAACAGTCTGGGCACAGAAGAGCTGCCATTGGGACATTAATGCCTCTGAATTCCTTTCTTTCCTTATGGTTATTCAGAGTCACAAGTCTGTGGGTCAGAACAACCATGCTGGTGAAGACCATTAATGGTCTTGCAGCTTGCTGTCAGTGGATGATAATTATGCTTACTCCAGATTTTCTGATTTCATACAAACTATCTTAGTCCAACAGCAGTCCCAAATATGATTGCCAGCTATATTTCCATTGTCAAACCATCTTTTGCTGGTCTCACAGCCGACTACACTGCAGGGGTAGGAGGAGTGGGATGCAGTACTGCAGGAATGATATTGCCCCATACAAAAGTTCTGCAACAACTAAAAAGTAGCTGGACTTTCCACTGCAGTCTGATTCCCACACCTTCCACTGAGTATTTTACAGGATCACAACTACTACGCCACTGTATGCAACTGCTCCACAAATGCCTGAAGCATCTGATGACTTTCATTTACTGTCTTCAGCATGCATCCCTCAAGTGATAACATTTCCATTGTAGTATCCTTGGCTGCTCTGATAGCTGCTTTGAATGAAGGAATATAAAAGGCTTGGTGTCTAAAACAATGCTTCTCTCCTCATTTTTCAAAAATAGATTATTCAGCCAAGGAAGTGGTGAGAATACAAAGTCAGTTTGACAAAAGTGGCTAGGAGACCAGTTAGAGATAGTGGTTGGATTCTTAAACAAAACACTTAAAAGAGAAGACGGAAAAATGAAATTGTACGGAGTTTGATCCTGAACACCTATTAGTACTCTGAGAGCAGCATGGCACAATGCAAAAATATCCTACCAAGTTGTAAGCCTGAAGGTAGTATTAGGACACTAGGGTGCCTGCATACTGCTACAATTAGTTATTACTGTAAAATGTTGCTGTGAGAAAGGGTTGCCATGGTAAAAGATTCAAAAATCTTTTTGAAATCCAGCTTCATAACAAAGGTAGAAGCTGTGCAGAAACTTTAATAGTGCAGTATTCTAGTGCACTGTGGAGTACTTGCAGTGGCACTTGCAGTGCACTTCATTTCCACACCGGAGAAAAAATTAATAATGCAGGCTGTATTTTTAGAAATCCTGGAAGAACAAATGTAAAGTACCGAGATATTGTATAGCATGATACAATATATTACCTGAAGTAGCACAAAAAATGGGTATCACAAAATAAAATATTTTTAGAATGCATATTAGCATGCTTGACTCCTACTGAGATCAAAGTCAATTGACTATTGACTTATTGACTGCTAGGAATATGAATCTGACTTTAATATAGCATAATTACCAGGGAGTACTACGATATATTTTACTGAGTGTACTAAGATAGCACAGTGTCAGTAACATATGAAAGTAAACCTGAGATTCGTGATAGCAGTTTTTAAACATATTGTTGTAATTGTCACTCAAGGCACTGCACAATCCTCACATTTAAAGGCACACAGAAATAATGCTGAATCAAAGCTTTTATCTAGTTACTTCATATACGCGGAACTCACTGGGGTTACAAGATTTCTGATAAAAATATATACAGAATAAATAGCACTATAATAAGCTGTAGTACAAATATTTGGCTCATTGCCTCATGGTTCATGGACAGTTTAATGATGGAAAATATGCTCCTTTTGTGTTTCATTAACCTTCTCACTGCCTTGGGCATAAGTCAACTGCATTGCTCTAAAACTGAAGGAATATAAAACAGTGAGGTAAAAAAATGAAATTCAGTTATCAATCATTACAATTTAGACACAGACGTGCATTAAATTCAGAACTGACAAGCAAATGCTAAAGTTACGTACATCACTTTACGCTAGTATTAATCAAAATATTTATACTGTTCAGTTGTGCAAGCTGGCATACACAACTCTTGTAGTGAGGAAAGCTATGCAAGAATCTACTAACATTTTTAAATTGGAAGTATTGGAACTGTGCTCCTCACTTTTCTGCAAGATATCTAAACTATCAGCAGCCAAAAGTCTCTTAACAGGAATGCCAATACTCTTTCCTTTTAAAAGCATCACGACACTGAGTGCCTTTAAGGGCTAAATTCAGTGCTGTGATCCAGTGAGAATCTGGAAATCCTCAGATCCCACTCCTGGAAGGTAGTAAGATACGATGTTTAGAAGTGATGACATTTTAAGTTAGTGAAAAGCTGCTATTGACACTAAAGTGATTGCTGTTTGCCCTAGGGCTCAGGCAAATCTAAACCCATATTTTGGGACAGGACAAAAAAGATATTTCTCTGACAGAATTGAAGAGAAAAATCAAAATGTGCTTGTTCTGAAGCCTCTCAGGGGTCCCGAATAAATCTGCCAAGATCATAATGACAGAAAATAAGCTATGTGTATCTCTCTAGTCTGCCACAGTTTTGTTTCAGATGGACAGAAGGAGGAAAGAGAGGTGGAGACTCTATTAGTCATCATTACCTATATAGCTTTAGTACCTATGATGCCTTCTTACTCATTTCAGAGCTTTTCATTTCAGCTCATTTCAGAGGGCTTTCATGCTGGAAATACGTGTATGAGAAAAGTTATATAGCAAAAATTCATGAAGACTATGCAACCACACCCAAATCAGATTTTTTTTTTGGTTGTGATGGGGAGGGATGAGATTGAACCTAGGTATATCTATGCGTGTAAAAATAATTCTTCCCAAACCTGACACCAAATATTTAACTATTTTATCATCTCAAACTGGCTCCTAAAAAGAAATGTTTCTGTATGGTTAAAGGACCATTCAGATGAAAATCAAAAGCTGAGAGTTTGGATGTGCATTTGCAGAAAACATTGCTGCAGACAGTATTTTCTGTAACCTGCCACCAAGCAGACGGATGCAGCTCTGCAGGGTGAACAGAACAAGGAGGCAAGGAAATTCACAGCCTGGTCTCCAATACCACCATTAGGCAGTGCTGCAATAATGCTACTGGTACATAACAGAAACAAAACAAAACAAAACAAAAAAAAAAAACAAAACAGCATGTGCAGGCAAGTTGGGAAAAAAAGATACAAGCAGAAGTCAGTTTGGAATATTTCCAGTAATATATATGTTGAACCATTAACCTTTATTTATTTTTTCCTGTTTTATCACAGGGCACATGAACAGAGATTTTGTACTATTTTACATCTGTAAAGCAGTAGAGAAAATAGACTAGGCTTTGGTGCATTGGAGATGTTAAAAGACTTTTTTTATTATGGACTAGGATACCTGTGCATGTTCCTAGGGAATCTCCCTTCTCACCTGTGGGATCCTGTCTCACAGACTTCAGTCATCTTGCAAGTGATCTCTGGGGAAGAGCCAGGAGGATTTTTCCACTTTGGTACAGAGGTTTGTTACCACAGATTTCAGGATCTTCCTGGGTCTGCCCATCATTTAAGGGCATATCCTGTTACTGACAGCAATGCTTACACTTGACTACAAGCAGAAACAAGCCATTTCTTGTACCTTAACATTTTTGCTCATCATTTTGCCTTCTAGACTCTGCTCAGCCCTTGGCATACCTGTTCTGTCTAATTATTTTCTACACTCAACAGCATGTGAGAGGATTCAAGTTGGAATTAATTACACTGATATGAAGCCACTGGGGAATATGTCAGTGCAGATTGCTCATTTGCCTCATGGGATAATGTGTCAAGGAGGAAGTAGCAACAATATGTCAGGCAACCTAATATTTCCAAAGCCTGACACAACACATTACAGGAATGAAAGATGCTGAGCTTTAGTACAATCACAAAGCAAACACAAAAGCACGTTGCTTTGAAGTGAGTTTTATGTGAAAGCACAGTTATGTTTGTGGATAATGTGCTGTGAAGCTTTGCCTTTTGTACTGATTTCTGTTGCAAGTTTAAAAATCCATGCAGAAGATAAATATGCTTAAACAACTTTAAGACTGTAAATATCACCTGTACTAAGCAGGAGAAGGGTAGGTTAGTGGGGACAACCTCAAATTCAGATTCTCTATTTTGGCCTACATCTCAACAGATAAATCTATTTGAAGCTTCTTTAGTGTACAGGGAAGAGCTGAAATGAAGACCATTTTTAACTTCTGCTTTAATTTTGCTCACTTGCCTACTTCACATCATATTTTTGCCTCTAGTCTTCATTACTGTGTTTTGAGAACAGCTTTCTGCCCACCACTTCCCCAACCTATAAAAAGAGTAGTACTTTATATTATTACATATATAAAAGAAAATTTAAATTGCCATTAAAACAAACAGACATGTAACCAATTTTGCTTTGTGTTACATGTTGTTAGGACAAACTGTGGGTTGGATTTTCCCAGGCTTAAGGACTAAAGAACAAGAAAACTCTAAAATTACCTCCTATTTTGCCAGCCAGAATTAACTGTTATCTGCTTCACCTTTAAATCTTTTATATGAATTGTTCAGCAAAACATTCTCCAGTGACTGCTATTCTGAACGAGGAAATTGTCTGATTTCATTGGTCCTAAAAGATCCAAAGGTGATTTCTCTAATCTACATCACTGACTGATGGTCTGCAAAACTGCAGCTTTTAAAAATAAAGTAAAACAAACACAAAAAATCTTAGGGAAGTATGAAAAAAAGAAAACCAAAAGAGTGTATGAGAAAAGCACTTCATGCTTTCCTATCTCTGAATCTTTTATGCTGATGGTTTCTCATTAACCTGTCTGGTGGTATGAAAACAAATTGTGTGCATTGATCACCAGATCTGAATGTGTTTGGGACCACCTTGGTAGGGAGGGGACAGATGAAAAATACCAAGGTTAGGATTGGTCGGCTGGGGGGTGCTCTTCACAGTCCCAGTTACAAGGGAGAGGAATAAACTTGCTTGGTGGTAGAACTCCAGCTCTAAATGCCAGTATGCCTGTTCCTTTACAACAACTGGTTTTATGTTATCTAGTCAGGGAATCATTCGAAGGTTCAGCCGAGGAAGCATGAAAAGGAAATTTTAAAAAGAGCTCAAAAATGTTTTTTGAAAAGAGTCACCACCTGAGCCTCCAGCTACTATGCCACTGAGGCTGGACTGCTGCTGCTATCTGAGCTGACCTAGTTTAAAGATAGTTATGCCAACATTTTACAGAAATATAGCACAATCAACCAGAAGAGAAGCAGTTTGATACACCAAGATTCATAGAATCATAGAATGGTTTGTGTTGGAAGGGACTATAAGCATCACTTAATTCCAACCTCTCTGCCATGGGCAGGGACACCTCCCACTAGGCCAGGTTGTTCAAAGCCCCGTCTAACCTGGCCTGAACACCTCCAGGGATGGGGCATCCACAGCTTCTCTGGGCAACCTGTTCAGTTCAATTCAGGAATTTCTTCCTTATATCTAATCTAAACCTACCCTTTCAGTTTAAAGCCATTACTCCTTGTCCTATCACTCCACTCCTGATAAAAGTCCCTCTCCAGCTTTTCTGTAGCCCCCCTTTAGGTATTGGAAGGCTTCGAAAAGATTTTCCCAGAGCCTTCTGTTCTCCAGGCTGAACTACCCAAACTCCCTCAGCCTGTCTTCATAGGAGAGATGCTCCAGCCCCTTTGACCATTCTTGTGGCCCTCCTCTGGAGTCGTAATACTTCCATGTCCTTCTTGTGCTGGGGGCCCCAGAGCTGAACACAGTACTCCAGGTGAGGTCTTACAAGAGCAGAGCTGAGGGGGAGAATAACCTCCCTTGACCCGCTGGCCATGCTTCTTTTGATACAGCCCAGAATATGGTTGGCTTTCTGGGCTGCAAGCACACATTGCCAGCTCATGTTGAGCTTCTCATCAATCAACACCCCCAAGTCCTTCTTATCAGGGCTACTTTCAATCCATTCTCCATCCAACCTGTGTTTGTGTGCTTGGGATTGCCCCAGCTGAGATGTAGGACCTTGCACTTGGCCTTCTTGAACTTCATGAGGCTCGCACAGGCCCACCTCTCAAGTCTGTTCAGGTCCCTCGGGATGGCAATTCAACAAATCTGTTATTTCTTACATCTGAAGGGTAAAAGCATCAGCTATCAAACACAGTATAATGTTCCCTGGTGGCAAATTATAAAGAAGGTTTATTGATTTTTTTTTATTATTATTTTTAGCAGTTGACTACACTTACTGAAGCAAGCTATGTTGCAACACATATAGTACTGTATGGGATGGAAGATGACATATGACAAAAACATAAAATTGCATCAAGTTTCTGACAGAAAATGTATTGGTGTCTCCTCATTTCCATTGTTTGAAATTGGGGCAGTTTTAAAATTTTTGGTTTATGTGGAAGTTGTAAGACACAGCGTAAGGACCAGGTTTGAACACACTAGAAATCTAAGGTGAACTGAAAATGAAACATAAGCAAAGGATGCTGTGAGGGAGGGAATGATATGATTACGTGTGCACTGAGGAAGGATGTTTCCCAATTGGGCATGGACCTGCTGTTAGTTAAGGTTTCATAAATTTTGTTGTGATGCAACAATAGCAATGACTAGGAGAGGCCAACTGGTATAGTCCTTATTGGCTTGTTGAAGCTGTAACACTGGTAACTGCATATTACTAACTTCACTCTGCTAGGAGAAATTTTCCAGACTGAAGGAAATTGCATTATTTGACTGCAAAATCAACTGAAAGTCACAAAATGGTAGTTTAACTAATCACTGGGAAACATATTTTCTTCATTCACACACAATCCATTTGGCAACTACACATGGGGCTAATTCCATGAACAAGGAGACAAACTGTAGCTTATCGTTATACCAGATTTAGGTAGAGCTAAAGTCCTAAAGATGACTGCAGAACTGGTGTCTAAAAATATCCTGGTGCTGAATCCAGCAACCTTCATAACTGGGGCAACAAGTCTCCCAAGGAATCACGAAGAAGAATGTTTAAATTAGGTTTTGAATACTTACATGCACAAAAGAGCACTTGTGAAATTCAGTGTATGGTTCTTCTACAGATGTCACCAGAATGCAGCTGTACTACAAAATCTAAGCATATCAGATCATTACCAAAGATAGGAGTTCTCTAAAATGTTTTTCTTGATAAAAAGTTTACCAAATGTTTAAGAAAACATTTTTACAAGTCATTTATAAACTGGAATGTTAAATTTTACACAAAGGATCATAAATGTGATTTTGTGATTTTTTTAGTTCATTCCAACATTTGTGCACATAATTCCTAAAACATGCTTCTAAATGTATACCCTTAAGTCACTAAAGTTCTGCCTTTAATACTCATGGAAGGTGTATGGGGAATCAAAGCTACTTCAAACATATTACTCTTATTGTATTGAAAATTCCTACACTGAAGGACATACAGAAAACTTCACTATAGCTATGACTAAAACTACATGAAGATTTGAAGAAACTTAATTGTGCAACCATTCTTTTATTTTTATTTTTATTTTCCCCCCAAATTATTAATCAAAACATCATATTTTTGAAACTACACCACAAACTTTCATTTCTCTCTAACTTAGTAAATTCACTATTTGTATATAACAGCTGAAACAACGTTTCTATCAATTCTGAGTTTTGAACTTAAGATGTTTAGCAAGAAAAATATTACATTGTTATCAGTACTGGGGTATATGATTAGAAATACTTACAGAATGTACCAAAGGCCTGTGTGAAGCAGGATATAAATTATGAACATTTTGAATATATCAAATAACTTACAGCAGAACACCAGAAAAAAAATTTATACCATGGCAGATTGAACAAAAGAGGTAGCCTGCAGCCAGAGTTATGAATGAGTTATTAACACTTATTTTTTTCAGCACAGCTGTAATAAGGTCACATTATCTCTGAATTTCTAGTTATAAATTTTCACAAAAGAAATTACTGTATGAAGAAATGCTATAAGTTACAGAAAATACAGAGCTAGTGGAGAGCTTTCCATATAAGGAAAGAACCTCTAAATGCTCTTAGGGTTTCTAGTTATCTGTTTTGTCAAGCTGACAAAAGTTCCAAAGCTATTTATTGTAACTAAACACCACTTTGTTCTTAAAGCAGGATATTGTGTTACTTTTACTGTGTACATTTAAGATACTTTTTGTTTCTGTTTTTGATGCTGTTGTTTGTTTGGTTTGGTTTAGTTTGATTTTGCTTTTACTAAACAATTGTAAGGGGTCCTGGAATGAGCAGCTTTCTTTGTAACAGTAAGAAATTTACACCAGTACAGAAAACCAACTGGAAAAAACTGTAATTAAGATGACTTACATTTCTAACTTCAGCAATCTTCATATCAAAATTGCACAGCTAATATGCAGCCATTTTTAATGGCATATTAAGCCTGGGAAGTAAGACTGTTATAGAATTACATTTTAAATGGAATGCATAAAAAATAAAAAAGATAATAGAAATCATATCTGTTTTAGTTTTCAAGGAATGGAATGAGGTCAGATAGGAAATCAACAATGATAACTGAAAACCAGGCAAGTTGAGGTATGTAGAGGTTAAATGTCCCGGTGTCAGCAGTATTACAACTTAATTACTACTTAAACTTTGATCAGATTTGACCACATGAGAACCAGCAGCCTTCCTCTTCAAGCCTAAAACCACCTCCCAAAAGAACTTTTTCTACAGTCTGTTCACATGGAGGTGAGTAATACAGTATTTTAGCCAAACTGAATGATTGGTAGAAGCTTGTACAACCTGCACAATATAGAAAAGCAGAGTTCACCCTACAAGCACAGCATCTGGGGCTGCATGGAGATCTCCCATTTCTCCAGCAGTACTGATGGCTCTGTATTCTGGAGCCTCACCAAGTCTCAAACTCAAACTCTCTCAAAACCTCTGGAGTCTCAAAATGCAGGGATAATATTTACACTACTTACTACACAATTAAGGTGTTAACCAATGTTAAAACTGACAAATTCATGTTTGCAAAAGGTACTGGAAAGGCAAAGTTTGAATTTGGAAGGATATCTATTCCTAGGATATTCAGCTCGCTGAAAATCACAGCTGATGACAAGAACAGGCTCTTTGAAAAAGCAGAACTCTGTAGTTTTATAGTATTCTGAATAACAAATTAAGCGGAAAGAAAAGTAGACTGCTTTGAACAACTTATTTGTTTGTTTGTTTGTTTTATTTATTTAAATAAATTCTTCTCACTTCTTCCTATCTTCAACTTCAGCATTGCATAAAATAAATAATAATAATAATAATAATAAACACATTAAAATTGAATTTGATTTAAATGTCAGTCATGAGAGAGACAGGTGCTTTTCAAAAACAAAAGAAAACATTGAAGCTTTCTTACCTATAGACAGAATTGAAAAAGATTCTACCTGGCAGCTTAGTTAAACCATCCCACAGTCTGCAAAATCAAACGCTAAAATTCTATCAAAATAAGTAATCTTCCTTATGAAAAGGCCAGTGGTTATTCTTTTCAAGTGAAAACACAAGAGAAAAAAAGGAAAAGAAAAAAGGTACCTTATCATATGTGAAAACAGCAGACTTAAACCTAAAGTCAAGGCAAAGTATGGACACAATATGAAACAATTGAGTGAACTGTCTTCAATTACACGAAATAATTCAGGGCACCAAGTTTAGACCTACATTCACTTCTGAAACATATAAAATCAGTTATATCACTACTGTCTGATAGTACTTGTTATTAAAATGTCACATTAATCTGTTGCTTTAGTTTGAGGCAAATCTGCTTTGTCTAAAATATTAAGTCATTAATAAAAGCATATCCTTGAAAGGAAATAAAACAGATGCATTCTTGATAAATACTGAACAGAAAAGAATATAACAACTATCTGTGCTTACTACATATCCGCATATATGTCACTGTACCATGTGCTACTCAGTTCTATAGGCAACAGACACATCAGCTGTTCAACTGATGCACAACAAATCATTTTTATAGCATTGATTTGCAAATTTTGCTCACTGAATTTCATGCTGAATTCTGCCTTCAGCCATTTGAAATGAGCAAGATCACTACTAGTAATAATGATTTCTTTTGCCAACACAGCACCCTCATTAAAAAAACAAGAAATTCAGAAAATCATTCCAGATTCTTTAAAATAAATCTGTCCTTTTATTGGAAATAAAGTATTCCTGAGTCCAACCAAAGTTTGCTGCCTTAACTTAGTAATCAACATTACCATGAAAATCTCAAACTGAGACTTGGAAGGACTCTCCAAAGGGACTACCTGTAGTACATTTTTTTCTGTACATACAAAAAACCAAAAATTGAGTTTTGCATGTACAAAAATAAAACACTGATTTTTATTAGTTCCATAATAACTGTGCTGTTGCTTGTTCTGTGAGCTAATGACTTTCTTTTTTGGATTAAGTCACGTCCTCACATATTGTTACATATCCTATATACACCTACTGTTATTCCAATTGTGTTTGCCAGTTTAAGATAGAATATTTCATACTAATGGAAAAGAATATATTTTAAGATCATATATTTTACTGTACAGCACTTGTTTCTATTTCTGTATGTGGAAAAAAATAGTAAATGATAATCAAAGTTCTACCTCAGTTCTTTTATCCCTCTTTTATATTTTCAGCCAAAGATTTGTTTCGTAAAGAATTATATGAACCACTGATTATGAACTGAACCAAGCTTAGGATTACATATTTCACATAGAATCATAAGGGTTGGAAAAGACCTCCAAGATCATCTGGTCCAACCGTATCACCCACTAAACCATGTCCCTAGGCACCACGTCCAACCTTCCTTGAACACCCCCAGGGACGGTGATGCCACCACCTCCCTGGGCAACTGGTTCCAATGCCTGACTGCTCTTTCTGAGAAGAAATGTCTCCTCATTTCCAACCTGAACTTTCCCTGGTGCAACTTGAGGCCATTCCCTCTAGTCCTATCAATAGTTACCTGTTAGAAGAGGCCAACCCCCAGCTCCCCACACCTTCCTTTCAGGTAGTTGCAGAGAGCAATGTCTCCCTCTCCCCTGAGCCTCCTCTTCTCCAGACTAAACAACCCCAGCTCCCTCAGCCACTCCTCACAGGACTTGTGTTTCAGGCCCTTCACCAGCTTTGTAGCCCTTCTCTGGACACGTTCCAGGGCCTTAACGTCCTTCTTGTTGGCATGCATAGAGCCAACATGTGTCTAGTCTCCTTTATGGCCTGAGTTTTAACAAGTAACTCTAGTTAAAAAAAAGGGTAAAATAAAATAAAATAAATTCACAGCCTCCCTTCCCCTCAGTAGCACGCTTCAGTCAGTTTTTGATCCGCAGCTACAGCATGCTTAGAAATTACTGTTTCTGCTGCAACAATGCACGCACAAAGTAGGTATGTCACTCTTAAGATCTTGCTAATTAAAGCTCCCACACAAAGTTTTGATAATACTGGTGGAATTTCCTCAAGATGGTGCAGAGATCTGACATGCTTCATCTATCTTAATGTGGCACAGTCAGGCCTGACACCATTCTCATAGCTCCTCAGAAAGAGGAATAAAAACCAAAATGCACTCTTTACAGCTGTCTGTGCCTGGTTAGACAGCAATAACTTGCATACCTGTCCTCCAAGAAACAGATTTTGAACCAAAGTGTCCCACCAATATCTTCAGACAGGGCAATGGCAAGAGTAACCAGGCCGCACACCACCCTGGTTCTTTGATATTATACTGCCTTCCAGGAGCAGTCTCAGTAAAATAGATGCTCCACAGAAGTCAGAACAGCTTCTTAAAGATTGATTATAGATGGAGCCACCCCCTGTGCCCACAGCCAGGCCCCCACATGCTGGCTACATTTTGCAAGAATAATGAATATTGGCAGATCCTAATAAGAGGCAGAAATCTCCCTGGTGTCCAGCCCTGTCTCCTGGGATAGCTCTGACCAGGCACAACACCAGATTCAGAAAGCTCAGAAAACAGATGAGATGGCATCACCTTGACACAGTCACTCACAAATTACACACTGATACAGCTCTCAGCTAATTACTTTAAAATAAATAGATAACAGTGGCGATATTTCATTTTGAAAGTAAAATCCACGGATGGCTGTTAGCTGAGAAATTTTTTCAAATATCCTCTTGAAGCTAGACTTTATAAAATTCATATTGAGTTCTGTACCTATAAAATATGATGGATATCTTTGCATCATTAAGGAGTAATTTGCAGCACATGTGATCGTGATGTCATTTGCTGGCTAGTACTGTAGATCTATGACAACAAGTGCAGTGGAATACTGCTGTTGCTGAGACAACAAGGATATCATTTTGGGGAACATAAAAATGGAAAAAAAATATGCTCTTGAATTAGTAACAGAAGATGAAGGGAATGCATAGAGGCACAGCAGAATTATATACATGGCCTTGAAAAATCTTTAAATATTGTCGTTACTCCACCTGCCTCATGCTCTGTAGGTAGTAATGGCACGGGACGCAGAAGGCTTGCAGCTCTATAAACCCAGTTGAAATCTGAGTGAATATAAGGCTCAACAGAGAAAAAGCACATTGTAACAAAGTCCATCTAGCCCTGCAACCCATCTCCATCAGTGGGCAAAACCAGATCCCTAAAGAAAGATTAAAACAACAACAACAAATCCCATAGCGAACATTGGGTACATAGAAGGCCAGAAGGACTACCCTCTATAAACAAGGGGATAAAAAGAAATCCAAACTCATACAACATATTCGGGAGGTATGTTCCTAGCATGCTAATGATCTGTATAAAATGGAAGCTACTTATGAACATTGTGTCCCCGCCTATCTTACAAGAGGTACAGCAGCAACACATGCATATATTACAAGGGAGATAGAACAGGACAAAGGCAGAACTCTTTCAGATGAATAACACCTTTCTTTCCAGACATCTTAGAAGATACTGGGCACCATGTTTATGTGTAAACTGGAAGATTAGTTCTGAATAAAGGACACAGTGATGTTATTATTTTGTTTTGGACTTGTAATTGTGGAATTTCCACATTTTCAATTAAACGCTTAAATCAATTTGCTATCCACCAGTGGAGAAGGAGGTCTGGGAATTCAGTGTGCTGAACTACACATGCACAGCTATAATCTATATAATTTTATATCTTCAGTGATGACTCCAATTACAATATAGTATTCTGCCCCCCCTGCCCCTCCCCAATCTTCAAAACATTTAGCTATTGCTGTATTATATGGCTTAATTACAGCGTTATGTTTATCACTTGTTATACTGAACACGCAGTCTGCATGAACTGACTTTACAAGCCAATCAAGAAAGCAATGCCACCATGACCCTGTATGTAATTTTGTGTGCCAGGAAACAAAGGCTATCATATAAGGAGAATCTGTATTCTAAATGAACACAAAAATGACAGCACAGGCACCTCTCTCTGAAAGACTAAATTATAGTGTAGGATAAACTACCTGCCCTTGGACTTCATTCAAATTTAGCATATTTCACAGACAGCTTGATTATCTGTGTGATAGCCTCTGTTTAACAGCACTAACTCAGATTGTTTTATTTATTTTCAGTAACATAACTCCCAATCTATACCTGTATCAGAGAACAATCAGGTCAGTAGTCACTTTACACCCCAGAAAATGCAGAGTTTTAGATCTCTTCCTTAAGCAAATGAAATCAAGGTAAACTTGTGCTCTATAAATTAGTTGCAAGGAAGCCACTGCATTCATTTACATATTCTTTCAGTCATACATTCTTGGACCTGATCCATTAAAATTATAGATCAATATCCTTGTGTTTTGTAGAAAGGTTAGCTGGGTAATCTTCATCACCAATATCTTTTATCTAATTAAACCGAAGGAGGTTGCAGACTCCTCTTCATAATAATTGCCAATGCCTACATATTTATTTTTTGAGTCTTTTATACGTATGTACTACTAAAGCAATCTAAAAAAATGTAGAGCGATCATAGCAGTATGGTGGATTACCTCAAATACTTCCTGATCCACTTGCAAAAACTAAAGATGAATAGATTGGTGCACTAGTTTTATGTGGCCCCCATTTTTGACTGAACATGAAATTTTACTTTTTTATCTTTTAATGCACATATCCAAACTCTCTTGGAAAATTTAAGTAGCTATTCTATACAATACAATTTTGTTCTGAAACATTTTCATCAACTTAAAAAAAAAAAAGGTTCAATGCTCCCTTTTTAATTTTTGTGTGTTGTGGTGGCTTTTTATGTCTTGAAGTCAAAACCATCTGTTGGATTGTTTCCTAATCTCTGCAGTATTTCTGAAGTATGTTTTACCTTCACAGCAAGCTCTAAAGGTTGTGCCCTACTGCACATCCATGTCCTACATAACTGCTTTCAAGACAAATTTCTAGACATTAAACCTATTTCTAGATTTTCCTGGGAAGTAAGTAACAGAGGAATGAGGAAGTGTTGAAAGCTGCAGAATGCAACACAAGTGCACCCTGCAAGCTTACACTGAAGCTTCTTATGGAGGTATGCTTTGGAACGTAATAAAAAGTCAAGTCATATTAAAGTTTACAGAATTAGTTCCTCAGAGAATATAAACCTCAGTTATTAATGTTATTTAGCATGCTAATAGGACCACCGTGAACTTAGCTTACTTATTAGTTGTGACAAAATTTCATATATTGACTATTAATGGTTACTTCTGTTCTGTTCTTGAAGAGGTGGAGTAATGAAAAGGTAAGCAGCATTTAAATTTCATCCATGACTTTAAATGAAATATTTCTCTACTCTTAAAATACCTTATCAAAATTGTTTTCCTGTGGTTTCCTAACTTTTCTCCACTCTCAGAAGCATGAAATATGGTATTAGTTATAGGATTATCACCCCATTTCTGAACTGTCATCTGGTCATCATGCCATTCCCTCCCTGAATGTTATTTGCTCCTTTTGCAATGAAAAGCAACTCAGACTAAAATGCTCACAGTACACAGTAGAGCTAAGATACTGAAATTTTTGAAGAAAATTTGAACAATACCTAAACACAGAAGGGTCAATTAAAATACAGCATTCTCATAAACAATTTGTTAAAGTAATCAAGAATTGCTCCTACTATCTCTCGTTCACTTCATAAAAATGCTACCTTTCCAGGATATATTCAAAACTTCTCAGACCATAATTCACAACGAAACTAATGCTAGGAAAAATTAAACGTAAATCACAGAATTTTATGCATTTTTTTTAAAGTGTTAGTAGTTCAGCTACTTCTCAGTACATGGTATCTCATTTTCTGTGATAACATAATTACATCAGAAAATAGGCAATTGTTTCAACATTCTATTTAATGATAAGGGAATTAGAGTTTTCAAAAGCATTCACCCTTATCTGGGTTTTGCTCCAACTGAATTTAGTCTTATGCTAAAATGCACATTTTTATTCTTGGGCTATTGGAGCTGCTGAAGGAGGTTAGATGTTATCTATATTATAGCTGTGAAACTGTGCTGTTGTTCCATCAGATTTCAGGTAGGGACAGAGGCCACACATTAATTCTTCTTTAAGCTCTGCTGGAGAACAAATGAAGATCATTGCATGTATTGTTTTCTGATAGATAATTAACTCTGTATCCTTTTGTTTAATTCCCCCTCCTCCCCACCCCAAGACAAAAATGAAAGTATAGAGTTTCATGTAAAAAGGGGCAACACTGAAGACCAGAGTGTTCAAGCACAAATACAAAACAATTTACAGTAAAGATTCCTCTATACTATTTTTTAGTTTTGCACATTCAAATAAAAACTCAAATCTTTACTACAACACTAACATTGGGAAGGAAATTAGAAAAATAACCAACAGAGACCACTGAAAAAAGCAACCCAAAAAGAGAAAGAACATGGACAAAACATTAATGGAAGGATTTTCTATTCTCTGTGGTACTAACCGGATTTCATTTTTATTTTGACTCATTCCCAGTCTCCTTTCTGTACTCTTTTTTCTTTTTTTTTTTTTTTTTCTCTGTTACCATTCAAAATAAAGCTCTAGCTGTATTTGTGAGGAAGAAAGGATAAAGATAAAAAAATTGGGGGTTGCTATTAGTGCTATTAGTGATGTAACTATCTCACTGCAGATCTACAACACACCAGGCTTTGTTTATTGCCTGCCACTGAATTAAATAGCTTCCCTGTTATTTAACAAATGTGTCCTTTTTCAAAAGGAGTGTATAAATATTGCCTTTGAATTATATACATTAATACACCGTATCATATCATATGATGACAGCTACCAGTTACAGTGACTGAATTTTAATTTTTAAATAACATTATACAAATCAAGCAACTTCACCTTACTACCTTAGAGTAAATTTAGGTTTCCATATATTCATATTTGTACAGTATTCCTTAAAGTTAGCTAAAAATTCAAATGAAGTAGAGCAGATATTAATTCACAGCTTTCAGAACTGAGGGAAAACACTGTTATTACTTACATTATGCTGATTGACACAAAAACTTTGTTACATGTTAAACATGAAAAACACATGGCAGACTTATTTGTACAGTGAACAATAACAACACATCCATGTACCTTCTTTTATAGCTTTTTGCTGTGTGGACATTATAAATATCCTCTCAAGGGAGAAAAGATGCAGTGCAGTCCTTGCTGTAACAATTAATTGTGATTCTGTTAGTACAGAACAGAAATTTCCCAACTGAATAAAGCAAGATGCTTATATGTAGGATATGGCTATAAAAACTTAAGGACAGAAGAGAAAATAAAATCATAACAGTTTTGTGATGACAATATTTTAGGACACTAATACTCAGGGACAGATAAGGGGAGGGAGAGAGATGAGTGTCTTAGATGAGGAGGCCAAAATCAGATACCCTGTGGGAAGGAAGGACTTTGCAAACAGATTGCATAAAGAGGTACCTGCAAGGAGGCAGGAGTGGGTGGTGACTGCTGCAAAGCCCTGCGAGCAGCTCCATGCTGGGCATGTTTGCTACTGGGCAGGTCTGAGGTTTATAAGCAAAGAAAGCATTGATAATACAATGGGGAGTTGTGCTGTGTTTTTTTTTTTTGTTTGTTTGTTTGCGTTTTGTTGTTGGTGGTGGTGGTGGTGGGTTTTTTTAGAGCATAATTTAACTATCTGACAGATCAATCCACCACCAGCTCATGTGCTCAAGTAAGAGAAAAGAGGAAATCTGTATTATATACAAAATTGGCAATGACCTAGTATTACCCTGTACAAGCTGGTGCTATGTAATTGCAGTGTTACTTCTTTATAAACAGACACTTTTTTTTTTTTTCTTCTGAAAGCTCTGCCTAGTGAGTCACACACATGGAAGTGAGCAGCCTCAGAAATTGTCTCAGCCTCTGAAGCACCCCCTGTTGTTAAATTCACTGGTATCTTTCAAGCCTTCTAGAACAAGTGTGACATCTGTGGGAAATTCTCAAAAACAAATTCACATGGCACCACAAAATGTTACTGACCCTGGAAAAGTGCTCACTAAAAAACAGACGGCTCTAGATTTCAGTCCTGTAAGTCTAAATTCCACAGGGCTCTCACAGTCTTCAGTTAAAAGGCTAAATTTATTGTAAAGTAAGCAACCAAAGCATACTTTTAGATTCCTATTTTATATTTCTAAGCAGGAAGTAGCTGAAGGACTCCAAAATAATGATTCAGAAACCATATCAACTATATGGAACTATTCTGATTATGCATGACACTGAGGAAAATTTTCTCTGAAAAATATACTAAATACTGACTCAGACAAATCAGTCCAGTGAAATTAGACCTAACAGTCAGAACTGTACAGGTCTTAGTAGAAATAAAGGCAGACATTTACCACCTTTTCAAATCCAAGCCATCACCTTTCCCAAATGACACTACATTGCTCATATTTCCAATTAACTAAGTTTACTAGAAGGAAAAACTCAACCTCAAATCTTTTCATTATTACTGTACTCACTGAAATCCTGCAATGGGCAGTTCCCTAGCTACTTCTTTTTCAATTCTGACAGCTTGATTAAGTGTTGCAGTCCAAATGACAATACATCCAATGTAAAAAAAAAAAATGCAGTTAGTAATTATTTGGTTGCATTATCTCTCAAGGGCCAAGGGTCATAGACTGTCTAAATGAGTGTAATCATGTAAATGCTGGACTTGAAAAGGCATTTTGGAAGAGAGGTTATAGGCTCTGCTGAAGTTTCCAGCTCTGAATCAGAAATAAGTCTGTCTATCTCATGCTGACAAGCTTGTCTAATTCATAGTTAGAAACGTCCAGTGAGATGATTGATAGGCTTTTACCCTGTCCCAGTACCTCATGTGGTTAAAGCTTTTTTTCTTGACTTCACTGATAATTAAACTATTAAACTAATTACTTCTTGTCCTATCTGAAATGAACATAAAAATAGTTGTTTACTTTCTTTGTGCCTCTACAGTACAGATTAATGTAATCCAGTTTCCCAACATCAAGCCCTACTAAATTCAAGATCAACAAGATATGCAAAGCTTTCTTCTTACCACTAGGTGAGCTACTTTATCAAAGATGGTGATGAGACTGATTTCACACAATTGCTTCCTAATAGATTCATGTGGGCTGTTTCTAACTGTATTCATATTTCCATGCTTATAAAATGATTTTTTTTTTTTTAAGAACGTATCTATGATATCTGGAAAGATACTGTTTGCTAGATTCTACCTACTCGTTTCACCCCACCCTCATCCCTCAAAACTATATACAATGCTTGGTCTGCTTTGGGGTTTGTGGGATTTACACACTATCCCTTTGCATGTTAGAGGACAGTCAACATCAGCCAGTTCTAATCAAAACTAGTCTAAAAATACTGTAGCTTTGAGTGACTCCTGTTTTGACTCAGTCTCTATTGGGTCCAATTAGTTCTGGTGACAAATATCTCTGTGAAGACTAGTAGCTTGGACCACTTTGGCTTTCTTAATGACATACACTGCTCCTCATCTTGCTAAGGATAGACCAATAGGCTCATTATTTCTTCTCCTGCTTTTGGTGTATTTATTCAGGCTCTTATCACCTTCTGTGTTTCCCACTGTAACTTTCAGCTTTATCTTTTCAAAATTATATGCTTCAAATTATATGCTCCATACCTATACTTAATCCCATACTTGTTTCCACTTGTTCTGCAACTTGCTCTACGATTAGTATGACTAATAGTCAAAGCCGTTTCTTACTTTTTTCTCTTTTTTTTTTTTTCTCCTAAATCAGGTCTCTCTTGATAACCAACAGCTCTCCTGAATGCAACAACTCATTGTTTTCTCACTCCATCATTTGTGATCACCTTTACCTGTAAGCAGCCTCCGAATCCAGGTTTTCCCTAAGTCCATCAATTGAAAGTACTGCTGTATTACAATTTATGCACTGAATGAGGGTACTGAAACTGTTTAGGGTATCTGGAATACTGATTTTTTGGGGGACATTTTGCAGATTTGTGTTTATATGTGGTTCCAGACAGAGCTCCATTGAAATTAAGGGGGCTCTGTTTGAGGTTGTGGTTGACACATCTATCAATTCATTTATATCTCTGTCTAAAAAATGGCTCAAAAGGCCAATAATTGGCATGGACAAAGGAGGAAAGGAAAAGGGAAGGAAAGTGGAAGGACTGCTGTAACAATGACAGGCACTGGCAAAATCAGCATTTTCAGCTATTTCCTCTGGAGGAAAATAAGACACTTCAGCACCTCTATCAGATGAGCAATATACAAACACTGAATTAACAAAATATGTGGCAGATTAATTTGCATTGTAAATATTACTTCTTCCTAAGTAATTCTTCTATTCTGTTTAAAACACTTGTTTCTTTCTATTTAACATAGTTTCTATCTTGTAAATAATCACAATTTCAGATGAGAAACATACATTATAGATAGTATTTTCACCTTTGTTAAGAGGTGTTTGTGAGTAAAAGAATTAAAGAAAAAAGTCTTATTCTTTGTAATTTTTCTATCTCATTTCATGGCATAATTCATAAATAATAAAATTCATTACTTATCACTAGTTATCACTTAACACACTTAAGGAAGAAATAAAATGGAGAAAAAAAAGGAATTCTATACTCGTGATTTCAATTTTTCAAAACTATTATATTTATACCTATATTAATGTCTAAGAATTACTTGTGTTCTACTTAGTCACTTTTTAATTAATGTAAAAGAATTAAGGTTTAAGGATATAAGTATGTTATACGCATATTTTATGAGATAAAATGCACATTCTAACAAAGTTAGAAGAATTGACAGAAGACAGGAACCAAATTAGAATCACGTAAATGTCAAATATTGTTGCTGTATATTGCTTAATTCTTTGCTAAGGACTAAAGGAAGACCAAATAATGCATATTCCCATGTTATAAACCAAAAACAAACACCAAACAACCTCCCTCCCCCCAAATACAGTAGAACCAAATCTCAAAAATATAAATCCCCCAAACTCTCATCAACAAATGATTCTCATGAAGTCTTTTGTCTTTTTGCTAATGAAAAAGTAATATAGATTCCCAAATGTAAAACGTCATAGTAATGGTATTTAAAGAGAAAGGGAGAAATAACTGAAAATCTTCATTACATATTAATAAGCCTTCTATTTGTGCTATAGACAGCATTCAAGTTTGCATAATAAAACTCTCTTCTATAGTTTACAATCACATTTTACCTTTCAGATCTCATCAGTATGATACATTTATTCACAGGTTTTTCACATCATTTACCTCCAGTAGTAGATTTGATTCAGTATCCTTTTACTCATGTGGGGCTCTCTAATTTCAGAACAAATTCTGCAGCAATTTCTCTTTCATATCTATGGGGGTTCAGGTGCACTTGTCTGCTTCCTACCTCCTGATAATTGACTTGAGACACTCAGAGTTGTGCATTAGAAAACTGTATTCACCTTAGTATCTTATATTTCCAAGTAAACTTGAATTTTGTATTACAGTAAATTTTTTAACCTAACCAGCATCATACTGTGCACTACTGTCTAGGTGGTACAGTGTATCCTGATGCATTCCCTTTAAAAAGAAAAGTTTTTCTTTTCATTTATAACTGATACAAAAGTCTTTTTTTTTTTTTTCAGCAATTCATGTGATTATAAGTAATAGAAAATGGAAAAAGTTATCAAAATACTTTTGCTTGCTAACTCCATGTATATACATTTAGCAAATTCTATTACAGAAAAATGAATTTATCTTTGTCTCTGCCATTCTTACCTAGGCTTATGCAGAATGAAAATATATAGTCACCCTTCACACTGGACACAGCAGTCTTAATAAACAAAAATAGAAAATTGGATGCTAGAAACTGTTACATATGCACTTTTCCAAGAATTAATTTGTAGATCAGTTTTGCATAAGCTACTTGCATAATACTCACTGATTTTGACCCCCTCAGGCATGCTGCTTGCAACCTAATACTCCAGCGCATGCAATTCTAACTGCAGTAATACAGCAGGATGTCTTTATCCTCATGTTTACATCACAGTAAAGGATATTGTTTAATTAGGCTCTACTGCAGACTTTTTCTCAGAAATGTAGGTGGTTTTTCAGTTTTCATTATATATTTTTAGCATTTTTTTTTTTAGGCGAGGTAGGGATGAAGAACGAAAACATGTATAAGCCAGGTCCTATGCTCCCCTTTGAAGGTTTGATTTTTATTTTTTTTTCCCCCGAATGGCATAACTGTCATTGAATTTCCTAATACTAGTATGATACAGGCTTTTTGCTAGGACAAATGTTCATCCTGCCTTATAGACCACTAATTTTCAACAAAAAGCATCTGAAGCTGATCTTTAAAGTGAGAGGGAAAGAGTGACAGATGCAAAATACATTTTCATTTATTATACTCCTTGGTGTATATACATACATGAAACATTTGAAAATATAAAAAGCAGGAAAAATAGCCCCAACAAATTATACGTGGCTTCAGGTAAAAAGTGTCAATAGCATTCTTTAAGGCCCAAATCAGTGCAATCATATAATCTGCTCTATACATGGTGAACTACACTTAGGAAAAACATTCAAACAGCTGTATGGAGCTCCTCAGGGCCAGAAGCTCTGACAAGTGAGAAGACTGGTCTCTTGAGATATCATACTAATGGCTAGTTTTAGATGTTACTTTATTTTATTGGGCAGCATCTTAAAAAGCATAGCAGTTTAAAGCTAAGGTAATGGTTCGTTGTCATATTAGTTTTACTGTACATAATGAGTATAAAACCATTTTAATATAAAGAAATGGAAGCAAAGGAGTACCTTTAATTTCAACCTAAAATGTGACATTATTAAGGCACTTTTAAGACAAAGAAAAAGAGGTATTACTAATCTCTATTACTGATTTCTTTTTACTCAACAGAAAGAATGTTGTTCATCTTTATTAACATAACTCCTTTCAAGGACAGACTTCAACAAGTGATATCATATATTTAAGTAGAAAAGGATGTATAAAAGTATAGCTATTTTTCTAAGTGATAGTTACTTTTCAAATCATCTATTAATAGTATTCAGAAGTAGGAGCCTAACCTAACAGCAGTGTTAACAGGGTTATGGCCTGCAGCATGCAGCATTTCATAGCATTTCATTTAACTGTTACCCAGAAAAAAAATAGATTTTATATTTTCAAACTATGGGGTTTTTAAATAATAATAGATTTTTCAGTTTACTTGCTTAATCTAACATCTGAAATGATTACTTATGTTTAATCTGTTTAATGTTACTTTTATTTTACTATTCTCTGCTACAGAAGTTCAATCCAGAAGAAAATAGAGTTATATTTAGCAAAACGTTTCCAAGAGGTATTAGGACATTAAAAGTTGAAGGTTGGCTTTTGGTACTACTGTTTAGTCTTACTCTAGCACAACTAGGAGATTTCCATCGTCAGGATCAAATGAGAAAAATCATGTTGTGCATTTAGAGTTGTATCTGTGTAGTGATAAGGTGGCTCTATATGAAATTCCCCTGGGGGAAATTATATTTTAGTACAAATTTTCAGGTAATCCAGTTAGCTAACAAACCAAGCCTGAGGAAAGAAACAGTCACCAGAAACGGAAAAGAGAGAAGCAAAGATACTCAGTTTAGACATCAGCTTTGAACATGAGGTTTTAGCCCATACCAAACGTTATTTAGAAGGAATATTTGTTTTCTCACTGTGTTTTGACTGAAATGATAAAGATACAGGACTTTTAGATGATCTGCTTAAAAGACATTTCTGGAAACAGTGTATGGATGAAAAATTTAATTATTCTATGGTTTAGTGGCAGAAATTAGGATATTCAACACTACAATCCATATACAGGCATCCAGAAAAAAAATATTTCAAAGTTTTGTTAAATTCATTCTACTATAAAATTATCTCAAATCATCTGAATTTAGGTCAATCATTTTAGAAGTGCAGGTTTTCTCATTGAGAAGATGCTGTGACTCCATTTGAACAACTTCCCATGGCACAGTATTGAATTTGTTATGACTTCTAAATTTCAGAAAACAATGTCAAATTTGGGAACCTATCTTCTAACCCTGTCAGATCCCAGCTTAAAAACAGTCTACAGAAAGAAACAGGGACTCTGTGCAGAGTAGCTTTTACTGTTACATGCTCACTTATCTCAATTATTTGCTATGTATTTGATATATACTTCTGTTACCATGGTCACTTAAACACTTCTAAATTAAACATCTTCCTTTATTTATTTAATGAAAAAGGAAGATAAAAGTGTTTACGAGGATTCCTGCCCAGCACACATGGTAGTTACAAAACTGGATTCATTCCCGCATGCCAGGTTCTTTGGGGTCCACAGGTGTAAGCCATTAACAAAACAAGAAATATCTGTCACGGCACTATGGGTATTTTCTGGTGCTGTCCAGGCTCTGGTTTCACAGCGGTATTTTCACAGAAGCAGTAGTTTCCCCCCACTAACGCTACCTGCAAGTATGAAACTGCTGATGTATATGAGAATTACTCACTGTATTCTTTTACTAGTAGAATATAAGATTATTGTTTTAACAGCCTGTCCTAGAAAAACCTGCCTTCCTCTCAGTGTTTCAATTCTGATGTTTAGAATGCATATAGTAAAGAAAAATATGTTAAACCAAACATAAATATAAGAAAATCCTTTTACTATGTATTCATACTGTAAAATAAACAAATTAGTCCTTTTATTATGTATTTGCGTTTTCTTTACATTTGGACCTGGAGACTTACTTCACAATATGCTACCTTAATAAGGACTTATCCAGCAGAGCTTGCTTTCCAGGTCATTCCAATCACAGAGCAATATCAATTTGACATTAACAGAGAGATACTACTAACAGTCTTAAGCATGAGCTAGAGAACCCCCTGCTGCCTACCAGTGAGGGGAATTGAGTTGGAAACCTTTATAAAAAGCAGCAGGCCATGAAATGCCAAATAAAATTCTTTTTACCATCCAGAGATAAAGGAAAAGAGTACTGTACTTCTTTAACAAATAGGACTTGACAAAAAAGAGAGAAAATAGATGTGAATGTTTTTCAGCAGTTGTTGCTTTGCTGAATAGAAGATTGTGAAGAAAAAAATTTTTTTTGAGAAAAAAACATTGCACATGCACAAACATATTTACCAAACTTAAGACCCTTTCTTCTACAAAAAAAACCACCATCCAGTCTGATTAGAAATTACCAAGAGATGGTAATACCAAAGAAGGCAAAAAACTTGTCTAATGTTCTTTGTGTTTTTATAAAGTCGTTGTTACATACCTTTGAATGCAATAGTTCCTGCTTTGATTATCAACACTTTCCGTTTTATTGAAAGCATGGCAGAAATACACTGAATATACAAAGTACATAGAACCAATTATTGTAAAACTGGATAATAATTTGGATTATTTAGGATGTCTATTAACAGAGAATGGATTCATTCTTGTAGGAGCGATTTTGTTAGTTTGTTTGGTTTTACTTTAATCTCTGTGATTAAATTACTCTTTATGTATAATTCATACTACTTTTATTTGGGGGACAGGGACAGTATACACTTACACACCTCTTTCATATATAAGCAGTAGGAGCATGGTTAAATAAGTTCATATTCACGCTGATATTTTCTTGTGATTTTTCTAGAATTCTGACTAAAATTTCTAAGATTTCAGTATTCTCCCCAAGAATAAATCAGAATACATTCCAAGATGCTGACAATTTTGATGAGTAATTCCTGTAAATAAAAGAAACTGTTTACCTCAATAATTACAAAGTACCTTTTTCAAAATATTTTTAATTTATAGTTATCATCTTAAATCACAGTATTTTGCTTTTTACAAGCTGTCATTTTTCCTTTTTACCCTGTAAAAATCTTAAGCAAACATCAAGATTTTCCAGTATTTACTACCATTTGGAAATATTCTTAAAAAATTCCAAGAATGCAGGAAACAGGCAATATTTATTTGGATAAGTAAAGTCTTCCATTTTACCTCACACTGAGTCCAATGAGATATATAGAAAATAATTAAATAAATAAAAACCCTTTTTTGCTGACTCACATGATGTACATGATGTCTGAGCACAATCAACTTTTCTCCGCTCCCATTAATATTCAGGAATTAGTGTTGTGAACAGCTACAGGTTCACAACCATTGTTCACCATTCCCTCATTCAGTAATATGTTAACAGTTATGCTTAAGGACTTCATTCGTGACTTTTCAATTAGCTAACACATCAAAATTTTCATCAAATTTACGTGACTTAGTATTTTCATTCCACAAACCTGCCCAAGAAATTTTGGCTATTCTAGGCTCACATAGGAATATTTGCACTGAAGTCATGAGGACAAGGCTATAGTATGTTTATGTTTAAGACCAGAACAGCAGAACTCCATGCTATTTTTCTGAGTTTGGCCTATCTATAGACTAATGAAATGGAACTCTTGACAACTAACAAAATCTGTGATCTGCCAGAATTCAAGGACACTTTATGTGGAGCTTGTGTCTCATCTGAATCTGATACCTGAGCACCCCCACATTTCCTACGAGGGTTAATTTCAGCATGTTTTGGTGTGGCTATTTTCACTTTAAATAGTTTCAGGCAAAATATAACAATAAAACTGTTTTCATGTGATTGGCAGAGTATGAAGTAAACATCCTATGATTTACTTGTCAATCATCTAATCCTAATCCATTCTTCTGTCTCCTCCTTTTTCTCAATGCCATACTTATATATTCAAAGCTACGAGTCAAACAGTATTTTAGACACCATCTCACTATTTCTCACTTCATCTACAGACCAGACACCTCCATACAATAATCATTGAAAATCAAAGATCAACTGATCTATCTACTACTCAAATCATGCCAATTGAAGAAAAGTGGCTTTCACAATTTTTAACAGGATAGCTCTAGATAGGATGTTGTCAGCTTTCAAAGATACAGTGAAAATTCTACAAGTATTCAGGGGAAATATCAATTTTATCTCTTATTCTGTTTTCAAAAGCTATTCTACAGCCACCCTCTATGCTCAAACAAATGCTAAATGGGTGATAGAATTGCCTCAGTTGATTCTTCTGAAGTTGTCACTTGTAATGCCTGAAAGGCTGATTCCTTCATCTCCTTTGCTGCTGGTGCCAATAGATACTTGAAAATAAAGAGACAAGGGCACACTCCTGATCTTCAAATGTCAAGAAGAAAATAGTCAGCTCAGTTCCCCTCGTGACCAATATAAGTGTTGAAAAAGGACATTATATGCTTCACCTTGCTATCATACCCGAAGCCTTAAAAGAAATTATCAAGAAAAAAAAAAAAGATAGGAAAAATAAAAACACATGGGATGTACACTGAAATTAAATATACTTTCTACTAACAGCATTTGGATGTTGAATTCCCATCGTGAGGAGGGGAAATGGAGAGGGAGCTGCTGATCTCTCTCATAACCAATGATAGAATGTGAGGGAACAGCACAAAGCTGCACCAGGGGAAGTTCAAATTGGATACTAGGAAAAATTTCTTTACCATGAGGGTGGCCAAACACTGGAACAGGCTTCCTAGTGAGGTGGTTGATGCTCCATGCATGTCAGTGCTCAAGAGACATTTGGATAAGGCCCTTATTAATATGTTTTGACTTTTGGTTACCCCTGACATGGTCAGACAGTTGGACTTGATGATCTTTGTAGGTCCCTTCCAAGTATTCTATTCTATATTGGACAGAGAGATTCTCCATCCTATACTTTGTTCAAGAAGAAGCAGAATTAAAAAAGATACTTATACTTACTTAAATCTTTCTGATACCTAGCAAAGTAAAGCCCAACATTTCCAGATCCCACTGGAACTAATGGAGAAGTTGCTACCAAATCTAACAAATTATTCTATTCCGTTATATAAAGAAAGGTAATTCTTATGAAAGTATGAAATTACAACTGCTGCCAAGTTCACAGACAACACAATTTTTCAATTTGTATCTCCCTGATTTATGAAGATAGCACTTCCAGATTATTCTTGATGAATTATATTTTACTTTTTTTGTGTGACCAGTCTATCTTCACACTACTGCATTAAAATGTGCTTTGTTCTTCCCTCAGCAGGGAACATCCAAACACATTCTAGCATAAAGAAAAAAAATATTAAGTATGATTGCTTAACCACAAGCAGGTTTAATTTTTAATTAAAATTTTATAAAAATTAAAATCCTATTTTTTTTTTTAAATAAAGATATGCTCAACCATTAATGTAAAACACTGGGGGGAGAAACAGTAACAATACTTAGCAAATGAATAAAGAGTACCCTTGTATACTTTTAGCTATTCATAACATCTTCTAAGCTACATTTAGGAGTAGGTCTTTTCTTAGTATTATTCTCTTTCCTGTTGATCTAAACTCTGTTTGATTTTGGCCTGTAGCCTGACTGGCAAAGTGACAGGGTATAACTACTTAGGGGACATCAGTCACAACATGGAGGTCAGATGCTGGCCAAGAGGGACATGAAAAAGAGAACATATTATGTTTTTGAAATGTTGGCTAAATTTTATTTTGTGCCTGAGGTATAAAACAATCTTTATCTTTCTAAAATTCATCAGCTGTTAGGCAATTCTGCAATAAGTAAACAATTCCATGGTGAATTAGGCAATCACATCTCTTTTGTGGAAAACTCTAGGTCTGAAGCTGAGTACATCTGCAGAGCTGCGAAGAACCAAGGTTCTGTTCTGTTTTTATGTTGAAACACTGTTTTCAACTTTGCAGCCACAGCTACACTAAAGGTTAATGTAAAGTTTGTATAATGTAAAAGTTTGGCAAAGCTGAAGAAGCTTTACCAACCCATGAATAAGCCAAAGCCATTTGCAATGTAATGCACTATTGGAAAAATAAATCCACAGGTGCACAGAAGGAATTTAGTCTTCAGCTTTTTGTTTCACTTACTCAAAGTACAGGTTTTCCTGTAGACCCTGCATATTAAGTCCAGAGGTTTGTGTTTTGGCAAGTAGTAGTATCGTGTCACTTTTTATTATAAAATATTTAGTGACAAATATATCAGGAGAACAGAATGTAGAGAACATTAACAACTGAATTCAAACGTGATGGGGTGAATCACCTTCTCAACCCTTTTCCAAAGTTTTTAGTGCAGGATTCAGGTTTTACTGCTTATTTTTTAAAGATTTATGATTTCTCTTGAGGTGCCCTCAAGGGGAGACAGTACTTCCCCAAGGCTGTATTTGTATTCTGCTAAAAAACAAGAATCCTTGTCAAGTCAACAGGAATCAGTCAAGAGAGCTTCTCATCTGACAGATGTAGAATATGTTGAATAAATATTGCACAGTAAACCTCACCAGTTTAACCCCTGCAAGAAGGATTCTCACAAGTAAATCCAATAGTTATGCCAACCCCACTACCACCATAGTCAGCAATCATAACTAGCAACACTTAGGCCAACACTTGCTACTTCTGAAAATTTCTGAGTTCTCCAATATCCAGACAATATTCCAGAACTTTGACACTGGGACTTTCAGTTGATTTAAGATACATTTAATTACACTGAGCTGTGGGTGAAAAGCATCCCGCCATTGCTAGATGTTTTTCTGATGTCACATCACAGATATTGCATGGTCAAGTAACAAAAAAGATGATTTATATATGTTCCTCCCAGAACTCTGCATGTGTCTATCTCTATCCAAAACTGCCTCTCTGGGTACTGAATAGTTTCCTGAATGAGGGAACAATGAGGGGGGAGGAAAGAGTCACATTTGACAAAGGAAAATGTCAAAAATAGATTGTAAGGTCTATGACACTTGTCTAAATGAGTACATATGATAATGGACTATCCGTTAGGGAAAGCTGCCAGCAGAGAGAGTGGAGGATTGAGAAATTTGACATGAGATTCTAAGAGAGATGAAGACCTGACATTTCCTATAACTGTGTAGAAGTTGTTACTGGATACTTACTTTCATAGCCAGTTTTGTACGAATGGATACCTGACAATCAGTCCTAACACATTTAATTAAACTGTAAAGAAACTCTAATCAGCCAATAGTCAACTACAAATTTAGCTAAAGGGGGGAAAGAAAAGTGGTGTTATCCCTTCTGAGAGCTTTGCTTCCATGGGAATGAGAATGCTTCAGAGACAATCCTAGTTGCTTCTGTGAACATATTACCCACAGTCTATCACAGAAACACATGTTGTAATGACATGCTGACACATGCCAGGCACAGAAACAGAGGAAAAGCCATGGAAGCAGCCCCTGTCTCTGCCAGCATGCACACACAAAACTATAAACACCCTAGGACAGATCCCAAATTAATAATAATTTCAGAAAGATAATACATATTTTTTCTTGGGTAAAGAAAGCAGAATTTTGCTTGCCTAAAGCTATTCTTCAGCCTACAATAAACTTTTTTGAAAATAAATGTTATATTTAAAAGCTCACAGTTCATTTCTCTTCAACCATCCCGGTGTCTAGCCATATATCTTTTACAAATAGACCTGAATAACAGAAGATTCATTAGCTATTCAACTATGGCAATAATAAACAGCATCATATGTGTCTAATTGTTATTCTAGTCCACACAGAGTTCATTTTTATTTCTTACCTAGAAATCTTCAAGATGCATTGAGAGGCCTTCATTACATCAAATTTGTTATGGAAAGCATTTCAACTAACCATAAATCCATCTACAATTGTCTTCATTATTTTAAATATTAATTAAACAATAATGGAAAGAAGTAGTAGGTTTTGATAAGAAACATGCTTTTGATAACTTTCTAAAATTGGAGAGATCTTTAAAATCTTTGGTAGCCACTTTTCATACTTGCATGCAACATTTGAATAAGATTGAATAATAATGAAGAGAAAATTAGAAAATTTGAACACGATCCTTTTGATATGCTTGTGCAGTGACAATTTCCAGGGAAATAAAAGAATAAAAGGGAAGAGGGGCATTGAAAAACTGTATGATGCACAGTAAGACAGCATTCAGCATTTGGGGTTACAGACAAGCCTGAATGCCTAAATTGAGGGTAAAGAAACATCCAGAAAAGTGTAATTGTATTTATGTAACAAAACAAACATTGGCCAAAGTACAGCGAGGTTACCACAAGAAACAAGAAATGCTAGAAGCACAAATTTGACAGACTAGATTAAGCTGCTGGTCCATCAAGCCTGTGCACAGCCTTTGGCTGTGAACCTTGTGCAATAATTTAGAGGCAAACCTCCCTCAGTACATCTACAGTTAAGAGATGCCATATATTGAGGAGAGCATTCCTTTTTCTTCCTGTGTCAATCACCTTATTTCCTGAAGCATGAGATTAGATCACCCTCATTTTAGCATACCTACCTACTGATACTATTCATTGTCATAGAATTAGTTGAAAAATATTCAGCTGTTGCTTCTGACTCTGTAATCTTCCATGCTTTGACAAGAAGTTTGGATGATAAGCTTTTTAACCTTGACGCATTTACTTGCATTGCACATTTTTGTAATCTTAGGAAAAAGAATATATACATCAAGAGATCTTTGCATGTGCATGAGTGTTAAATGTGGGAAAGGAAAAGAAATATTTTAACCAAATACGGAAGTTTTTTTTTTTATAGACAAATATTGTGAATAAATCTTGTAAAGGATATTGAGGACCTCAGTGATCAGGACATATATATTTGGTTTAAGTACTGAGAAACATCACTGCAAGTTTTGAGTCAAATTGTTTTATCCCCACTACAGCATTTAAATGGCAGCAGGGTGAAAGAGCTGCCACAGATGAAGCCAACCTAAAATACTGTGTTCTTTTCTAGTTCTAATGATCTTTGTTGTATATTTAAAGTAGCATACTTCTACTACATAAACTTTATGAACATTAGTTCAAATAGTAACCGCTTTTGTATCCTAAACACAGAGAGTAACAAACAAAAGCATGAGACTCCTGAGCTGTGATGATATTATCATAAGCTTTTCTACAGTTCAGTCCCGTTTAACTGTGCTATTTCTCCGCTTTCTTAAATCTCTGCTTATCACAGTCTCCTTATATCAGGCTCATTCCATTCACCTCTTTCCTTCTCATTTCTCTCCTGCCCCATCAACTCTCATACATCTGTGCATGCCTCCTTTTCCCTTATCTTGTGTGTCAAAACATTGTCTTAAGCAAATTCAAACCAAAAATGTAGTGAAAACCTAGCACACGGAAAAAAACAAGAAACAAACAAACATGGACTTAGTATGCATTTTGCACCCCTTCTCTACTATGTAGCAGGGACATCTGACACTATCTTGTACATTACAACAGGACTCAGTTATCAGTTGTTCCTTAAGTGGCACCGTAGTATAAATAAATACATTAGCAATTTGCTATATTTATTTTTGGCAGAGAACTTGAGAGACAAATTATCTACCTCCAAACACAGATATAAATAAGCATAAACTATGCAGATGTTTTCCTCCTCCCTGTCACTGCATCTCAATTCCTTCTGGAACATGTTGAACTTTTTATTTTTTTAATTTTTTTTAACCTCCCAGGCAACCCATCCCAACCTACAGAAGAACACATCCCTGAAATGTGCTGTTTAATATCCTCTCAAAGAAACTGTTGTTATATAAAGCAAGTATAGATCACCTTCCCATTGATATCAAAGATAACAGGCTATGTAAATAAGTTCCTCATACATAATAGAGCACTTCAGTGGTAAATGCTTAAAATTAGCTGATGGTTCTTGCATAAGATCTGAGTGCATACACAGTTAAAAACAGCACTGTTAACATAACAAGTTTTCAAAACCCTTTACCACAATTAGTGATTTTCCAATAATTAAATTCACTTAATTTCCCCTCTCCAAAGCATACCACAGGAGTTCCAAGACACAGATAATGACAAGTGAACTGAGGTCCAATTCCTGTTTTACTAAAGTCAACACTGGGATGTAAGATTGCAGGAGAAGGTTGAGAACCTAATGCATAAGACACAAGAAATAAAATCTTATGTTTCTTATTGATCACAGCATTATTACAGGAGTCATTCCATTCTGATGTGCTTACATTCACAAAACCACAAATACCTCAAAAGCAGCAAGATTTACCTTATTCAGTATTTTTATGACTCTTAACACAAACACCTCCCTCTAAAACCGTACAGCAAGCTCATATTTGCCCATATCTCTCTACACAGATGTATTCTTAGCTATTTCTGCCATACCCTGCATGATGTGGGAGTGGTACAATCTCTGCCAAAACCTAGGTTTCAGCACTGTTACAATGTGACGAGACAAAAACAACAGAAAAATGCCATCTTGATGTCACATTAAGCTCTTTTTAATTATTCTTGTGAAAAAATATATGGATTTTAAAACATCGCATTTCTTCTCTGGTTTTGCCTAGTTTAAACTTCCTTTTGTTCTCCTTATTATTATGTTGTGTGTATCTCTGAACCTTCAAATTACTGCACATGCACAAGCATTAGCATTCCAAAGCACAAATAAAAGGTCTATGAAAAGATACAGAAACTTCTTTTTCATTTGACCTTGATTTAGATACTAGAAATATGGATCACTTCAGTTCACTTTCTTTTGCATGCTGTCTGTGCTCCCATCTTCTTCCCTGAGGTTGAAACTTGTTCTCATCAGACAGGTCAATTATTTGGGCTTAAAGAAATAGTGGAAATATCAGAACTGAGAAGCTACTGAAATATCAGGAGAAACCCTTCAAGACTTTTCTTTCAGGTGAGAGTTGTGATATAGCAAATATGATTCATAGTATCAGGTATTGACATTTTCTCTCGTTCATGAAGGCTCTCACACAGACTGACATCTTACTACCACAGAAACACTACCTAACCAACACCCTCAAAGCCATGTAACGTGACTGCTCCAACACAAACCTTCATCTTACAAGAAGATTATTTTGTAAAGCAAATATTGTGCTGTCTCTACTTCTAAAATACTTTATAAACATTTTGTAACAAGAAATACAGCCATGCCTCTCCATTTTTCTCTGCATTTTCCTGACAGTCTTCCCACTGTCCTGTACCCATAACGGGAGCCCTGGAGGTGCAGGTCAGAACTCCAGCCTGACAACAAATTAGAAGAGGTGATACAGTCCAAGAAGACTCTCGTATCTTCATTTTAGTAAAATAGGAATTATAAAATGGACTAACATATGTTTTATCTCAGTTCATCCCGTTCCAGCAGCATAAAGTGTTAGAAGCAAAACAAGAAGCTGCAGCCCCCACCCCCACTCCTGAAAATTGAATTAATTTTTTGCAGAGTCATTTGATCAAAATTAACATAAAAATCAACAAAAGCATCTGCCACATATTGTAGTACCATCTTCTGCTGCACAAAATACCTGCTTCTAATGAGCAATCAGAAGTGTCTGTGCTCATTTTTTTCAGTGTATGGATCCTGTTCCACTCCTTTTGATTTTGACAGGCTCAACCCTTGAAATAAAATCTTATCTTGTTCACCTTTCCCAAAGGTGAGATCAACATGAGGCACACTTTTGGAGTTTAACATGAAAAGTCTGTAACTACTAAGTCAAAATCTTGCTAGTAATCGGCATGGTTCTTTGTTGAACAGTCTCCAGTTTCTTCAACTAGCTTTCGCAGTGCTAAAGAAGTCACTCATAAACACTGACATATTTATAATTCACTAATCCATCTGAAATAAATCTATGCTTTGCTTTATAATACCCATTGTTCACTAACATAGCCAGAATTAGAAAGCTGTCACTAAATAAATATATTCAAATTATAAGTGGATATACATGTAGTATAGACACACAAAAATAATGTTGGATTCAATAAAACCAAGCTTCAAAAAAGCTGAGCTTAATGAATAGTTTCTGAGTGCTAACCCTTAAAAGTGTAAGGAAAAAAAAAACACGAAAAGGCCCATTTTCTCATATTCTATACCATTTAAAATAATGAATTATGGCATTATAGTAATTCCTTTAAATACACTGAAAAATAAGCTTTTAATTTTGGTTAAGTATTTTCTCTTAGGAATTCTGCAAAGTCCTGTTAAACTCCAAAGATTTTGCTTCTCTATTTGACAAGGCTTTGATGGTTTCTTTACAGGGACCCTGGCTTGATCAGTCCCCAAAGGACAGAACACAAATCTCAGCTGCTGTAGCAAGCAAAACAGGTATGAAGCGCTCTTGAAACTGACTTTCCTACACAATTTGTTGTCCCTCCATTTCTACTCTAAAAAAGAAATATCGTGATAACACTTGTCTCTGATATTTCTTTAGCTTTTTTTTCCCTTAGTTCTAATTCTGTGAATTAATTGACAAAAGTTTTACACAAATATGGCAGAAAAAAAATACATGAAAAACAAGGGACTCCAAAACCGGCAAAAGGAACCACAAAAAAAAAAAAAAAAAAAGGCAAGAAAGCATTGCAAATCTGCCTATGACAATCTACACACAAAACTGATCTCTGTTACTGCACCTTCATTTTCCTCTTACTGAATACCTCATATCAGAGGAAGCTGGATCACACATAATACCCTTCCTATCAGTGTTGTTGCTTAATTAGTCAACATTATGTGAAGCTTATGATAAAAATAATTGAGCTGGCACTTCCAGTCTCTAAAGAGAGGCATTAATAAGCAGGATATTCTCACAAGCTAGTTTCATAGACTGTGAATGGAAAAAGACACTGAGACATTCTTCAGAGAAGGGCTATACAGGACTTTAGTCTCAATTTAGAGTACAAATACTGCTTAGTCTATAGCTTCCATTTTTGGACGTATTTATAATTAGTTGATAAGGTATCTAAACACATGAAAATATTAACAAATGCTTCTATTATTTGACACATTTTTCAATGATGTCAGTTGTCATACCAAACTTTGAGAAAACTTTTTTTCTCCCAGCCTCCCCTAAATCACCAAGGGAAAAACACGATACATAGCTTCTGCATTGCAACAGATACACAATAGTGACAAAGAATAAATAAATAAATAAATAAATAACTGCAGCAAAACACTAAAAGAAAGTGGTTAAAAATATTTTTCTGCAAACGACAGTATTTAGAATATTTTGCATGCAGTATTTCTTCATCTTGATCCTCAGGGAGAAGGCTTTATTCTTTCTGATGCTTTGTCTTATTTTCAAATGCATTAGTCTCTAAGCTGAACACAGGTAATTACTAAGATCAAAATATATAGTCAATTTTTTCAATACATTAATATGAAACTATCAAACCTGTATTACAACACTGATATTTTGAAATTACTACCTATAAATTTGCATTAAATTCCAGAATATTAATACTTCTCAACTTTGACAAAAGTGTAAGTTGAAAATCTTTTGTAGAAATACCAAAACCAAGCCTTCCACTCAGTTTTCTGATGTTTCTTCTCTTTGTCACCTAATGGGCCACTCATCTTTTATTCTCTGTACAAGGAATAGTAAGCAGTACATTCCAAACACATACATTTCCTTACCTCACACAAAGTAAAATGACAGATTGAGACACTCTCCAAAGAAATCTTTAAATGAAATATGTTAAAAAACATAAGAACATGCACAGAATAACATTCAGAAGCGCTTAATGAGTTTCCAGTAACCACAGGAATATAAGAAGTCGTTAAGTCCAAAAGTCTTGCCACCAGTGGCAATTAAAAATACACAATCTTGCAATAGATTATACATGGACTACTTTTTCCATTTATATCATCTTTTATTCATATCCATGAGACTGTTCACAACCTAAGTAATATGTATTTCTCAAGAAGATGATATAGGAATAAAGCAATTCAGATTCCCACTGGTGTCATGGAAATATCTTGTTAGATGCTTTAAGGGTCATGTTCATGTCTATTCGAAGTTTGGATCCAGCCACCTCTCCTTATCTTGCTTTGCACTTTCCATCCCTTTCCCTTCCCCAGATGACACCATTCTTTTAACTTGGACTGTTTCCAGAATCATACATAACCACAGGGGACACCAGAATTTGTTCATATAGGGCCTCTCCTTGCACAGTAACCTGCCAAGAAACTGATACATAGTTCTTTCTGAAGGAAGAAGAACTCATTTCAGAAAATTTTGGGCAAGAATATACTCCAACACACAACAAAGTACTGTTTATCATACTGAAGTGAACTCCCTGCATTAAGTGTTGGAACTGAGAATTCAGAAGAGCATTAATGCTACCAGCTCTAGTTTGTTTTTGTTCTTCTACCTTTCTTCCTTCTGTCATAAAATATTGCATGTTATATGATGTCTTCCTGGGATAGATTTTTTTATTATTGTTTTGAACAGAAGATAAAAAATGTTTCAGATCATGCTGCTCGAGTTTCCAACAGATATTTTATGAGCAACAATTTTCTCTTTGTCTTGACATTGACATTCAAGATTAGTTCCATTTTTTCTCCCTAATTAGGTTTTCCAAGACAATTGTATTTTTGAAACAAACAGAATACTTTCCCTGAGGGCATCAGAAACTTAATCTGTCCAATTTCCTTTCAATGGATATTGAAAACAAAGCAGTGCATTGTAACTCAGTAGGGAATTAAGAACTACGTGACGTAACAAAAAGAAAAGGTACTATGAAAATAAATTCAACATAGAGGGCAATGAAAATATAGTCATGAAAAATCCTTTAAGACACCTTTTTAAGACTTGACGGAACTGCCTGTTCTTATTAAACTTCGTCTGTCTTCTAAGGGAGGTTAAGACACTAAATTTACACAAAATTTAGGATATTCATATTCATAACAACACACTGACTGAATAGCATTAAATCATTTAGAATATCCTAAATGATCAGAGGCCTATCCAATCAGTTTATATAGCAGTATTGCTTATGACTCAAAATATTTTTTCTTAAACTTTGATTGTTCTACAAAGATACTGTCTTTCACAGAACTCATATTTTTTCTGACACGACAGAAAAAAAAATCCATTACGCTAAGAATACAGTTATAAGATTAAGATAAACAGTAAGGCTGTAAATGACTTTTTATATGGAATTTATAAGTCTTATCTTAAAATAAATATAACTGCTGTAACAGCTTTTGGATTCTGAATAACAAATCCCTAAGAAAATAACTGCAGATCTTTATTTCCAGATTCTGGAGAAATTAACTGAAAATAATAATCTTTGTGGTGTGTTGCATGCAGCCAGTATACCCTACCAGAAAAAGAATTCTGCAGAAGTCTTAATTAGTACTGCTAACACACACTCTCATACATAGGACACAGTAATTTCTACTACATACAATTTACAGATGTACTACATAAGTACATGAGTACACAGGTTTGTGTATGTGTATAGATAAATATAGAATGTTACAGAACTTCTTACAAGTGACTACACATCTACATTACAGTGTAGATTTCAGCTTCAGCTGTGCCTTTTACACAGAGTTCAGAAAGGTACTTACTGATGTGTAGAGGAAACCTTCACCATTTAGGGCTATATACAATCCGGTTTTTACACCCTGGATAGCAACAACTCGAAGTCCCACTGGTATAAGGTTGAATAATGCTGTGAAGAAAAAAACATGACCAGATATGAATATACTATGGTTATTAAAATATTTTAATGAACAACATTGATAAAAAGAAACACATCTCTTTCCTTCATATTTTTTTTCTGACTTTAAAATTAAAACTGTTCAGAAAATATTGTTTTTAGTAAAGTTAATCCTTAAAATTAAAGCCTAAGTATCTATTTAGCAATAAGTCCTGCAATATTTCAGTATTAGGTACAAGTGCCAAATAGCAAATACAAAGCAAATACAAATACAAGCACTGCAGACACAAGTATCTCAAACGATCTGAAAAGAGTCAGAGACCAACATTTCCTTCACCAATATAAATGGATCAGACAGGTAATGCTTATGAGACACCCTGCAGAATACATACCTTTCTGATTCAGGCAATTTTTTTTTTATTTTTTTTTCTTAGGTATCTTTATGTTACTGGTTTAAGATGTACTCTCATCAAGATTGCTTTTAAGGGGTCTGTGATTTGAAATCTGAAAAAATTACTTGGTTTTGTGAATGGTATATTTGATACAAGCCTCAGGTAATGGTAGCTGCCTGTCCTACTTCAGGAAAGCACTGAAATATGTGCTTGACTCTGAAAGTGTATAAATATTATTGAGCTGAATATAGAATGTGTTCAAAGGCAGAAGTTCTGGAAAATCATGCTTTGAATTAAAAAGTGGATAATAGCATAATAGCAGATACCCTAGCAATGATATACACCTCTGTAACAACAAAAGCAGACACAGCCTTGATTAGTCTGAAGAATACTAGTGGGAAGATGGAGAGTTCACTACAACAGAAGAAAAACCAGTATAAGTAAATTTTACTTCCAATATATAAATTCTATATCAAACCATTTTTTTTTAATAATGGAAAAACGAGCAAGGAGATTTGAAAAATCTACTTTTTCCTGAAAAAAAACACATCACAGAATCATAGAATGGTTTGGGTTGTCAGGGACCTTAAAGATCATGCATTTCCAACCCCCCTGCTATGAGCAGGGACACTTTCCATTACACCAGGTTTGCCAAAGCCCCATCCAACCTGGTCTTGAACACCTCCACGGATGGGTCATTTAAAACTTCTCTGGACAATCTCTTCCAGTGCCTTGCCAGCCTCCGAGTAAAGAATTTCCTACTAATCTAAATCTCCCCTCTTTTAGTTTAAAACCACCAGTCCTGTCACTCCACTCCCTGACAAAGAGTCCCTCCCCGTCTTTCCTGTAGGCCCCCTATAAGTACTGGAAGTACACTATGAGGTCTCCCTGGAGCCTCCTCATCTCTAGGCTGAACAACCCCCACTCTCTCAGCCTTTCTTCATAGAAGAGGTGCTCCAGGCCTCTGACCATCCTCTGGACCCACTCTAACAAATACATGTTCTTCCTGTGCTGGGAGCCCCAGAGCTCAACACAGTACTCCAAGTGGGTTTTCATGAGAGCAGAGTCAAGGGGGATAATCACCTCTTTCAACCTACTAGATATACTTCTTCTCACACAGAATACAGTTGGATTTCTGCATTGCAAGCACAATACAGTTGTGCATTGTAAGAACAGGAAGCTAAATGGTATTTACAATTCAGACCTAGAATCACAGTCAGAAGATTACAATATTCTTCAACAAATCTTTTAGACTGCCCACTAAATTCATTGAAATTACCTGTTTTAGAAAAACGAGACACAGACCAATTCTTATTCTAAGAATTATGCCAGCAAACACACCTATACTAATTTTACTAACTCATATCAGGAAATCAGATGCAAAGCACACATCAAACAGTCTCTGAAGAAAAAAGCTGGATGTGCCAGAGTTCATGCTGAGCAGTTTTTCACTGTGGATGTGTCATGGATTCACAACTACTTGGATGAAAACCAAAAGTGCAACCACTGTGTTCAATGTGGGCAAAGATAACAGTTGTACCAAGCCAAGTCTCAGGAACACAGTAATACCTACATTAAGTTCCTCAAACTGTAGGAACAGCATCCATAAGTGTGAGCAGAAAGTGTGCACTATGAGGCTACTTGTAATTAGAATGGTAGTGGTAAAGCCCAAATCAAGAGAAAAAGGGCAATATGTTTGCAGTGGATAAGTGTATTTTCATACAATGTGAAAACTCCTGGGTCATCTAAGGACATAAAGTCACAGATAAAGCTGATGAAATCAAAAGCTGATAAAGCTGATCAAATCTTTACAACTGAGAAAACATGTGGATTGACTATAATAATTTAAAGATAGAAGTGGATGAAAAAAAAAAAGAAAAAAACACCCTTTCCTTCAACAGCAAGATTCCCTGGAATATTCTCATATAGAAGAAAACATATAGGATCATATGTTCCATAAGATCTTTTTTCTTTTTTAGGAAGACACAAAGTGAGCCAGAAATTGTCATGGCAGCTGTAGAAAGAAAATTGTATTAAAAAGACCTCTGGAACAACAGAAAAGTTATGGAACAGAGGTTTCATACAAACAGAAAAGTTATGGATTTACAAAGAAAAATAGAAGAGATGACATCAGATAACAATTAGCACAAATATGTAGTATTTGAATTTCAGTAGTTTCTGAAAGTCTGCTAAGCTCTTACTGGGCTGGTCTCTGTAAAAATACTGCATACAAACAAGATTCCCTCTCTAATTTATAAAAGATAAATGTAAACCAGTGACATATGGTAGTAACAGACAAGATATCCTAACAGTATATAGGTTAAGCACTACCTGACTTGAGGACTTTGAAATGTTCAGTATAATTTGGTAGTTTTAAAAAATAGCAATTACCCTCAAATGAAACAATGTCAAAAACAGAAAAACGACTATTCAGGGTGGCATAGGATGAGCCTGTCACAGTAAAACTAGGTTTTGGAGGGAATTTACCATCAGGGCTTTTTACTCAAGCTAAAAGGACCAAGAAATAAATGAAACAGGAATGGACAGACAGGCAATTAATTTTGTTTTCTTTCTAGAAGAAATTCCAGGATATACCTGGATATGAACACCCTATAGAGGCTGGGCAGCAAATATTTAGGGAATGCCAGGAAGAAAAAACAAACAATATTTTTATTAGGAAAAAAGATGAACATTAAAAAAAAAAAACATGAAAAACTGCTAGTGAAAAATAAACTTACATCACAGAGGTTCAATCAAAACTTGTGGAATGTAGACTTCATTTACTACAATATCCATAAAAAAAAGCGGCAGAAATAGAAAAAAAAAAAAAAAGAAAAAAAAAGGGAAAAAAAAAACATTGAAGAAAAATTAGTGACCTGTAACATAGCAGTGTTTTATGCTACCTATAAAATTACTGGAGTGGCTTATAGATGTTGGTGAATTTAGAAAGCAGTAAGGAGGGGACATAATGTATCTTCTACTGCCACCAACTATTAATCAGAGATAGTAAGAGCTGCTGTAATTAGTGTAAGACCATAAAATTTTAGAGTGTGATATGAATTGCTGTAATTCTGCACATACTGAATATTCAGTATTTACCACAAAAGCTTTCAGACTTTGGAGAAAGTAGGGAGGCTAGTCTACTATTGATTGATAAATGCTCAGCAATGTGCTTCACACGGAGATCAGCAAAGCATGTACCAGTAATGCACAGCATGTGATTTTTGTGTGCTCTGAAGCTGGCCAAAGGAAAATCAACTTCCTCCACAGCCAGGCTGTGCCATACTCTTTAGCGAGCAAGACTTCAGTGTCCAACTGCAAATTTCAAACCTTTCTAGGATTTTCTTGTGTTATTCCCCACTCTAATAAGAACCTGCCTTATAAAAGCAGAAAGCTTTCCACAGCTTGCTGGCTTATCAGATCTGCACAGCCAAAGCTCTACTCCTACCTAAGTGGTGGTAAAAAATAATTATGTCCCTAGCTTCTGTCTGTCTTTTAGACAATCATCCAAAACCAAAAATAAATGGGGAGTTAGGTCCCTGAACATCTTGATTTTTCTGAACCTAGCCCAATGAATACACTGATATGCTGAGAGAGACAGAACTCTTGATCAGCCCAGAAAATACAATTCTGCCCAGTACTCAGTTCTCTTATGCTTAAGTATAAACCCTGGTAATCCACCTGCAAATAAAAGGTGGGAACATCAGGGAAATCAAGAGAACCAACAGACAGAAATGGTGAAAATAAAACCTTTTCTCCTCCAAAGCTCTGAGCCTGTGCACACTGCCTTAGCTCTCTTTTGTATTCCATCTAATCCATGACTGTAAAGCAGATGAATTTACTTCCTTTTCTTATGCCTCCGAGCCTACTTTCACCACATACAAGATCAGAACATGGAGGCAGAGGGCAGTCAACCGCAACAACTGGCCAGAAAAGAGAAGAATTTTCATTGTTATTCTTTTAGGTATCATGGGGGAGATTTGCTGGCATTAATTTGAGTTGGATTCTGATCATCCAAAACTTTTAGCCAAAGTTATAGTAAAAGCACTCTTTTTGATAAGTAATAACTCCTTCCTTTACTTGAGCAAAATATAAACGTTTCATTTTCCATATTTTCCGTATTTTCCCTGTGTTGCCATCATAGTATATTAACTTGAAATCTGAAATATCTGAAATTAGATATTTCAATATCCCTGTGAAAGTCTATGTATGTATGACTGACTACAAGAAATGTATGTATGTATGACTGACTACAAGGAAATTGCCATTACAGATCATTATTTTTCTCAAGAAACTTGCTAGAAACCAATTGCATGAGGCTTATTAACTTGCTGTCCGTTCTGCATGTGCACTGCCCTGGTGTCAGTTAACAAAACTTCCCACAGCAAATTTGCAATCAGATCAAGGCATGATCAGATCAAGGCAAGGCAAGTATTTCTTTAATGTATTTCCATCTACAGGCCCACAGGCAAAAACAACAACTCCATCTGAACATCTTTTAGACTAATAATGAGTGCAGGGAGGTTGATATTTAGAGATCTGTACATCCATTTCTTGTGGTGCAAACCCATTCTACCTGACATATAACATGAGATGTAATTAAAATGCACTTTTTAGTGTGGCTGAACATGGCCTCCATTGATCTTGTCATATTAAGACTATACTGATAGGAGAAATGGGCTTTCCTAAATTCCAGAGGTTGTGTTGAATAGACGACTAAATGCCTGCGTAGTTCTTTGAATACTACAGTAAAAAACTGCAAAATTCAGACTGAAAATATTTCAATTTAGTAACACAGATTTAAAAGCATTGAAAGTGTTGTTTTTTAATTGTTGTATGCTTTATTTCTAATTATCTATTTTATCTTATGAGGATGCTGTAAAGATTATTTATTAATATCTTCAAACCAAAATGTTCTAGTGGTACGCACTTTAGATATTAAAAAGTTAAAAGTTTCACATTCATTTTGGAAGATATAAACAGAGAATTAGGAGCATGCATTAAAAGATTAAAATAAAGGAATGTTAAATGGGTGCATGATTTCCTGAACTCAAGCTCTTCTAGGTACCAGGTGTCATGAAAGAAGTAAAGCGTGGTGCTACATAATTAACCAAGAGATGTGCACGGCATAGCCAAATCAGAGTTGCTTGGGTAATCTTAAATTTGCCACTTACTGTTTATGAAATAGGGCTAAAAATGAGTGATGCCCTTTTAATATATTTTAAATATTACTGTGATTTCATATGAGGCATGAATAGCAACATTTGAATGTTAAAATGAGGATTATCATGCATCTAGGGAAGTATCATAATGTTGAATTTTTTCAGTGGTTGTCTGAGTTCACATATTCATGTGAATCAAAATAAGCCACTGGGTTTAAAACTCAGAAATTAAGGAATTAGAATTGCCTGTTTCTCAAATTTGATTATTCTTTCTACTAAACCTACCTTTTATTTGTGAGACAAAATGTTGAAGATAAAGCCTGAAAATGAGGCTTTTTGGATGGGGAAGTCACAAGGGGAATGTAATGCGTGTTACCAAAAGCACATGGATATCTATTTTTTTACAGTTTCTCTGTGGTAGGTTGGTATTCCAAAGCAATAATGGTGAGGTCCCTGGAGGTCATTGTGAGCACCTACCCCCAATGTAAGTTTCATTTTCAGCAAGCAATGCTGAGAATTGCTGTAAACGCTAGAAAATTATGACTCTTACTACTCCTGCTGAGTAAGATCACAGTAACCAAGTCTACTGCTTTAACCACAGGCACTCCTGCTTTAATTAAAACAAACAAAGAAACAAACAAAAACCATATACCAGAAACTGTAAGGCATTGAATGAAGGAAAAAGAGAAAAACAGCTAAAAGAAAAAAAAGCAATGTAATGAAGCCTCCTTCCATATATTTCTGAGAGTTTGGCAAAAATGCAGACTGTACATACAAGATAGTTTAAACTAATAGCCCTCTTTTGGTGATGTGATTAGAGGAAACTAAGCACCATTAACCAATGGTATCAGTTCATACTCAATCACAAAACGTAACTACCTAAAGAATACATAAAAAGAGATAGCAACAATGAACTGAAACGCATCACTCCATTCACAATGGTTGACACTTTACAATGGGTTACTCTTCAACAGCTGACTGAAACCACAACTCATTTTGATTTCAGATAGAAGCAAAAGACCCCATTAAGGAGGACTAGCAAGAAGCTTTAAAGACAAAAATGAGCGTTAACATAACCACTCAGTCTGAACAGACTACATTTCAATCTTTCTCTGCACTCTCTCTCCATAACTGTGACTCCAATAGTATGTAGCATGTTTACTGGCATACATACAAAATGAGTACAAAAAGACCTGTGCTTGAGGTAATTTTAACTTCAAGCAGTGCTCTTACTGCTTGATAAAAGAAATTTCAACAGCACAAAACGTAGCAGCATGACTGAGCTTCAAACAGTTTCCTTGCTGAAAACAAAAACCTCTTCTCTGTCCCTTACCATTCACTCACTTTGGTTTCTCCAAGACAGTGAACTACTCAAAGGCTGTGCAGGTGATGAGGACTCCTTCACAGGCTGCAGTGACAAGGAATAGTGCAGAACATACCTGGAAGGCTTGGCAGAGATGCATGCCCTTCAGCAATCTCAATTTCCTCTCTTTTTATGAAACACACTTCAAACAGAAGACATCCTCACCACCAAGGTAAGTGTACTGTATGTCCTATTGACAGCTAATAGATGCCCATCCCTTTGCCCACTGGGTACATTAAATAGGCAGACCACAAGCTCACTGGTCAGAAAAATTTTCCCCTCCCACAGGAGGATGAGGCTGTGCTTCTTCCTTTACAGCTGCCAAACCTTATTTACTGGTTTACTTATTTTCTCAGACATGAATTATCATAAGGAGCTCACAAAATAACAGATCAGAAGACAAGAAATTATATCGACAAGAAAATTATTTTATAAAGTAAAAGAGAAAAGGAAAAACAAAATATGCTGCAATAGAGAAAAGTGATAGAAAACAAAAAGTTCAACACGTCATGGACTGGGAAGGGAAAAGAACTAAGGAGAAAGATTGACAGCACAAAAGAAGCACACATAATCATATATTCATGACTATACCAGATGGACCAATCTTTTCAACTGCTGATATGTTGTTGATACTAGTCAATATACTGGCAAAATTCAACATGAAGATTGTATGTTTTCCTGGCAAACAACATTGATTTTATACATCCTTATGGTGTAACCTAACAATACTATAAAATTGGACTACTGAAGAAATAAAGAGTGAAGCACTCCAGTTAGGGAGTAAAAATCCCTTTGCAGAAAGAATCACTTTAGCCTAAAAGTCATGTTGAATTAAAATATAATATTACCTAACAACATATTATCCAAAATATGGATTATATGGATTACATCCAAAATATATCTGGTATTTGGTTGGTTTTGGACAAGTTCTATGTTTCAAAATATTTATACTATAAAATATTAATTCTGCATTTTGGAGAAACTGAGAAGAATAAGAGATGGCAGACCAATGGAAATCCAGAAAGACATGGAAGAGGGGAGAGAAAGGACAAATAATAATCAAAAAGATTTGTAAAGCTGACAACAGAGAAAAGAGGAAAGGAAGGCACGATGGGCTAGTTTCGCAAAGATTCAAAATCCATGGATTTCTAATATTAAAAAAAAGAAAGAAAGAAATAACATAAAATATTCCAAAATTTTTGCTATCATACACACCTCTTCATTGAAGTGGAAAATTAGAGAAAGACAGGAAGTGAGTGGAGAGGGAGAGAAATAGAAGCTTGCACTGTAAGACACATTACTTAGATCTCATACAAGCAAAGCTTCTCTAAAAAGGAATAATCTTGTCTGTACAACATCTTAGTATTTGGTCCGGTACAGAAGTGGGCATGAGAGATGAACACGCTAAGGAAATGGGAAGAAAAAAACAACAACAAGGGACAGGGGAAAACAAACAAACAAACAAAAACGCACTTGGAAAACAAACAGAGAGAGAAATATTCATCAAAATAGTCAATTATTTTTCTCAATTCTAAAAATAATAGAACAATGAGAGAAGATCATGCTATCTGCTGATGAAATATGTTAAAAATGACAGCCATGCATTAACAGGTAAAACAAGGAGCATTGCCAAAGAAAGCAGAAGCCTCAAATCCCTTAATTTCTGCAGCCTAATTCCAACATTTTTGAGGAAACTAAAGACTTATTTATATATGCATAATAAATAGATAAATCTTTTGTATTAAAATGCTTAAAATAGACCCCAAGACCACATAGAAATATTACTTAAATATTCTATTATCATTGAACTAAACAGAATACAAATGCTCTCTGCAAAATGGAAAATTAAAAGTCAAGTTTTTCTAGAGTAAGAATACGTTTGTTTAACATTTGCAGCTGAAGTTATCAAATGTATATATGTCCATTGAATGAAAATATGTGGCAGTATCATAGGAAAAGAATACCAAAGCAATGATCCACACTGCCCATCAAGACCACTCTTGTTTGGAGTATTTTTGAAAACTGCCTACTGTAGCAGTCCCCACACTGGCAGAAATCCTGTTAAAATCACTGGAGCTCTTGCTGGTATAGGGACAGACTGTAGGATCTTTCGCTCCAATTCAGCAAGGCACTTCAGCCTCTGCTTTAGGTAGGACTTTGATAGTTTGACACACATTTATTTGCTTTGTTGAGTCAGGGCCTGTATGATCAGATTTTCAAATATTTTTTTTATTCCCTTCTCTTTTTTTTTCTTACTTAATCAAAAATAATAAATTTCTGTTAAATGCATAGTTTTATTTAAAAAAATACATAATTTTACTATTTTTATAAAATTATCAGAAGACAACATTGGCCTAAATATCTCACCCCCAAGATCCATCGGCACTTACACCTTCAGAGGGAATACATTTAGGCCAGCATCCTGCACAAGACGTGCCAGAGGTTATTAGGCTTCCAATTGACAGAACCCTCTTCCTTTTGACAAAACACATCAGAAACCCTCCAAATACATTAAAAGTGTGTCTGCATGTATACACTTGAATGATTCAATCTGCGTGTGAGATTAAGACATTCCCCTATGACATTCACTTACTAGAATTACTGCTGTCATCCTTGGTTCCATCGAGACTTCCATCGGGGTGCATTTGCAAGTAGTAGCCTTGCCTGCAATATAACCTGGTCACTATACCCTTGAGCTGGGGATCTGAAAGACAAACATATTTTGTCACTAGCCTCAAAACTTTTTCCAAGACTTATCCCTACTTCTCTCACTGTAGAAGGAAGTTTGGTGAAGCAGCATTGCCGTCTTAAAGTTGTACTAGAACAAGATGGTTCCTGATGGAGATGGAGAAAAATCTTTCTGCAGAGTATTATTATGCCAGTTTCATGTCCTGTTCTCTGTCTTAAACATCCTTAATTATAATTAACAGAGGTAAAACGAACATAAAAACAGAATACACCAAACACCCATAGTCAAAAGACTTAAACTAGATTAAGCCCTACAAAAAATGTAGCTTTCAGCAACAAGCAGCAAACCTTACAGAAACCCACAAAACTAAAATAAATAAATAAATAAATAAACTACTTGTATTTAAGATTTGTTAGTAACTTACTGTACTTCACATAAGTTCTAAGATCACGTGCTGTCTCATTTCACTCTCTATCAAAAGTCATAAATTTATCTGGTACAATATTTTCTGATAGTCCCATCTGAGGAGTTCCCAAGATACCAATCTAGAGGCAGATACGATTCACCTGCCCTCTCCCATCCCCCAGGGAATAACAGCCACAGTCATGGCAAGGTGATTGCCATAACTCTTCTTTACCAGATTAAAAAAAAAAAAAAAAAAGAAAAAAAAAAAAGAAAAAACAAACCAAACAATAAAAATACCTGAGTAAGCTAAAAGTAAATGGGAATTCAGGTAGCTGAACAGCTAAGCTACCCTATCTAATACTCTACAACTGTAAAAATTGTCAAGAATTGAGTAGGGGCTACCAAGCAACAACTTTGTGATTCATCTCAAGGATGGTGCCTTACCAAACCACTTACTAAGCTGCTGAAGATTTGGTTAAGTGATGAAGAAAAGGACATCACACCTTAAAAAAAAATAACAGCACTACATGTGTGATACTGCTCCTAATATTGACAACATAAACTATTAGGCCCAACTATAGCCATTCAGTACAATATGGTATAAACTTGTGGAGACGTTGGCATTAAAAGCTTGTATATCACATTATGCTTAGCTCTGCAGTAATGAACACAAAGCCTTTGACGCAGATATGTAATAAAATGAAGAGATGAAATTTTAAGTAAGGCAGAAATTATTTTCATGCAAACCTGTGGCCAGAATATAAAATCCTCCTTGAATTTGTATATAATTGCTCTCACAGTCAATCATGCTGTGTTACTTACAGTATCCTAAGGGAAAGTGAAAATAAACACTAATAAATGAAATTGTCTCTAAGTGGAATGTTCTAAAGTTTTCTAAAGAAGCTGAGTTCCATGAAATGTGCATGAAAATGGTATGTTTTTCTTGAAAATACAGTCATATGAAACAATAAACACATCTAAATTAAAAATATAAGTTTAAATTTTAAATATCATAGAAACTGTTACTAGAAATATTAACATAAACTGTTGAGGCATGGAAATAAAGTATTTTATGATAAACAAGTAAGAACATTAAAACTTTTATTTTGCTTTTAAATGAAAATTTTGCTTTATTCATACTTTAGCAAAAGTTGCTCTGTCTTTATATAAGAATGATCAATTTTATATATATATATACATATAAATAGAATAAATTTTATTTTCTTTGAAAGTACTGCCTTAATCAACCATATCAGGCAAACCAAAAATATTTTCATCATTCAAAAATGAAAAGTGAGTTCCTCCTACACAGGTGTTATTCTTTTCATCTCATTCTTTCAGTACACACTTCCAAATTGACAATTTTAAACATACTTGCTTTATACATACTGACATTGTATCTTAAAAGACTAAAGAAAATAACTAAAGCAAAATTATTATAACCAGAACTTTAAAAAGTATTTACAGGAAAAAAAGTCAATATTTTGAAAAGCTGTTTCTATATCCAACAAACAAGAATTAAATCTGCTTTTAACTTAAAGTATCCCACAGGAGGACAATTAAGAGTCAATTCACTATCACCAGTTGTTTACACCTACCACTACACAGGAAAAATGCAAAATTTAGAAGTGGTTTTCAAAGTCATTCTTTTTAGTTATTCTATTTATTTTTTAAATTCTCAAATAAAATCTACTTCCGTACAAGAAATCACACAATCATGTCTATGTTTTCTCCAGAAGCATTACTTAAAATTAAACCAAAATTTACCAACTATCCAAAACTGTATTTGAATGAAAATAATTTGGTGAATAGTTATGCATTTCAGTTAGCATTTCAGACTTCATATGGTGGGGAAGGGCATGAGTCCCCCATTTATTTGTTCACTCAAGTTCAAATACAGCAAAACAATAACTACTATAACACGAGACAAGAGGACCTTAGTCCTGTTTTCCCTCATTTGTACAGTTTTAATGGTTTTAGTTGTCAGAGAACTGAACAAAATAGTCACAAAACAGCTCTTTCACTCAAATATTTCATTCAAAGCTGGAATTTATTACTAATAACATGATATCAATTAATATTTTGATTATGCCACGTAGGTCTCTATAGACCAAAACAAGGACAAAAAAAGGTCCTTTTTTCCCACAAAACATAGCAATTGCAACTTTCTTTTTACCTTTTTTTTTTTCTACAGATTATTAGAACCTTGTTTACCCACCCTCCTAAGAAGGTTTTTTCTACTTCAAGGTTAAAACTAATTCCTGACAAAAAAAATGAATCATAGAATTTTTACAAGTTCTTGATTGTCATACTTAATTAAAATAACACTTTAGGTCTACAAATCAGAGTAAGAGACAAGCTAAATATTTAAGCTGAACAGTGCTCAAAATACTGGGAGAATTTGACAAGACATGGTTGTTTTTATTTTATTTTTTATTATTTTTATTTTAGCAAAAAAATTAACCCAAATTTAGTGATGGGGTTGTATACAATGACTCGTTAATCTCAATGCAAGTCATAATAAGCAATAGTTAAAAAGCCTACTCTATATAGTCTGAAAATGGATTAAATATCTTAAAAGAAGAAACAGACAATCTTGTCAGGCAACGAATTCATCTCTTCACCTTGCAGAAAGATAAATGATTCTTTCAGGTCAATTTTGAGATACTTGGGCAGCAAGCAGTACAGAGAAATCCTCTGGTCTCTGTATTGTTACAGCATTTTATCTATCCATTGTCACTTGATAACATTACAGAAACAGTCTCAGCTTCAGACAGTTTGCAAATGAGTTTCTCAGATCCTTCTTGAACACACTTATTTATTTATTCTTATTGTGCCTTAGAAAGCAGGAGTTAATAGCAATAACCAGTAATACCAACAAAAGTCTACTGCTGCCTGTCCTCAGGTGCACCCAATACCTGATGCTTGTAACTCCCACCACAGTGATGCAGGTAGACGGAAAAGCAACTATCCTCACCCTTTACTCCCCACACATGCCTTTTTCTTCCCACATGAAAGAGAAAGGGAATGGCAAGAGAATGCAACCAAATAATAAAACACAAATTAGCAGGATGAGAATGGATGATCTAACCAAATAGCTCCCATTTCTCATATTTTTATTACAGATTTTACGTTAATGGTTCTGTGGTAGTCCTACTTGTGTCACCCAGACAAATATGTGGAAAAAAAAAAAGTTTGCATTCAATTCTAAGCACTTTGACTTCAGCCAAAAAGAACAAACAAACAAACGACAACAACAAAAAAGACCCACCCACCCCCCAAAAAAGCCCACTTCACCATGGGTCAAAATTAAAAGTCAATTCAACATCTCCTAATGGTTTTTACTGATCTTCTTTTAGGTCTATACTTCTGATTTTGAATGGTTTAGTGTGACAATAATGCAATGCCCCACCATGGAAAGAATCATTCTGGCTTGTAATATTTAGAGATTGCCTTTAAAATTTTGGGAATGTTCTCCTGAATGGACAAATCAACACATTCCTAAACCTCTCTTCCACAGCAACCTGCATAAGAGCAGTCACTTGCAGCCCCTTTTTATTGCTGCTTTCTCTTGTCAGTGGCAGCAGCAGGAGGTATGATTGCAGTTAGCATGCACACTGTCAGTAGCCTGATGTCCTCAAAAAAGATAGAGTTTAATTAAGTTGTCTTCTCTTCTCCCTCTAATAGTGGCTACAAAAACTGTTTTGTCATCAAGTCTTGACAGGTTGAGTACAGCTTTTGCTTTAGAACAATTATGACATTTGATGTTTTAAATTAAAAATCTTTTCTGTACACAAACTGAATATTTTTATCATCTCCTCTTCCCTCACCTCTCCTCCTAAGGCTGCCAGGACAGACCTCTTCAGAAATTTTATAGATTTAAAATAAACAAGGTTATAAACTCATTAGAAACGTTACGGCATTTACCTTTCATTTCAGACATAGATGAACTTACAATGCTACAAAACAATGGCAGGTATGCCCATTGTATTTTAACACAATGAAAAATCAATCCCTTAGAATACACTGAAGTTTTAATTTTACATGAAACCCCTTGTCTTGCTTTTGGTGCAAAAGTTTAAGTCATAAAACTAAAGTTATATTTTAAAATTTATTTTTATTTTTTACCAGAGGGCTTTTTGTTGGTTTTGTTCGTTTTTTTTTGTTTGTTTGTTTGTTTGTTTTGTCCTGGAATTATTTACCTACTCTCTCTCTTGTGTAAATAACCTCAGTATATTTGAGCTGGCAGACAAATGCTTAATGGTGACTTAATCTCATTCTTATGGAGAATAACCTGCACTAACCAGTTAATTACCAGTCTGCCACAAGTTCCTCAATGAGTCACATGAAAATGTATTTAGAGTATTTAGCAGTATTTAGAGGTAAATTGTGCACATATAGCATAGCATAAAACTCATATTAACGACTGGTAGCTCCATGTCCTTCACATTTTACTTGCACTGTATTATTTGTATTTCCCTCCTGCGGTTTTTACTTTTGGATAGTTAAGTACTAAAAATACCACTCATGCTGGTCCAGAATAAACCAGCCACCTTTTTTGGCTCTCTGATGCTCCAATAGTCACTGTGACTTGCTTTTTTTTTTTTTTTTTTTCCTCTCTGCCACAGTCTGCGTGCATATCTTCTCTCTCCTGTTAAACTTGATTTGAAATATCAAAAACATTTCTAAGCTGTTTTAGGATTAAAAACAAACAAACAAACAAAACCACAACCATTTCTAACCTGTTTTAGGATTAAAACAACAACAACCAACCAACCAAAAACAACAACCAATGAAACAAAGCAACGCACAGGTTTCTTGGGAAGTTGTGAAGCACAGAACCCACCTGAAGCACAGACGTGTCTCGCCCACTCCACACCCACCTACCAGCTAGTACTCAAGGCCCAGGATGTTTAAAAGGCCACTGCTTGTCCCCTTCTCACAAAAGAATTCTGACAGTACTGTTGTGTGGAGTTTTGGACTGGGATTTCTGCAGTCTCTCCTGCTGAAGCCATTCTACTTCATATAGTAAATTAACTGCCCACCACAGGAGCCATTAGAGTCTATGTGCTAGATCATAGCTGAAGGCAGCCTCTAGCCCTTCATTGACATCTATGCATAAACTCCTTAATGTTTCATATTAATGTATGAAGATCATATAAAATTCTAAAATGTGTCAGTACTACTCAGTAATTTAGAAACATTTTCCAACAGGTAATTCAGCTACAGAAGGAGGGACCAAATCCGATGTAAAATAATGCTTCCTTATTTTTTGATTCTCATTTGAAGTATCCCTGTCCCTGTTGAAACACTTTTCCCAGTTTCAAAAAGTTGTCTTTTCAAGCATACGGTTGATATTTTAATTCCAGCAGCACTGAGGAGCAGAGGTATAGTCAATACAGAGAACTACAAAATACCCCTTTCTTCTTGTTTTTGGTGCAAAACCTGCTGTTTCCCAGCACATAGAAAAGCAGGATCTTTTGATCCTTACACAATCACAAAAGAAGGCTTATTCAAACAAGTATCCAGCCAATGAAGAGTTCAAGATGCAAAATTTATTCTGCCCTTCATTTAACAAAGATAAAAACTTAAATGCTCATCTAAAACCCCCATGTGTTCCTTCATTCTGAATATTAAACTCAACTGTTTGTGATACAGCTCTTGCATTCAAAAGCCTTACACACTCCCAACTTCTTTATAATTGCAACTGTCCTGTCAGTCTGGTCTCTATATGTTTCCAATGTTTTGATCTTTTGTTTGTTAGTTTTGTTTTGTTTTACTTTCCATCTCTGATTCTAGTGTTAATGATTTCAATATCTCATAATACACACCAGCCAACTAAAGCTTAATTAATATCTTTAAAGAAAAATGTCTTTTAAAGAAAATTTTTGCTCTGTTCAGAACGGAAAGGAAAAGGATATAATGTGGACTCAGAAAAGCAATAGCTTCCATTATTCCCTGTTCCCATAAGTAATAATAGTACTTATTCTGAAATGCTGTGGCTTTGTTATTTCTCTGTGCTCACTTATTTTTCTGTCCTCTCAATGATTACAGAGCACTCAACTTTGGTGTTTATTTTTAACTCTACTTTTTGTCCATTCATGCCTAACATCACAAACCCATCTCTCACAGAGCCTTGCACTGAGAACATATTTAAGAGGGACACAAAGTCCTGTCTGTCTGCACTGTCATTGTCATCAACATTTTCACTGAGTTGATGAAATTTCTTGGTAAACTATGAAAGCTTGTTGGAGTTCTGCAAAATGGTTGATTTTCTTGAAGGCATAGCACTGTACCATTTGTGCTGTTGTCTTTGCCTTTGTATTGGGAATGTCTTTATGTTAACTGCAAAATCGGGTCTCTTCCACCTGTGTGCACAGACAGTTTGTCTCTAGGACTTAAAATACATTTCTAACTACATGAAATTTGTTTCTTGCCATGTGCTTTTACATAAGCAAATGTGATTGTCAATAGACCTACAGCAACTTGACTCCTTGCTGGGGTAATTTTCATCTGTTCAAATTCACAAGGTGATCGGATTTAATAGACTCGTCTATAGCATAATTATTAACAGTCTCATTTACCAGCCATTTTATTTTTTGCAGGATGGGAAGGGAAGAGGTTTAGGTTGTTAAGAGAACACACGGTTTCCAAATAAACATTTTAGACAGAGCATGTTTAATTTTAGTAACTTTATTTAATAATTTGCATTTATCTTCCTACTGGACTATATTGTACATTTCCAATATTTTTGATCTTGCAACATATGATTTTATTTTCTGCCTAAATAGTCTTCTAGTGTTGATCCGTGTTTCTTCTATTACACTAAAATTCAAAGGCCTCTAATTTCTCATTATCTAAAATACCTGATGATATGTTACTCAGTTAACACTAATAACATTTAAATGGATTTAACTGTTACCTAACAGGCATCACCTTCCACTGACACCAAAAATTATCTTTGCACAGCTATACTCATGCTCTCAAAGTTTACTTTGAAATGGTAATAAGAAAATTCTATTGTCTATTTTACACCAGCTTTGCTATTGTAATTTTTATTTAACCTTTTAATTTTAGATAAGACAAAAAATATCATGTTTTATGAATCATCTTGTCTTTGGAAAAGCATTTTCTACTATTTCGTTTAGGATGCATTTTTATAGTTGAACATCTTAGTTCTACCTAGTATTTTCTTCTTTCTAACTTCTGACAATAAAAAATCATACAAAATATTGCTCAGCATTCCTCTTGAAAACAAAAACATTAAACACTGGATACTGGGTTTAAGTAATTTTTGTGTCCTCATTTTTGCAATGGGCTCCACTTTGGTAAACCTCCCAAAAAAGGCCCCATGAAAAAACAAACTTTATTTTAGTCACAATCAGAAAATACCAAGGCACCACAATGTGACAGATTCTATTACCATTTAATTTATGTATAAAAGTTGACTAGTGTGTTGCACTTTGAATCAGTGCATAAGTGGATTTTAAGAATAAGATTTTTCTGAAGATGTCAGTAAACATTGTAAGCACAATAGGATGGACATAAATGATCTTTTCAGCTTTAACTAAATATATGTCAGACAGCACCTAACTTGCCAAAGAATGAATATGATTCTCCCTTTCCTAAATATTTCATATTTTTAGAATGAACTGTTTAAACATCACATTTATTTTTACAATCTTGATTATTGGTCTCCTTGCATGCTGCATCACAAAGCAATGACATATTTGAAATCGGTCCGTATTTCTTTGACAAACTGACTTAGAGTTAAATTTGGAAAGGACTTAAATAATCTATTGAAAAAGTATTCCGAATTAGCATGGCAATGCTCAATGAAAAGAGGATGGCTTGATGATTTGCAGTGCTAAGTATTACATTCTGAACAACATTCCATTTTCTATTGTTACATAGAGGAAGCTTCTTCAATAATACCAAGTGGCAGGGGTCCTTAACTTGTTATTAACTTCATTTAATTCTTGCCAGAATACACAAAAGCACATAAAATGAAGCAGTATATTCCCTCTGCTTAGATATGCAATAATATCACTTCTGAATTGTGCACCTCAAGAACAGACTGTATTCTATTTACTTTTAGTTTCTTGCCAATAGCATAAAATATTGAAAGAAGGCACATTACTTCTGAGAAATTTTACATTTTTTTTCTACTGACTAGCCTAAAAAGTGCAGGCAAACAGATAAATTACACTGCCAATAACTGGCACAAAAGAGATTTTATCTGGTTACAGAGCAATAGCTAGGATTTGCAATGTATGTCACAGACTCATTGCAGAGCAAAGAGCCTCAATTTTCTTTGGTAACTGAACAACATATAAGGCTTTCCACGTTTCAGATGTAGCAGTTTCCCAATATCCTTTAGTGCAGCAATTCTCAGTTTCTACTGCCACCACCACAAACAGATGCATTACAACACTTTATAAAATTACAAAAAATCACAAGTTTTTATTTCCATTTTAGTTGGGTTAAGTGGACTGAGCTTACGTTAGTGCAGGTTTAAAGACACCCATCAGAAAGCCAACATCAATAAAACTCTGTGTTCTTTTTCATCTAAGTTGACAGTTCAGTACACAAATGTAAACTTCTGGTTAATAAAACAATTAAAGCATTAACTTGTGACCAAATGCAAACAAACCTGTTTAATACTTGAAAAGAAAATCACTCAAAAGGAGATGAAGAATTACCAAGGAATTTGATAAATTAGTTAAGTTTTAATTTAGTGTTTAACAATGTACAAACCACAGGGATTAGTTATTTACATCTGACAGAATTTACTATAAAAAAAAATTGATCAGTAAACTGACTATGAAATTTCAAACAAAAAGTTAAAATTTTCCTTCGTTGAACATGTTTTTTTGTTTTTTAATTGTTATGCTTTAACATAAATCCTCAGTGCCAAACCACATAATTCACCAACATTATCTGAAGATATTTGTCTACAAAGTAATAAAATACCAGCAAAATGTGAACTGTTAAATACAAACTACATTTTAGTCCTCTTCATGAACAAGTAATATTACTGGAGATATAGATAGGACTCCAAAGATATGAGGTCAGGGTGAAAAGATAATTGATTATCCAATGTGAAATGGATAATACCATTGTGAAAGGGGAACAAATGCATTTCTATACTTGTTATTGGCTAGAAACTTTCTTTATTGCTTAAAATATTGTATAAAGTAATATTACACAGGTCCTACAAGGCAAGCTGAAGTTTGCACTGTAAATATTAATAAAATACGTTAAATATTTAGGAAAAAAATATTTGTGTAGGAAAGCATGAATACTCTGGAATTAATTCACACAAAAACTCTATGAAAGAATTTTAATATCATTATACATACAGTACAATTAATAATCATTTAATATTTTTAAAACATTCCCTTGTTCTTTCACAAAGTGTTGCTATTTTCAGTTTATCTTTGAAGCCTCTAAAAGCAAGAAACCTTTAATATTCAAGAAATGTCATGAGTTATAGGAAACAGAACTCCTTGAACCAGAAAATAGCAAGTTATACTAAGTATTTCAGTTGTTCTTTACTTTTTGCAGAGTAACTAAGAGTTATCTTGGACTTTTAATTAACAAGGGACCTGCTGAAGAAATAGTAGACATTTTCCCATATATTTCCTATACTTTATTCTATGCACAAGCGCTTTTACAGTTGTGATAATGCAGTGAGATAGAAAGACAAAAAGGAAAGAAATACATTGCTGTTTTGGTTTTCTGAGATTAAGTTTTCCCCAAAACCTCCCTGTGAGAAAGACAAGAATCCTGGTTAACCTACAGACTGAAAGACCTCTGTGGTATTAAACACAATTGGTAGTCTTAAGAGAAGCAGCTTGGAAAACTGATCTTCAGCTAGTGAGACAAGAAAATAATCCACTGTACTTCAAGAACATAGCCTATTCCATTTCTACTTCAGCATTACAGATTTATTTCTTCTATAATCAGCATTACGAAACAGTGTCTCTTTACTGGAGGTAATTCCTGATTTTTTTTTGAGTTCAAGATTAACTTGGGCCACGACTTCAAGGATTTTTTGTTGTTGTTTGTTTGTTTGTTTATTTGTTTTGTCTTCCCCCATCTGTGCTACCATGAAAGTTAGGAACATACAGAATGAAAAGATACTCTTATGAAATTAAATGACTCCAGGAGCTTGGCTTTAAGGAAATCACTAAATTTTGACATTGATACGGGACAGATCATAGAAAACTGCTGTAGGCTGTCACTCATCAAGCCCTTTTTTGAGGGATCTTGGCACAAACATTGTCACCTTGCTTCTCCTGAACTACTTTTGCTCCAAGCCTCACTTTAGCAAGAACAAAATCAATACAAGCGGCAAACTCCTTTGATGCCAGATGATGCTCCTAGAGAAAAACAATCAAGCATTTGTCCCACCATGATTACTCTGGTTCTTTGGCTACTTCCATAAGATTTAGGTACTAACCAGAAAATAAGCAGAACTATACTTGTAACATCTACTGGAAAATGAGCAGATACAGTTCAGTTCAAATAGATTGTTCACTAACAAGGAGTAAATCCTCTGATTCTAAGTATTTTGATGATATAGTGGAGACAGACAGTAGAGACTATGCCAGATCCTCATGAGCTCCATGAACTAGAAATGGTACTTATTGTTCACCTCCAAAAAAGGAAACCATTCTGAAGATTCTCAAAAGACTGCAAAGGTCTGTTGGGTTTTGGAAGAACTCAGAGCTGGTTAACATTTTGATGGATGCAACAAAATACCTCAAAAACCATTGAAAGGGTTTTCAGTCTCTAAAACTAAAGTTGATTAGAACATGCACCAGAAAAAAAATAGTTTTTGAATATTTTGAATACATAACCTGAGAGTAAAATAAAAAAAAAACTAAGGGCTCTAAAACAAATCTCCCATCCTGTGTAGTGCATTCTTGCTGTGACCTCATAACCTTCTTTTTAATCTTCCTTTGCTTCCAGTCCAGCTCATCTACTACTTGTACCTTTCTTAAGTCTATCAAGTACCTGTACAGGCTCACCTTGCCCTGTTTCTTACATCCTGTCTTTCACTTCCTACCTTCTGTATTCAGCAATCCAGCATCTTCTCCCACCTGTGTATCTCCGGATGTGCTAAGCAGTCAGGAGGACAAAAGACCACCCTCCTTCCTGTTGCCCAACCAAATCTTAACCTTAATAACAAAACATGATTGTAAACTCAAGCAAATAAACAAATATGTCATCATTCACATACATCTTCCTTCAGAAATTTATAGAAACAGTAAGATTATCTTTAGGCTAACAATACATTTAACCAGTGATACAAAGTTCACCTTGTAGCTACCAGGGAAATAACACACTCTGTAATTTCTGGATGTATACACACAAACAAAGCAACCAGCAACTTATCAATGCATTTTGTAGAGCAGTGACTCAGAATGAAGATGTATGGCAGTTCCAAATATATATATTCTTCTAAGATGTGTATTATACAACTGGCAAAAACAAAAACAAAACTAAAACATATTCCTCAAGTCTTCTGAGCCACAATACTTCCATGAAGATGGTTCCCCCTTCACTGTCTTCTTGGTCAAAACTAGTTATACCAGCATCATTAACTGTCAAGGTTGGCGTCAAGTCTCTTAATTATGGATGACCAATTACATGTAGGAAGGTACTAAACAAAGCAAATTCCATGACTTGTAGTCGGTGTCTTCCAAAGGCAAAACAAGTGAGAATCCTCTGCTCAGGTATGGGAGTCTGAGCTATTTATTCTGAACTCCATTATAGTGGTAGGGAGAAATGGGCAGCTCAAGGCATGTTTTCCCTCATTTCTAAAGGAAAGGTCAAAAATGCATCAAATTAATTACATGTAGGAGAGCCTACTTGTCTACCCAAAAACAGGTATCATGCAGTATTTAGCCCTGTTCATCCCCTAGAGATACTGAAGTTCTCAAGTCTTTGGATGAACCTTCCCTCCCTAAGATAACTCCAGTCCTAGACTATTCTCTTTGAATTGGACTTATGGTATAACCCAAATAGACCTTCTCAGATTCTTATTTTGTGTCAGGAGACCCACCTACACTATAAAAATGCTACCATATGGGCACAATTAAATTTAGTTTGCTTAGCACCCTAATCTGGCAGCTGTTGATGTTTCTCACTACAGGGTTTCCATTCCACTCTTTACTTAGAAGCTTGTCCTGTAAACTCCCTTACAGAACACACATATTCAACTAGCATGTTTTAAACAGAAATCGAGAACAATTTTATTCTCGATTCATTTATTTGTACTGCAGCAATACCCTGTTATTTCCAGCAAAGTCTGAGATGCTACTGTGCCAGACAGTACTCAGAAGGGTGAACAGGTATGCTTAGAAAGAACAAATTAGACTCTTTTCTGAATATTAATATTAAACTACCTTTAAATCTCTTATGCGTCCTGAACATTTGTTATACTGACAACTTAAATGTTATTTGAAGCTGAAAGATTAGAGATTGAAAAGCAGGAAATCCAACCCCAGGATTTCCACAGCAACTTCTGTCCATGCCTGGTGACATTCCAATGATAGCACCAGTATTGCTGGATATCACTAAGCAGCTGTAACAACTGGTGCAAATTTGACACTGTAAGGTCTTAATGACAGCCTTCAACTGAATGTTTCCCTCAGCTTTCTTTAGTTACACATCTGGCACCAAAGCTTTCCAACGTGAGAGCAAGGCTTGCTGTTCCTCGCTGGGAGCCCAGTGCAGGGCAGGCAGCCCCAAGCCCCACCAGCAGCACTGAGCATGGCTGACACCCTCTCAGCTGCAGTCTCATCAGCACCCTAATGCACTGGCACACTAACTTCAAAACCCCACGCTGACACAGTGTGGTGTAAAAAATCCCTGCCTGCCCTATTTTCATTTTCTAACATTCATACTCACTTGGACAGTTTGATGAGGTGCCTGGGGGTTATTCCATTGTACCTTAACTACAGATGCTGCTGGTGCTTCATCTGTAATACTGCAGGTGAAACCCAATAAAGTTTAGTATCACACTACATCTCGTCTGTGTATTTACATGCACGTCATCAACAATATAGCATAGCATGAAATACCCAACACTTCTACTTTTTATTATGATGTAAAATAAAACTCCTCCTCCTCCTCAGTGTAGTCAGAAAAAAATAACAGAAAGGATATCTCTAATTCAGAAAACTGTCTAAAAAATATCTGCGTCCTCTCCAACAAAGCTTACATGGTATATGAAATTTTTGTTTTGTTTTTCAGAGGCCTTCAAGGTAGTTCTCTATTTTTATACACAAATAATAGCAGAAATCTCTGTCATAAATCTTGTTCAAATCTAACACACAAGACAAATTCCATTTTCTACACACAGACAGGAAGGGCATATATGAGCCTTGATTATGCTTTATTAAGTTCTTCATTAAAATCCACGTAAGTGTCTTTGTCAAGCAGGCTACACTTGATTTTTCTAAGAAATTATTTTTAGCTGTGTGCAGTGCATGGATTTACCAGAGAAGGAAGAGCAGGAAAGCGGAAAGAGAAGTTAAAAGCTCTCATCACCCTGACTAATATGCTGTCATGCTTTTGGTGACACGATGGCAGCAGCCAGTCCCTGGTGCAGCAAGCACCCTCCCTTCTTTCTCCACTCCCCATCTGCTTTCACACCGCAGCTGTGGAGTGCTACAGAACTTACAGAAGGTTTTTTTAGTGCATTTTTCTGTGGACAAACCAGAATTCTGCCACTTTGTAATCAAAGTATCACTTCAGCTGTTTCTGCAGAACATAGCAACACAGCAAAGGAAGTGCAGAACATTGGAAAGCAGCTGAGCAGTGACTTTGATTTCAAAATAAAGCCTGAAGATTGGGGCCATTCCCTATCTAAAGTAAGCATATAGCCTTTGCCCACTGTATTACCAAAACAACAGTTTCTTCTTATTATTATTTTCATTGTCCCTTCCCTTCCCTTCCCTTCCCTTCCCTTCCCTTCCCTTCCCTTCCCTTCCCTTCCCTTCCCTTCCCTTCCCTTCCCTTCCCTTCCCTTCCCTTCCCTTCCCTTCCCTTCCCTTCCCTTCCCTTCCCTTCCCTCCCCTCCCCTCCCCTCCCCTCCCCTCCCCTCCCCTCCCCTCCCCTCCCCTCCCCTCCCCTCCCCTTCCCTTCCCTTCCCTTCCCTTCCCTTCCCTTCCCTTCCCTTTTCACTCCCCTCCCCTCCCCTCCCCTCCCCTCCCTTCCCCTCCCCTCCCCTCCCCTCCCCTTCCCCTTCCCCTTCCCTCTCCCCTTCCTCTCCCCCTTCCCTTTCCCCTACCCCTTCCCCTTTTCCTTTTTAAAGTTACTTCCTCCTGATAACAACAAAGTAGAGAATTAGTAGCAACTCCTGACACACAGCTCAGAAACTATTTACACCATATGACTAGAAAATTTTTACACCACATGAATTTAGGTTTCGATGATGAGTGCATTGACTCACTCTCTGAAAAGTCATAAACTATTCAGAGAACCCAATGCTAAAGACAGAAGTCTAAAGTTAGATGACGTGATTAAGGGAACAGTGGTGTTACCCACTGTATTTGCAACAGGAAAAGGACTTGTATCTGAGACTTCAAATCACCAGAAACTGACTGAAGTAGGACAACTAGCCATTGTTATTAAAACAAAGAGCCACATGATGTGTTTTTTTTTTCCTGAAATTAAAGAGAAAAAAAATGATATAAAAAGCAATAAAGAACAAAGTAAAAGATTTTCCATTCATCTCTATTAGACCAAAATGAAAAATGCTGTATAACTTCTCCAGTATAAAACAAAACAAAACAAAACAAACAAACAAAAAACAAACAAACATGGTCACACCAAAAGAAACAAACAAAAAAATCAGAAAAAAATCAGTAAGTCAAAGAATTTATATTATTTAATTTCACAACATACTAAATATTTAATTCGAAGAGCAAATATTTAATTTTAAAGTTGTGTAATATTTTTTTTTAATTTAAATTGTCTGACAACCTGAAGTAAAGAGTTACTTCAAAACTGAAAAAATAATAAAAATTGGAAATGTCTACCTGAAAATAAAAACCTTACTCCAGAATGCTTCTAGGTTCTCTTCTTTGTCCTACAACGAACAACATGGTTAAACTAGTTTGTCTTTGAAGTCTTTTGTTGATATAAGTTCTGCATTTTAGAACCAGGAAGCTTGCAAAGAAATGTATCTTTAACAACAGCCTAGTCCTACCTATCCCACCTAACATGAAGAAACATGAAAATCCTTACCACCTGAGCTAATGAGATTTTGGCTTCTGGTTTCATCTACCAGAGCAGTTCTAATATATGTAAAACTATCTAAAACCTAGAGAACTTTTCATAGTGATATGCCCTATTCTAAAATATAGATACATCATGGAAGCTACTGCAAGACTTAAATTCTCTTAAGAGCAGAATCTACATCCTTCCCATTCAGAAAGTGTCATGTACTCATGAACTCATGCACAGTAAGTGCCCTCTATTGAAATTCCTCAGCTGCTTCCTGAAATCTCTGGGAAATCCAGCTCTAATGAAAAGAAAAAACAAAGTTAGTTTTTGATTTCTTGTCAAAATTGCAGCACAAGTTGCCTTTGCATTTCCAGTTTACATTTCTTTTATTATTAGAACATGATTAGTTTTGAGTATTTTTACATAAGTATTTTAAAGACCATACAATTATTCATTGAAATTATTATTTCTTTATGCTGGGACTCCGGCAGCATGAAGAAAGTGAGGACTGCCCTGTTCACTAAGCCCAGATGTCAGGATGTGACAGATGTTCCTGTTCACCAAGCTCAGATGTCTTGGTCAGGAGAGGAATGGATCTGGATCCACTTTGCAGGGGACTGGACTAATCCAAAACATGTTCTGCAGGAGAATGAGCACTGGCCTGATTTTGCAGTCACAGTAAAAATGCCCAGCTGCCAGGAGATTCCCAGGCAGATCCTAAACACAGGAGATCAGTGTCACCCTCACTTGATAGACAATAAAGCACGAAGAGGATGGATGTGTTTTCCAAAGCAGCAATGAAAATGAGGTTTTCTGCATTTTAGTTAAGGATGTAGAAGCCCCCACCAGGTTGTAAAAAAGGATGTGCAGTGACTAGAAAAGACACAATTAGCAACTGGGTATACAGAAACCACTATTTATAAGCACGTCAGAGGCCAGTTACTACCCTGATTTCCCATTAAATTGGATGTGTTTATTTGTATAATATAACAGCATTAATCCCAGTGTAAAAGCAGGTGGAAGGTTTTTAATAGAGCAATTTAAAGTGCGTGAGTGAAAGCAAGGGGAAAGACTTGCCACTGTTAATAAAATAAATGGATGTCAGCAAAAATAAACATCACTTATCAGAAGCCTTCTATCTGTGTAGCAGAATGACAGCTTATAAAATCTTTTCCCAGTGCTTTAATATCTAGTGATGAATGCAACTGGAAAGACAATAAAAGACACCCTTGTCAACAGTTTCCAGACAATTCCAAATAAAATAAACTAATTTAAAATTATATTTTGAACAATTCATGCTAACTACTGGATATATGTAGTTTGGAATAAATAATTTATAAATGAAATTATCCCCTTCAAAACCTCACTAAGTATTTTAATGGCAGTGTTTGAGTATTTTTAATAGATCTAAAACTTCTCTAAAAATCCTGACATTTAACGCTGGACTAAATTGGAAATCAGTATGAAGATTACCTTATATAGTGCTGGGATACCAGTAAAAGTCTAAAATGTTGAAGTTCTCAAAATCTCTTAAATAACTAAATATCAGTACATGCTTCAAGTTTCTTCCACAGAAGTATCTGAACTCCAGATATGTAAATGTTAGTGATATGAGCTAAAATTAAGACAATTTACTTATTCCACCATAAAAAAATCCTTTTTCTTCAGAAACCAAGCTTCTCTTTGAGATAAGAATCCTCTTCTTTTTTCTCCTCAGCTTCACAGACCTGTGGACTAGGAAGCTGAGCTGCCACTGCAATGCAAAGAAAGGCTCCCCAGCAGTTCAGACTCACACTCCGCCGGGGAGCCTGCTGTCAGTCCAGGAACAGGAGAATGTTTTGAAGACGTAGACAGCTTGGTTTTGGAACCTGTAGTACTTTCAGTGGTCTCAGCTCTCCTCAGGCCCACCATGCAGTTTCTCAGGAACCAGAAGCAACCTTGTAGGTCCAAAGTAGGACTCTGGAATAAGAGTCATTAAGACTTCTAGAGTATGCATCTCCCAAGCTCTCACAGCCTCTCTTCCTCCACAGCCAGTGGAGCCATCTGCTTCAGGATGTCATCCTAAAAATAAATGTCTCTTTCATTAACTGCATGACAGCCAAAGTATGAATTTTCAAGTTTTGGTCAAGTCTGTCAAGTTCGTCAGGTCTTGATGTCTACACAGTCAGCATTTGCATTCGATCGGATGAATCTCCTTCCAAAAGTCTAAAGAAACTCAACTGATGGGTTGGAAAGCATACTGGAACATCAATGGAAGACAAATATCCCAGAAAAAGTAGTGTCCTACAGCCACCATCCCTCCATACCATCATACCCTCTCTGATAATGTCCTGGCATTGGTAAAAAAATATCAGTAACCTATTATCTGACTACTACAAAGTATTTTGAAAAAGCTTTACAGCTATCTTGATTTTTTTTTCAGGAAAAACAAAACAAAACAAACAAAACAAAACAAACAAACAAAAAAGAAAACAAAACTTTCTTAAAGATTAATTAAAAGGAAGAGAAAAGCAATACCAGAGTTACTCGCACAAGAATAACCAGAAGTCTGGCAATCTGTATTTTCACTGGAGATGCAGTTTAAATTCTTTCTGTTCAACAAGTGAACCAATAGGAAAAGGAACTCAAATTTGAAACTTCTATACATTAGGAAAGTGCTGTAACCACAGAGCTGTTTGTTACAACCTGGGATTCAACAAAAACCTCTCCAGCCTCAAGACACTTTTCCAACAAAAAGTTTTTAACAAAACAATCTTTTTCTGATGGAAATCTGGCATTTGTCCAAGCCCAATGGAAGAGTAAAATAGTTTCAGGTAAAAACAAAACATCAGTCCAACAAACACTATCAGATGGACACAAAAGACTGTAGCTTATCTGTCTCTGAAGAACTTCTGTAGACACTTGAAAATCTTGCTTTACTTGCTTACCCTAAAATATTTGGTTAATTCTCTTCTCTTTCCCTGATGATATACAGTCCAAAAAAAAAGCAATTACAGTTGAAAGCATAAAGAATAAAACCAAATGCAACTGAATATAGCATAACAAAAGGTCATTTGAACAAGTCGCAAAATTAATTACCCAGGGTTTCTAAAGAGTCTCTTATACATTACGGCAAAGCTTCACCCCGCTTCAGCAGAAATAGAAAATCTCAGATTTTACACACACACACAGGTGCACTATTCAACCCTCTCCAGCAAAGGTGAAGCCCACTGATCACTGTACTCACTCCATTATAATTATGTAAAAACACGAAATGGCACAAACCCTTACAAAATTTATGTTCAATAGAGTTGCTGAAAATAAATCTTTGATAAATGATGCTATTTAATTTATTAAGACATACTCTACTCATTTTGCTAAACCACGTACCATACTTATCTCCGCTTCCTGAAGATGACTGGAATGATGATTGGACATTTGAATGTACCCAGCTCTTGATGTTGCTGTACTTCAACATTCAAAGGTTAGCAAGCTTGTTTATGTTTGATAGTACAAGTTCTCTAAGAATTTATGCTAGATAACAAATGGAATGTATTGAAATCTATCTGAATACTAAGCATGGCTCATTTTAGTATGCATCCAATAAAACTTCTACCAAGAGAATAATTTTAGTTGTATTTTAAATCAAAACAAATTCTTTATGAAACATATGAAAGTTTAATCACCGACACTTTAAAACTAACAAACAAACAAACAAACAAAAACCCCGCAATTCAAATGAAAACCTCCAAATTTATTTGCAATAGGCCACAGCAGTTTAATGAATTCATAGATATCTTTCGGTATATTTAAAATGAAAGTGAACTTAAAGGAAGACATACTTTTGATTCAATTGTAATGTGTAGAAAGACAAGTATTTGCTCAGTTTGTTTTATCCTTTAGAAAAACAAAATTATCTCTGTCTTTTATTGCTTCAGAAAATAATTCTATTCTTCTTTTGAAACTGTGAAATGAGTGACCTTGTATCTGCAAGGTTACTGGAAAAGACGTATTCCTTATAATCATTCCTCTAAATCTGCTAGTTCATAGAATTAGTACTAAGGTCATCCTGGCTTCTCAAAAAGAATACAGGTGTTCCCCAAAATATTATTTTTCCCCTCCAACTCTCCAAAGTACAAAGAATATAACCTTCCTTTTATAATATATGAATTACAGAAAATACATAATGCAGCATACAGCTTTTACTGTCATTCACAACATCTTGTATAGCCTGCATGACTTCCAAGCCCAGGACTAGCCAGAAAGTGTGCCACCCCAGAGCCATTCTTCCAACGTATTTCACATCATCAACTGGTACTAGCATCTATCCACACTCTGCCAGTTCCCCTCCCTAGGCATATCACATTCTAAGACAGACAGCATGCATCTACTAAGGATCATCAGTAATGAAGTATTGTATGCTTTCTTTATGAGTCAGATATTTTTGGAAATAAGAAATCAGGGAAGAAAATAAGTCTGGAAATGGAAAGATTGATGAAAAATTACGGAAACCTATTCCAGGTGATTAGAGGATTTTAGGCAGTGCCATATATCTCACCTTTTGTAAGGTACCACTAAGCTCCCCCTAAATAGCTTAGCAAATTAAACAAAATCAGCAGTGTGGATCACACTGAGGTTGTATTAGAAATTTTTACCCGTTAATTGCTCACTGGTACATTTCAGCAGTAGTGTAGAAAGGAGTCAGGTGCAGGAGTCATAATAGACAGAGTAATAACCTTCCTGAGTGTTAGCAACACTGAAGTTTCCGATGTTAAAGCAACAGTGTTAAAACTTACAAACGTAAACAAGGCCAGAAGGACATCAGAATTATCAAAAATTAATGCACATAAACATACTCTTTTTCTGAAGTGCTAAATGCATTTTTTGTTTTTGTTATTAAAAGTCTGTTCATGCATATATTTCTGCCAGGGTTACTTCTAATGTGCAGTAATTACTCTCAAAGCATTGCTTGCTAGGTCCAGTGATGGAATGAGGAGTAAGTTCTGCAGCTTCACATGCCAAAATTAGAATTTCAGTTTTGAAAGATATATGTAACTTCTGTACCTACAGAAACAAGGAACATGGATTCAAAGTGTCTGATTTAGTTTACCAAAATCTTTATAGAAGTGGGTTGTGGTCACAAGCAGGTTTTGTCCTTACAGTCCCAGAATCAACTGACTATATTTTATTTTCCCTTTACAGAAATGAAACCAATTCCAATTACCTGTTTTAATAGCAGAAAAATGTAAGAAAAATAAACTCAGTGAAATACACTGAGGATACAGGAATAAACCTACAGTTCAGAGCTGTTTCAGTGAATTTCTAGCCCTTCTGTACTACTCATTATTAAATGCCTCTCCACTTCTAGCAGAACCTGACTTTACTGCCAGCTCCACTCCACTGACCAAAATTACATAATTGCCATTAAGTAGTATGTCACAAACAAACTATTACTCCCCTTGGTTTTGTTTTAATACATGAAATTGCAGGAGCATGGCAGATAAGAGACATTAAAGAACTTGTAAATTAAAAGTTAAAGCTTGACTACTTCATGTTACAGTACTTTTTCAGTAAGTCCTGTATACCCACCATAGGTTTTTTTAGATGAAACAAAATAGGTATACTCATTTTAGTCTTTTCCGTTGGGTAATCAAATACCTATCCAATGTGGCTATACAGTCCTGCCCAGGGAGGATGTGTGTATCAAAACAGGTTTTGACTGGAAATGCTGTCCTGACAAAACAGAAAATACAGCATACTTACCAGTGTGAAACCCTACAAAACTAAATGTTAGTTTGTTTTCCCAGATGACAGTAAAGCCATTTTCTGAACAGCTTTGTTTAATAAGTTGTTGGTATTACTACTACAATTTCCAAGCCACAGCTTTTAGGCAGCCAGTGCAGTTTCCAGTCCACTGTAATGTTCTGCTCTTAGGAGCTGCCTATTAAGCAGACCACAAAACACTTCTCTGTTTTTCCTTTTTTTTTTTTTTTTTTTTTTTTTTTTGAGTACTCTCAAAGTATAGGCATAAGATAGCATGCTTTCCTGTGATTTAATTCTTGTCACAGCTGAGCCAAGGGCAATTAGGTCTCAACTTCATCACAGAGAGAGTCATATCTTTCTCTTCCAGAGTCCAGGTGCTTGTTGAAGCAACATTCCCCACACTGTACACACTTGTCACAAGTATATGGAGCAAACTTAACATCTAATATCATAACTGATCTACATGTGTTACATATTATAGTTGCATCCTGCTGCTAGGAGAGTCAGACCAACTTCTTCTCTCCTTCCTACCGCTTTTCAATTTTAATTTGCAGACAAATAGCTACCCAAGCATAAGCAGCATATAAACACCATGGTATCTGTTTCACTGCTCCCACTGGAGCAAGAAGTGAGACTGAGCACTGTCTGATATTACTGTAAGGAGTAAACAACAGCCCAGCACATCATGGCTAGCCTTTCTTCAGCCTTACATTCACAACACTGGATGACAAAATAAATCCCCATGACTCCAAATGGCAAGAATGAGCAGCTGCATATTGGGATGTTTGGAGAACAATTCTGTTTCCTTTCAAAAGCATCTCTGCTGAAGTTTGCATGCACAATTTGTGGCAAAGGGCTTTCAGAGCTATAGAAATTCATATTTCTCCTTCTTTTGTGGGAATACAAATAGGAAAATTTCTTTCTTGCTCCACACATAGAGTCTGAATGACCCCAATAAAGAAAATTAATTTAATCTTCTCACCTTCCACTGAAACAGCTGCTTAGATGCCAGTAAATAAATAGACAAACTGACAATATTCAAAATGAGCTCACCAATCAACTGCCTTACAATTGTTTAAAAAACACTGATCCAGTAAAGAGAGAAGAATAAACATAACAAGCCATGCACTCAAAATGCAGAAAGTCCAATTGCATCCAGAAGAATGACCAAGGGCCAATTCATCATGAAAATGTTCTCTCAAAGCTCAGCAAGAGATACAAGACCAAAAAAAGCCTATTATTTCAATAGTTGTCCCCTGAAGACACTTCTCTGTTTCCATGGTAGTAGACAGAAGAGTCCAAAACTGTGCAATTTTCATGTTACTTGAAAGAACGAAAGAAAGAAAGAAAGAAAGAAAGAAAGAAAGAAAGAAAGAAAGAAAGAAAGAAAGAGAAAGAGAAAGAAAGAAAAAGAAAGAAAGAAAGAAAGAAAGAAAGAAAGAAAGAAAGAAAGAAAGAGAAAGAAAGAAAGAAAGAAAGAAAGAAAGAAAGAAAGAAAGAAAGAAGAAAGAAAGAAAGAGAAAGAAAGAAAGAAAGAAAGAAAGAAAGAAAGAAAGAAAGAAAGAAAGAAAGAAAGAAAGAAAGAGAAAGAAAGAAAGAAAAAAAGCCTTCATAGAGATAAAAATTCAACTCCATAACCAAATGTAGGCATTCAGGACTCACTGAGCTGTCAACATATTACAGCCACTGTGTGAGACACTGCTGATACTATGGCAGAAGTGAAGAAACATTTTTTCACTTCCTACACAGCTATGACATATCCCTAAAAAAGAACTCTGTATGCCACAATCTATTGGACTCATGATAAGAGTTGTGCCATTAGTGCTCTGGTGTCACATCTGCACTGCTTTAGAAAATAAACAGCATACACCCAAACTGTTTGCATGTGATAGCACAAACCTATCAGGAAATCAGCTAAAAGTAACACTATTACATATATAAACTGTTACGCTGTCAAAAACTAGATGCATTTTGTTTAATTAAATAGATTAATAAATAAAAAATAAAGACTGTCTCTATGGCAGGTCTTTGTTATAGTAGTATTTGTCATGCTTTGTATGATTAATGGCAACAAAAATACCTAAAAAGAAGCAGAACCCTTATGCTGCTTCAGGCTCCAAACTTTTCTGGTTTCCCTACTATAGTGAGGAACAGAAGTTAATCACACTGCTTACATGAGTAGGAAGCCTAAATTCAAAGACAACTGCTCCAAACAACCCCAGTTATGTCCTAGATGGCTAGTAGTATCAATAGAGAAATAATTAAAAAAAAATTTAAAATGACATTCCCTTTACAACTTCACTTAATCTACAAATACCACAATCTTTGGTCACGTTGATTAGATGCATTAACTTACCCTTTCCACACCTTAATAGGGTTGAATTTTCTTAAAGTTTAGGCAAAACTGCAGTGAATGCTTTTGGAATAATAAAATTGGTAATTTACTAGTAATGCATCACCCTCTCAACTACTTATACTCTATCCTTATGCTACTTTAGTAGAAGTAGAAAAGAGTAGAATACAAGCTTATATTTCTTATACCGATATATCCCTTGCTATATTTAAAACAAATGACAACTTAAAAAAAAATAAAATACTGATACTGTGTGAAGCTGGTAACGAGCTAAAAAAAACACAGAGTTAAGAATCTTTAAGCATAAACATTTTCTTTTTTAAGATCAGATTCACTATGTTCCTCATGCATGTGCCACTGGTGCTGCTCAAACCCTGTTTTTGTTAGTTGTTATTATTGGAACTCTGCAAGGAAATGGAGAGTTTTAGTACGTCAGATCCCAAATTTTTGTGTTGTTTATTCACAACATAGAATAGGATCCGCCTGGTGATATCCAACAAGCTAGTAATCTGCCCTAATAATCCAACAGAAGTGTCTTATGCCACAGGTTCATTTCAAACATTATGTCTGCCAACATGAAACCTTGGTAAGCAGGGTGATGACTGGCTCATTGAACTGTACTGAATATGATAAGCAGCCCTGAGATGGCTATTGGCTTGATTCTGCGACTCTGTCATCACAACAGTGATACAGCTATTAAACCTTAGTTTACCTACAACCAGATTATTCAGGTTTAGATTTTAGCAGTTTTTAACTATACGGAAAACCTGATGTATCTTACATAGAAGAATACTTTTTATAGAGCACTACATTTCAATTTTAAAGATTTCCAGAACCATGTGCACTACATCAAAAATCTGTTTTAGAGTAGTAACATCACAACATCTCAGTCGCTTAACATTACTTAGACAACAGAATTTGCTAAATAAATTTACATCAACAAAGGACTAAAATGTTAATTTTCCTACTTGTACACAAACTGCAAATTAGGGAGCATCTGTCCTTTAGAGCTGGAATTCAAATATTTGTATGTCCTTTTCTTTTAAATATTGCAGCCATCAGTGAAGTTCTGTGGAAACAGGTCTCTCACTTGCCCTACCACAAGTCTATGGACATAAGAAATTGAATGATGGTTCATTTTTCTTTGTCAGAAAAACAAAATATAACTGGAAGCAATAACAAAGCGGGATTTACCAACCTAATGCCTATAAGAGTTCAGCTGTAAAGTAACCTCTGCACAAATCCATTCTCAGAGGGAAAAAAAAAAGACAAGAAAAAAAAGGTTCTCAGAATCCAGACTGTTAATTTAAGTGAGCCAAAATTATGCTAGTAATGAAGGCAAGACTATGGTCTTCATTTTTTAATATTAAAAAAAATGAAGTTATAAATCACCTGTGTACCAGACTTTTTTTGGAGTTTGAAATGAACATAAAAACTGGATACTCAAATAAAGAATATGCATATCAAAAATATGCAGATTAAAGAATAACCTGTTTGGTAGTGAAAACTGCTGCTGATGTATATATATATGTATATATTATATGTATTATATATGTATATATATATATTGTATATATACATGTATATACATGTATATATATGTACATATATATATGTATAATATATATATGTGTATATATCAATAGTTTTCAGACTGGTTCCTTAGGAGGAACATATGTATTTTCAAATTATTATTTTCAAAATATACACAAGCTAAATTAAAAAATATGTATTAGAAACAACAAAGGCTTTCATTTCTTCAGACTACCAGCATCAGCAGGGATACTTTTCTCTCTATTTTTCTATCTCAGGGACAGTATTCTATACAAAAATCACTAACATATCCTATGCTATTTTATAGTTAGTCCTGTTTCTTGACACAGTCACCATCCAAGATAACTGAAAAGATCATGAAAAGAAATTAATAGCAGGAGAAATCCATTACTATTTTTTTGTGCATCTCCAAACAAGAAAAGGGAAAGACAGTCATATATGTCTTCAACCTGTAATCATGCATATACATGTCTAAGGGCAAGCATGGATAATAGACAGATGACATAAGTACATCTCCAGGTACAAGCCTGCCCAGAGCTCTAGGACAAGGCTGGCAGTGGACAAAAGGGGAGCCTTGCTAAAATCAAGGAAAGCCATTTTGCCATGCAAACCTTTTTCTCTTATCACAGAATGAGATCCTATAGCTGATGCAATTTTAATTTTGTTGGCTTAAATACCACAGTTTAAAATGCTCTTGAGAAAAAATATACACATTTCATGTGTATTTGTTCTGATTACATATCAAGACAAGTGAAAGAAGGAAATAGAGCAATGAAGTTTAAGAGTTCATTTATTTCGTAGTAACTTCAATACAGATTACAGTGGTAAATGTTTCAGCTCATCAGAATTTCATATGAAGAGATACAAACCACTAATTAAGGTAAAGGAATTCAAGTCTCAGTTATACATAAACTACACAGATGAAAATTAGAGAAACGTGTTTAATCTGGGACATTGACAATGCATAAGGTAGTTAAGCGTGTGAATTATTAAATGCTCAGTAAATGTTGCAAGATTTTGGACAAGTCATGAACTATAATCTGTGAACTACACAGTTTAGCTTACAAGAAGGAGTAACTGGAGAAAAAAATATTATTTCATTACAATTATGAACATATCAATTTATTAGAAAGCTGTTCTTAAATACAAAAAAGAAGAAAAAATCATGGATTAAAACAAATATAACTCCCCCCACCCAAATACTCAATTTATTTATCCTCTAGCAAACAGAATATTCTTTACGAATTACCAATAAACTTCATACACAAAAATTGTTCTTATGCGAAGAACACTGTTGGAAATTCTGGAAAGAAAATGTAAGTATCATACTGAAATAGACTTATTGTTGGTAAAGTACTCACTATTTCACTACAGTGTGCTTTTTAAAGAGCACTAACATAGTATAGGTATTATAGATATATAATTTTTACACACACATATATATAGACATATATAAACCAAAAATATACTACTCATGATCGCAGAAGTCTGAAGCAAATACTTCTCTTCCAAAGATATCTTTCATTCATGCTATGGAAAACGCTACAATAAAAGCTTAGCATATTTAGAGGAAAATCTATTGCTCCAGTTTTATACTGGTAATTAAGAATATGGATATCTATAATGCTCTAGAAGTACACATTCTCACAAAAACACGTAGAAATACCTATAATGTGTTATTCCATTAAGTGAGACCTTTGTAGCAGCTCCTAGCTCTAAGTTCATAGTTCCATAAGAATCTTTACTGTGAAGAAACCTGCTAACCTTCTAAGTCTAATGTATCTGTTGTTTGCAAAGTGACTTCAAAATCAGTAACAAAAGCACCCTGAGGCTTGAAAAGTCCTTTTTCACTGGGACATGAAATTTCATTCAGATTTACATGCACAATGAACCATTAAAAAAAAAAGAGAGAGACTGATTTTAAAAAGATCATTACTTTCTTTCTCACATTTGCACTAAAACATAAAAATAAAAAATAAATCCCTTAAAATAGTCTAGCAACCAAAAATATATGTTTTGTGGAGCCAGGCTTTAAAGTAACAAAGCAGCAGCAGCTACACATTAGCTACATCCTGGAGATTACAAAATAATGTAGAAAGCTTTGAAATGTAAATGATAATTAAATACTTTAGAAGGATTTTTTTCTTTTTTTTTTTTAACTTCTACAGAGAGAAAGACTGTGCTCTTGTGTTTCATTGTATGGAATTATTCTTACATGAAATAAAACTCTTGACAATATTTAAACAAATGCTGAATTCCATCATTTAGTTATGCTGATTACTGCCCATCGCTATTCTAAACCTGATTCATTTACAGGAAATTCATAGCACTCTAACTCTGGTGCCTTTGAAAAGTTCTACACCTGGGCAAGGGATTACAAGCAAGACTATGGATTTAATTAAATTGTTTAATTTAGTTACATCCTAGAGATTATCCTTTATCTTAGAGCAAGGATATACTTCACATTCCCATTTCAGTCAACTTTACCTAGCTTCATCCACGGAAACCTTACTAAGATAGACAATACCATTTTTATTAGCTTGTGTTCGCCATTTTACGAAATGGCAACAGAAACAACCTTGCATCCTGAAAACCTTGGGGGAAAAATGTTTCTGTATGTTTTTCAACATAGTACATCCATTCAAATTTTATATCGACCTTTTATCACTTATTTTATTTTTATGTTAGCTTTTCTTTGAAGTGCCCAAATTATCCACCTTTTTTGTTTACATATTTATTTATCTATACAAACATAAATTATGTAATGTCACATATTTCAGGATATGCCAAAACCATCTATTGTTTGGAAGAGAATCAGAATTTGAGTTCTGAGTTTGACTTCTACCTACCTCTAACTTGTTCCAGTTATGTATTGCTAAATCCAAGCACCAAAAGCAGCTAGATTCTAACACCAGGAAAGGATACGTTCCCTATTTCTCACTTCCATAAAAAATATATTGGAAGATCCAAACTTCAGCACATTAAGGTTACTCTCTGATTTATATAATTGAAATGCAAAACTAAATGTAAACAAACTTTATGGTCTACAACACAATGAAAATAGGTTGCAAATTTGAGGTCACAATAGAGAAACTCAGGGCTTTACTAATTTTCTCATCCTTTTCTACTACAAAATATAGCATTGTCTATTCCTTGTATTTTCACACCACTCAGAGTATGGCAGAACGTAAGATCTGAATTAGCACTAATTACTGTAAAGAACAAAAATGTACCAGTTTCAAAGAGTCTCAGAAAAAACTGATGTCACAGTAAGAATGTATGCAATTGGGGTATATCATCCTATGTATTACTAACTCTCTAATATTTGCCAAAGGTAAAAATGAGCTTACATATAACCAACTAAGGCAGGCCTCTATTCACTTGTTCAAAAAAAAAGGTATCTCATCTCACAGTTCTGTGCATTCTTATCAGTTATGTTTAAACTCTAAATTGAAAGACTTTAACAGCAAAGTTTTCTGCAGTAAACATTTTGACTGTTAGCTCTGTATTTAAATTTATTACTGCCACTAATAGATCAGTGGAACTAATAGATCATATATTTTTAAAAGTCTTTAAATACAGCACAAAAAACTGACCTCACCTACAATGTTTCTATCAGTATATTACCATGAAACAGAAACTGCCTGTACTGAAATCTCCCTTAATATAACACTTAACCAGATAAATTATTTCTGTAATAAGTTTAATAGGTACAATACCTGATACACCTTCTAAAAACAAAACAAACAAACAAACAAACAAAAAAAAAGAGAAAAAAAACAGAACACTATGTGTGGAATGAAAGTGCCTGAACTTTGGAGATCCAGCAAGAGCTCACAAGAATAAAGAGCTAATTTGCAAATGAAAAGTCAAGTCAGCAATTACAAAGTGTAGAGTGTGAAAAGCGATGATTGTTTATAGGAAAAGTGAAATTTGTTTTCTTCCAATTTTACATGTACTCCAGATAAGCAAAATTCCTGAGGCAAATAAATGTAGACCAATGTTTATCAGGAAGAAAAAATGATAAAAAATACACAGTCCTTTACAGATGAAACAAGCAAGGAATTCAAGCCAAAACAACTATGATTTCAAAGAAATCTTAACATACAACTACTACCGAACAGAATGTTTAGAAAACATACATTAAAATACTTACTGCTCTCTGAAATTATCTGATTTCTACTTTCAGCATAATATTTTAAGATATACTATGTTTATAGTTATGTTTTTCTACTCGCTTGACATTAAGATAAGAAATAATTTGAAATAACTTTGGTACAGCACTACATGTAGGTTAAAGGCCCACAAAATTCTTTCACTAATGTTTGAGATATTCTTAAAAACCAATGGTCCCTAAAATTATGTTACCATTTAAAAGTTCTCTTTCCCAATTTCCTCTCAAAAACCTCTCATTCATCACTTTTAGAGCCACTAAGACCAATTCAGTATAAAAGAATTACAGTCCAGCCATTATTAAATTTCTTTTTAAATCCTCTGTTAGCAAGAACAGAGTCTATATGAAATACTGAATGTATGGAAAAGAAAACTTGACACTCTGTCTAGCAGACCACACATTTAAAAAATAAATTTTAAATATGCTTATATTTTACATAAGAAATAGAGTATTTATACATTTTCAATTAGTGATGAGCATTCAATCCCTCGAATAGATAAAAAAAAGATTTTAAAATAAATGTTCTTTTATATACACTGTTGAGATGAGGTCATTAGTTCCATAAGGGTTGTGGGTTAACCAATTTCATTAGAAGAAAAATATTTAAGAATTAGCAACATTAGCTAAACACCCAGCAAAAACACCTGCATTTTCTAGGTTTTATACTAAGACAATGCAGAAACCGTGGGCTTTACTGAGCTGTTAAGAATAATTAACTCCAGAGACAGTCACACAGGAAAGTGCAGCTACAGGTTGTGGTCCAAAGAAACTTCAAACAAGCCAAATCATCCAAAGATTGGAGTTAATGGATTGGAATTCTATGCAGGTTCTTAAGTTTCTGGAAACGAGGCATGTCCACATACATTCCATTTATATCATTCTACATGTAACGAGAACTAAAAACTACTTCAGGCATTATGTCTATGGGGAATTATCTATATCCAAAATTATGGGCCACTCCCACATATGCCTCAAAACATTAATTGAAATTCTGAGGATTTTTCCAAAAATGCTTTCTTTGGAGAATTAAATTACCTTTGTAGATGCAATAAAATCTAATCAGTGCATTTTCTGAACATGTTCCCTGGGTTTCTCTTTCTCATAAATATTAATATAGAAAATCAGAGGCCAAGTCATTCCAGAATTTATACACTGTATGTATAAATTTAGAACTCTAAATGTGGTATTAACACAGAGAAACACTAAACATTACACTTGGTTTTTAATACATTTAAATGTTGCATATTTTCCAGTAAAATAATCTCAAGAGACTTAATTAAACAAATGATGACTGTTCAGATTAGCAAAGAAGCTACATTTGAAGATGAAAATATACACTAAGAAGTCAGAATTTGCACTTAGTGGTAATCATACGTTTTTAATCTCTGTACACTGTAGGTGCATGAGGTAAAGTACTGGCTTTTGTTTTCTTCCTGTTACTGGATAGTCCCAGGTTATATTAGGTTATTTCCCATAACGACCTAAAATTTTGTCTGTCAAGCATTCCATTTGTGATTATATTAACATAAATTGGGAAACAATTGGAATTGAACAATCTCTAATCCAGAAGAAGAGGACGATTTATAATTAATTGATGTCTGGCATCAATGTCAGGCAAGATCTTGGCTTCATGGCTACCTGAAAATTAATGACAATGATTTCTTCTGCAGATGACAAGTAGAATAAAATGAAGATGAGATAAATTTGAAATATCATAATACTAAGCAATATGAACCCAAGCTGTCTGGTGAATGAAAGTGGTTTCATCTATTCAGTAGCTTACCAGACAAGTTTTTCACAGAAATCACTTTGATTACCAGTCTAATTCATTAGCCAAGTTTTAGAAAAGCTGTTTAAAATTACCACTGCATCTATCACTGGAGCCAGTATATAAGCAAATAAAAATACTACCCTTTACCCTGAGTGAGTTCCTGGATCTTTCTTTTATGCTACCCTTCCTAAGTGTTAGTCTTCCAAAACATATTTCTAAAAGAAGAACTATGCACAGAAAATTAGTCACGACGGAAAAAATATCACATTCAATTAGATATGCATATGATATTATTGTGTTATATATTTGTAATAACTTGATTTGTACACAAGTAAATCCCACTCAGCAAAAGTATTAAAGGCATTTTTAAAGAAGAGGCATTTTTAAAGAAGAGTTTAGAAATAAAGAGTATTTTCAAAAGTTTGCTAACATCTTGGTAAGTGTGCATACATTGTGTTTAAGTATTTGTCTATCACGTACATATGTATATACAAGAGAAAATGTATATTTTGAATTCAAAAAGCAGCATATCTAGGTTTTGCTGTCTATTTTAAAGATGGGTAGACATTTATTTTTCATATGGAAGTACTTTACAAAGCAAAACACTTCTAACTCCATGTGTCTAGCTTTTACTGATATATGTTAAAGATATTTTATATATACTTCTACACTTCCATTGAACTGAATGAAGAAGCTACAGATTGTTTGTCACATTTCGGTTATCTCATTTTTCACAATGTTCTCATGACACTCTGTATATCATCTACATAAGATTTATTTGTCAGAATTCCATAGTGCCTTCCTGACAACAGATGTTTTGAAATGCGTCCTGTTTTGCTTGGCAAAGACTTATTCGGTTGGGTTTGACAGTAAATTTCAGTGAGGAATTCAGCAATCATTTAACTCTGGTTAGGTAAACTAACTCTGGTTAGGTAAACTAAAAAGTGACTCACATAAATATTAATTTCTATATGAATTGCACATTTAAAGCAACCAACTTGTTTAATTGTTTCTTCAGCTTCCCTCCTAATAGCATACAAATTTGAATCCACAGGTACTCCAAATATCAGTCTATGAATCATGAAAAGTAAAGTTCATACACAGTAAAAGGCATAATAGTATTTTTTCAGAAGGAATTATTGGATGAACAGTAATTCCAAGACCTTAGCATAAATAAATGAACTTCACCATATCTCCATTTGAATGATTCTTAGAGGAAATTAGGTTTGATGCAACAGACTTTACAAGTGAACAGCCCTTATTCCAATCATTCTTTTAGAATTCATCTGTATGAGTGGTATGGGTTACAGGTAAGATATATACTAACCAAATTCCCTTATTCAAGTGTGACACAAAGTGCCTTATGAAAAAGGAATGAATGAATAAGGATGAGTTTGGAAGTCTCTTTTAAGCTTCATCCTTCCTAAGAAAATGTTTGCATTTCAGTGCTGAGAGGCACTCATCGCGTCCTCAAACTGTAATATAGTCAAATGCAGAGTTCTCCCCCAACTAAAACTGAACAGGTGGTTCAGAACAATTGTTCAGTTAGGAAATCCTCCTAAACTTGTTCTCATGCACAAATATCACATACATAAATCCACCATTATAAACCAAGTACTCTAGTCTTCTTATGAAGTCTAGTCTTCTCTCACATGCAGACTACCTAAAAATAAGCCTGCATCGAATTTACCACTGACATGCAGGGAGAGTGATAACTCATCTTCCCAGTATCACTTATCACTTTACTATCTAAAAATGGCAAGATTTAGCTTACATTAGAAGTTATAAGAAATAATTCTTATAGTAATAGAGCCATGTAAAAATAAAATTGGATTTATTATGACAATGTATGATATTTCAAATATGAAGCATGGGAAAAAAAAAAAGAGATTGATTAGGGCAGATCATTAATTGTGCTTCTTAAAATTACCTTCCAAGCCAGCTTAAAAAGGAGATATAGTATACATACCAAACTACAACACATGGTGGCATTCTCTAATGTAACAGTATAGCTTGCACTTCATCATTGACTGGTATTATCCATGTTTTGAGTTATACTTAAGATTGTCACTCTTCATGATACAATTCTTTTGTTTTAAAACTACTTGTTTCCTGAGAATGAGTACAAAATAAGTCATCACAAGTTCTGAACACTGTTGAATATTGAGTATCACAAAATAAGAACAACTAGGGAAGTCGTGTTATTGCTTAACTCCTTTTATGCCTAGTGTCCAGACACAAAGTAGTGATAAAAGGCAGTCCCTGAGGTACCGGGTTTAGACATGTTGGGCTTGTTGACTACTTGCCATCTACCCAGGACTGTCTGCCAAACTTCCTCATCTCTACTCAGAGGCCCTAACTCGGAAAAGCAGTGGGAAGGCAGACACACAGAGGGGGCTGCAAACATGGGCTCCCAAGGCTGCCAACCATGACATATTTCTTACTTTCGTAATTCGGAAGTTACCGTTTCCTGCTGCTCAGGGCAGCTGGAGTGGGCACCGCTACAGGCTGTATGGCAAAACCACTCGAGCAGCTTAACAAAGGGACTCATTAGCGACGGTTCCCTCGAATTGTCTTCCCAGACACCGGACACATGGAAGGCTTTACGCGCCGTTTACTATTCGTCCTTACAACCACACCAAAAAAAAAAAATTAAAAAAAAAATCAAAGGGAGAAAGGGAGATGCGGTGATGCGGGTGGGGTAAGGCGACTCGCCGCAAGCCGCCACCTCGCCCAAGGAGACCCCCGGAGCCCCGGCTCCCGCGGCCGGAGCCCAAACCCGAGGCTGAAAGGAAGCCCCGGGAGGGGGCAGCCGGAGCCAGGGAGGGGCTCCCCTCGCCCGGGAAGTTTGTGGCCACGGGTCGCCCCCGCCCGCCCGCGCCCCCCTGGCTGCTCCCGGCCCCAGGGACGCACCTTGGCGCCGCAACCTCCGCTTCTTGAGCCCGAAGATGCGGACCTTGGAGAAAATGTCCACCAGGTTGCCGTTGCAGAGCCCGCGGTTCTTGCTGGGGCTGTTCCGCCTCCTGCTGGCCGAGGGCCGGTCCCAGTGCTGCTCCCTCGCCTGCCGCTTCTGGCGGATCAAGCCGCTGGCGATGGCCGCTGCCATGGCTGCTCGCCGGCTCGCCCGCGACGGGCAGGGGGGCGGGCGGCGGGGCGCTCAGCCCCGGCGGGGACCCATCCCCGGGGGCAGCGGGCTAGCGAGAGCCTCCCTCCTTCCCTCCGGGACGAGGGGCGGCTGCAGGGGGGAAGCACCCCCACCCCGCTACCCCGCGGGAGCTGCGCTGCCGCCGGGGGTCACCGCATGGGCGCCCCGCCGCCCTGCCCCGGCGGCTGCGGGCGGAGGGGCGCGGAGCGAGGCGGGCTCGGGGCAGAGCAGCGCTCCGCGGAGCCCTGCTCGGGCCGGGGGCTTCGTCTCCCCCCGCCCCGGTTGCCCCCTCTCAGCCCTGCGCTGCCGCCGCCCGCTCGCCCGCCGCTGCCATCGGAGCGGCTCCGGGCGGCTACCGCCGCCACCTCTTGCAGGCTCCCGCCTGATGATTGCCAAGTGCTTCGGAAATCAGCATCTGGAGAGAGCAGTCTCCTTCTCCTGGGAGAGCTGTAATCACAGCTCTTCAGTCCCACCCCGCTCCAGCCTCCCTACACACGCACACGCACACACACACCGCACACACACGCACCGCTGGAGCTTTTTTGTCCTCCCGAGCCGAGGGGCGGCGAGGGTAAAGGGGATGGAGGAGGGACGGGAGAAAGGCAGGAGAATAAAGAAAAAGGGCCGAGGGGCGGGGGGTGCCGTTGACGTCTTTTTCTTGGGGGAAACGGCGAGTTCCCAGCGGATCCCCCACCAGCAGCCGCTACTCCCCCTTTAGCTCTCCGGGGTGCTCCCTCAGACACCCTCGCAAACACGTACACCTTCACGCCAGCTACCTCGCACTCCCTCCGACACCTTCGCGACGGCTCCCTGCCGCCCTGCATCCCCCGACACCTTCCCTCACACCCCCCCCGAGCCTCCCTGGGCGCCGCCCGGCTCTGCTGCCCGCAGCCAGGGCACGGAGGAGGATGGGGAGGGGGTCTCCGGCGGGGATGCCGACTGAGCAACCCCCTCTGCTCGCCAAACGAAGCACGAAGCCCGGGAACGGGGGTGAGCGGCGGTGACCCGCCGACAGAGCCGACCAGCCAAACCAATCCCCCACCAGGCGCGGCTTTACACAGGTATCTCCTCTGTGCCCAAGCCGGAGATGCTCTGGGGGCAGAGGACGGCGGGGAGGAGGACCGCGGTCCCTGCAGGGCAGCCCGCCCCGCCGCAGCCCCCCTCCCGGCCAGCCCGCCCGGAGCCGGGCAGGGCACACGGGTGCGCCTCGCACGGTGGCGGTCCCACGGGCAGGGGGGTCCTGTCGCATGGGAAGGATTCAGAGCAGTGAGAAAGAAACACTCCTACGCAGCCGAAGGGACCTTCCACCGAAACCAGAATGCGCTCAAGGTCTATACCAAGACTATACCAAGAGCAGACTTTTAACTCGGAACGTAATCTGTTTTCGGAGGTTCCAGAAATGATGAAGGATTTCCCTAGGGCACCCACAAACAGACACAGCAGGTAGATTTATTGATCACCATCATAATGTAAAATTATTTCTTAGCGTTTTTCATAATCTACATCTTGGAGCCCTTGAGCAGTCACTAGTCAAGCTTGTTAGATACTGAGTCTCTGCCCCAATGAGTTCACAAACAACACAGGTAGTAATTACTAGGTAAAATATCACTACTCATCCTTTTTCTTTCTTTATTTTTTTTCATGTTGGGTCATCTCCCATTTCAAATAAGGGCTCAATGTTTTTCAGGTTTACTTTCTGCTAGTCTGATGGTGAAACTTCCTGAAGTTGTAACTAAATACAGAAATAATGTAGAGTTATCCTACAGAGAAAGGCTTGCACAGGCAGGTACAACGAAACGAACATATAGCTTTTATACTCTCGTCAAAGTGCTCTACTTTCTAGTTAGATGCCTTTTTCAAAAAAATAAGTCAAACAAAAACAACTAAAAGGATTGAAGTGTAAATATGCATCCAGAATAATTCACGTCTAGAATATTTCACTGTTTTTCGATATAGAACCTGTAGGTGTATTGTAAACACGTAGGTTCTTGTTTCAGTGGAGGCTTCAGCATCTCCGATATTGACCATTATTTCCTACATCTTTTAATCTATGAAGGACTATTTTTATAAAAAGGGCAAAAGTTTATGAAAGGAACTCCCTTATACAGGGATTTTGTATTAATTCTAGACCAACTAGGAGCAGAACATGCACAATCGGATCTGGATAATACATTTAAATTCTATTTAAAAGTGTCTCTAAAGAGATTCAGCTAAAACACTCACACTGGATTTTCCGTCTGGCAGTTTTTACAGAGCAGCAATTTCCTTACAACTGCTACAATTACCTTAACTAATGCAATTAAAGTGAGGGCTATTTTTTAGTTTTTTTTTTTAGTTTTTTTTTTTTTTTTTTACTTTTACATTTGACTGTGCTAGTTTTGCATTAGGCTTCTTTTTTTTTTTTTTTTTTTTTTTTTTTTCCCCATATTTCCCAGGAAGCGGGCAAGACACAGTGCTGCCTTCTGTAGGTCTTTGTCCAGGTGTAGGTGCTCCAGCGGGGCTCCCACCGGCCCGGCTCGGCCCCTGCCTTCAGCACCATGGACAGCCGCAGGAAGCCCGACGGCGGGTGGCCCTGGGACGTCGTCCCCTGCCTACAAGGGAGGAGGTTACAGGACACAGCCCACAGACCTGGCTCCTGGCTCCAAACAAAGGAAGGAATGAGAGGGACTGAAATAAAGCCCATCCCACTGTTATCTTGAATTTTCAGAGGAATTTAGAAATGGTATACAAACAGCCCTAATTTTTGTGTGTGAGACTCCCTCTGTAAAGTAAGTTCCACGTTCTTTTGCCCTGTACTATCCATGATACTATACACTCTATATTATCTATTACTCTTATTCTATTTCCATAGTTTCCTTCAAATACTGGACCTTTGCCAAAACACCCTAACATTTATCAATATTATGATGCTCGGGGTCATGGCCAAAGAATGAAGATGAAGATGGGCAGTATGCCTATAGACAAGAGAAAATGTGTTTCTTAATGCAGAGATCAAAAACAATAGCTTTCCACTTGCATCTCAGAAATGCAGAGCAGTTGTTTACTGTTTGAGGTTTTGCAAAGAAAACTCAAGAGAGCCATCTGCTGTCTTAACCTGTGATAAAATGTGTGCAATTCTAGTCAACGAGAAGCTTTTCCTAACAGATGGATTGGAGAAGTAGGAACATATCTGCTATCTTAATGACTAGTAAATGCATAAGATTATGCATTGAGGACAAATGGAAATATCTCAGTTATAACATTTGCTACATTAAAATAGAGTTTTATTTCTGATTAACAAAATTCTCAATGTGCAAACAAATGATTTAAAGCAAAAGAGGGAATTTTCAATACTCTTCATTTTTCCATCTGTTCATTTCTAACTACTAACTTATCATAGCTTTCGGGAGTCTACTAAAATAATAATAAAAAATAAATAAATAAAGATTTTTTAAAATTACTTGTTTTAATGAATTTTTGAGAAAAGCATTCACCATATAAAATGTATGTCAAATACTTGTTTTACCATATATTAAGATATGAAACCATATTTTTTTCTTAATTTTATTTTTGTCTATATTTCTAGGGACAAAACTTTTCCCATTTCATCTAATTTTAAATGTAAATTATAATGTGTCATTTTCAGGCATCAAAGTTTAATAAGTGAAAATATACACCATTAATATTTGTGTATATTCATGTACTAGTGGTACATAGAATGTTTTTATAGGAGCTTCCATTTTAAAAAATAAGATTCTATACTTTAAATTGTATCCTAACATAGATCTATAGGCTGCAAAATTTACAGAATCAAAACCGTCAAACTGTCATCATTATGGTTTGAAAGCTGTGTTCCTCTCTCTCTCTCTCTTTGTCCACTTTGTGTATGTTCTCAATTGTTTTGGATAAGGTTACAAGCTACAGGTTCATTTCTGGCCAGTACAGGTATGAAGACTGTTCTTCCTTTCATAATTCATTTCAATATAAACAAAAAGGTATTACCATAGGTATGTTTCCACCTACACAAACTCAGCCCATGTTTCCTCCTCCCAGATACCCTGAAACCATTCCACATATCAAAAACAAACAAATAAAATCAGAAAAAATGCACCCTAAGAAAAATACCCCGAAGTCCTAACAAGCATAGATTTTTCTAGAAGTGTAAAATGCCAGATTATTTGATTGCTGCTAAAGATGATTAGCATTTAGATGAGAGCTAATTTTTATTACATTTTATGGCCAAGAGTAGACAAACACAGCCTGCTTACCTGGTTAAATAACTTAGAACGTGATGCTGTAAATCTATCTTATTTTATATTCTAGAAGCAATTAGTCAAGTATTGTGAATCTAGAAGTTCTTTTGGACTCTGAAGAGCTGAAGATCATTTTGTATCCCTGAAAAAGCAATTGTTATTTTTTTTAAGACAGTCTGTGCTATAGTTGCAAAGAAGATTAATTCCTTACCCCTTAAGCTTTCTTTCAAACTGGGAAGGCTTCTCTGGGAGTAAAAGTACCTGTCTAGTCATAACAATAGCAAGGTATGCGTAAAAGTACATCTGGGCAATTGAGAAATTTTAATGTCATTCCAAGAAAAGATGTCTCAGCAGTGAAAAATACTTGTTTATAAATTCTGAAGGATGAATTGAATCAACATTCCAGTATGTTCAGTGAGACAGCAGACTGATTACCACAGTGCTAGGCTTCTGATTCTGAACATTTGTCAGTACTGATCAAAATTATTAAAGGTTGCTGATAATTTTGGTGGAACATAATTCAAGTGTCTAAATTCAATTTACATATCAAATCAAATACCTATCATACTTATCAAATTCTGCATAATGAAATGGCAAGGAAAATTGATACAGTTTTATGGAAAGGATTATTCATGTAACTACAAACTTGTATCTGCCTGAGGTATGCAATGTGTTTATACAGAGGGGAGAGTGGGTGTTGGAAAGCAACAGTAACTTCTAATTCTTTATTTATTTTTCTTGGAGGACAAAGCTAGAACAAGAGATATAACTGAATGACTTGAATAAGACAGAAGAAATATATCCGAGGGTTTACTCTATAGGCAGCTGGGTGTTTAGTTTTTAAACATTAACAACATAGAAAAATATTTGTTGACATAAAAGGCCATATTTGTTGAGAACATACCAGTATGAACATATGAAATGATAGATAATAAATGTTTTTTTTTTTTTTTTTTTTTAGAAAGCTGAAGTGCTTTCCATGCTTATAATAAGATGAATATTGTTAAGCAATGAGGTTTAAACAGTTTAAATTAGTTCAGTTTTATGTGTTCATGCATTATTGTCAACCTATCCAAAGACAATCCACTGTGAAGTGCTTCAATTTAAAATCCTTAATGCCCCCAAACACTTGATGCTGATTAGACTTAGTATTAGTAAACTTAGACATTAGTATTAAGAATGAAGTTTATTAAACATGCTAATATACTTCAGAATTTGCATATCTGTGCTTTTACACTGCTCTGTATTAAAGGCACTCAGCTTTCATCTCAAGGTGCACTCAAGGAGCCAAATCCATACCTGCTAAACTGTACTGATTGCATATGAAGTCCTATGTAATATATATATATACACACATGTATGTATATTGAAAAAAAGCGAATCCCTTTAAATAAGATGAAAGTAAGTTTCCAGTATGTAGTTTAGAAGACTGCACATGTTTTATCCAACTTCTCCACAGGCTTTAGACTTACTCAACTTTATGTATCCAAATAATTAGACAATCTGTTAATGAGTAATTAAAGTATATACATAAAAAAAAAATCTGCCATGTAAGAAAGTCCTATATTAGGTTGCTGGTTATGCAGAGAACTATCAAAAACTAAACATTAATATGCATAACATATAAGGAAGTAAGAGCCATTATATCAGCTCAGTGCCGATTGCTTAGTTAATGCAACAAATCTTATACATCAACCAATTTTTTCCAAACATGATCTGGGATATATCTGCAGCTCAAAGAAATAAGTACATATATGGTGGTAAGGATTCGGTTTCATTTAGGGAACTGAATAAAATTGTCTGGTAGATGACAAATAGGACAACACTGAATATTATTATTGGGTTGTTTTTTATAAATTACATATTTTGAAATTGCTTAGCCTTGCTTTTGCTTTTTTGACTTTGCTTTCCTTCCTCTCAATAGCGTTGATTATATTGCAGTAATGAGTCTCATGAATAGTGACAACTCAAGGAATATACCTGTTTTAATTGCTTAAATTTTCATGTTCATTTCTGTTTTTCTGTTAGCTAACTCTTCATTCTTCTACAGTGAAAAGAAAAGTGAATAGAGATTCTCACAGTATTTTCACAATTGATCTTACACCAAGATAAGACATACGATTATAGCTCCTAATTTTTAATACTTCTCCTCTGATATCTTTAATGAATATTCCCAGTTTTCATTTTATCTATCCTCTACTTCTGATATCGCTTCTTCTGAGATTAGGTGAACGAAAGATACCACCTGGATTGACAGGAAAATCTGAACAGCACAAAGATCATATGAAGCTCTCCAAGATAACTCACCTGGGTCCAAAACCTATCTCCAACAAATCTCTTTTAAACAACATCTAACAAAAACAATGAAGAAGCAACGACAACAACAACACAAACACACACACACACAAAACAAGACCACTTTAAGGGACAAATCTATAAAAGTAATTAAAAATGAAATACACTGCATTTTCTTCCATGATATCTATATCTATGATTTTAACTTTCCATATTAAATAGTCCCCTTGAAGAGGGATTCTTAAGTACTAATAACAGAATTGCATTGTCTTTTATTTTGTTCACATTGAAGACAGAAAAAAAAAAAAACTGCCACCAAAGTCCTTTAGAAAAGGCTTCAGTGACACAAGCCATAACAACTTTCATTAAAGAAAAAAAAAAAAAGCAACTACACATCTCTAATGCACACAGATACATAAAGCAGTTTAAGTATTAGAGACCTAAAACAGTGATGAGCTTCTTTATTAATTTGTAGTATGCACAGCTTAAATTAACATCTGTTGCATTTGCTTATCTAGCCACAACAGGACTATCTCCTATTTTGCATGAATTCTGAAATAAGCAACATACATTTTGGAACTAACTGAAAGTCACTGCAATGTGAGTCTGCTAAATTTTATTCTATAGAAACAAAAGAAACACCATTCCTGAGAAATATAGTCTCAAGCCTGCAGCGAACTTCCTCTGCAGTTAATACAGTTGACAGAGCATGCCAATATGTAAGCTATTATACCTGCTTGACTTAATACTTCTAAGAGGGCTTTCTACTCTTAAAGCAGTAAAAGAGAAAAAAAAAAATTGCAATGAACTTATTCGCAGCATCTTGAATGGAAGAATGGAATCACCACAAATGTAATTCTTGACACACATTGATTTTTGCTACACAAGTTCTTGAAAAAAAAAAAAAAAAGACCTATAGAAAAGTAGCCATCAATATGAAATTTTCCAACTGCAAAGAAGAAAAAATCTTAGCTCCCTTTATAACTGTAACTTGGGAAATGTTTACCTGCGTACACATATGCGATTGTTCCTTTCATATAATTTGAAATTTATTATATCACGATATTTACTAGTTAATTAGATGATTACTTTCCAACTGATCTCTTCATAGGGGAGTCAGGTCCTTTAGTCTTTTTGCTCATGAAATAAATAACATCAGTGTATACAGACAACACACAATATATACAATTACAAAATATATGAATATGTAAAATCTTACAAAGAATATTTGACACTTGTATATGAAAAGATGTTTGTAAGAATTTGGGATGGTTAGTATGGGGATATTTTTATTCAGATGCCTCGTCTGAGTGACATTTAAAAGTGTATAACCTGTCTGCTCTTTATGCAACATTTAAACCCCTAATTATACACTGAGTTTATATCCTCTGCTTTAAATTATTAGGAAACTCTAAATGCCACCCAAGCAATATATATATATATATATATATGTATATATATATATATATATCTCAAGCTTACTGACATTTTTTTTTGAAAGTCTTCCCTAATACTTATTTTAAATCCTTATATAAGGGTTTCTCACTTTTCTTGGAACAGATATGAATCAATAAGAACATCCCTTCCTTTGGGTTCAGACACAACTGGTAATGTTTTCTATAAAATCCACAGTTGTTTCCTTGTTTCTAAACAAAAAAGTTAAGTGCATTGTTTGCCATTTCTCCTGGAGTAAATCAGTGACAGATATAAATCTTTTTTTTTTTTTTTTATTTATATATTCAGAAGTATCTGACATGATAATGCAATTTATACTAGCATAGGAAGATACTATTGTTTGTGATCCTTAATGTTTCTTTCATTCTGCACTATTTTCATTAATGGAAATTTTTTCTTTGCACTGACATGCTTTGCATTGTTAAGCAAAAAAGCAGAAAAATATTATCTTCCACAAAAATACTAGAAGAAAATTGATTAAAATAATTTTTAGGTACAATACTTTTCTCATCCTCTCTCTGATAATCAATCTACTTTTGCTTTGTTACTCCTATAAATTATCTTATCAGGATAGAGCTCTTAAGCTTTTACTATCTCGTCCTCAATTTTGAAGACACAACAGTTAGTATATCATGAATACTATTCATAAATATAAAAAATACACCTATTTTCAAGTCTTGAAAAAAAATATTACAATGCCTGCTTATGTTACTATGCTGACATTCCTGACTATTAGCTCAAATGCCATAGCATTTATTATTGGCAGCAATCGCATGAATCACTAACATAGTGACCTAGTACTCCTATAATTACCTGAAAAAGTCCAAGAAACCTAAATTATGAAGTATTTCACAATCAAGATTGTTAGCTCATCAAAACTGTTCAACAGGGTATCACTCTAATGCGCAGTGCAATTATCTGATTTGCCAGCAGTGGACACTGTTACTCTAGTTATCTACAGATATATTGGCTGGAGAATAACTTGCAAGACATACTGATAAATTTTTCTTTTATTGCTTTCCCTGATATAAGAACCTAGAATTATTTACAATAGGCAAAAGCTGAATAAAAATTGTATGATAGGGATATATTTCAATATTTTTGTGGCAGCAGATAGATTGTCCATTTCTTTAAATATTTATATATATTTTATTTTAAAGTAATTAAAAAAAAAAAACGACTTACTTACATGGGATTCTTTTTTTCCCCATCATAATCATTTTAGGTCCTAGAAGATGTTCTGATACAGAAAAAGAAAATTCCTTCTTTTCTCTCTTTCACAGAACCATGGTTCTCACAATGAAACTGTAAATCCTTCTAAATGCCTTAATGTTTTGCATTGCTTTTATACAATTTTTATATTTAATGAAATCAGCATGCTAAAAAAAAAAAAAATCTAAACAGTACATTTACTTCAGAAGCCTTTACCAATCCTTGAATAATATAATTGTTCAAAATCTGCAAAGTACAACTCACTGACACTTTTACAGGTACTTTAAAGTTAAGCTGAAGTGTAGACATTGGATAAGGACAGAAAACAGAATCACAGAATCACAGAATTGTCTAGGTTGGAAGAGACCTCCAAGACCATCTAGTCCAACCTCAGCCCTAACACTAACAAGTCCTACACTAAACCATATCACTAAGGGGTACATCTAAACATCTTTTAAAGACCTCCAGGGATGGTGACTCAACCACCTCCCTGGGCAGTCCATTCCAATGCCTAACAACCCTTTCAGTAAAGAAGTTCTTCCTAACATCCAACCTAAACCTCCCCTGGCGCAACTTTAGCCCATAAAGATATAGATACAGATTTACAGATAACTGTAAAACCAACACAGAATGTTGCAGAAGAATTAGCTAGGAATCAACCTAGCTGTTTGGAAGAGAGTTTCTATTCATCTTAGAGACAGAAAGAAAATCTAAGCATTTAAGAAAAGCAATGCACAAGATTAATCACAGATAATAAATATTATCTTCCTAGAGTTAGAACATTTACAGCAAATCACCTTTTTAATCCCCATGTTCAAATACCTCACTAAGCTCCCCCTAAAATTCCTACCAGTCTAGTATTATATAAATGCACTTCTCATGTAAATATATGTGGTATCTTAATAGCATAATGTTCATTGTCTGGCTAATGCAGCTGAAAATTTTCAAATAGGACCTAATAATCTGCTGACAGTATGTATACAGAAGGCACCCAGAAAGTCTCCTAGATCTATGCTTTTTGTCACGTGAAAAGTCAGTTGCAGATCCAACTTTTTTTTTTTTTTAAATAATAATAATCCTTTTAACTGTTGCGTTTGATTTGTAAATTTGTATGAAGAAGTAAGGAGAGGAGCATGCATATTTTCAGTGGTAGGATAGTCTCACAACAACCTAAGACTATTTTGAAATCAACTGAGGAGGTCTGAAATGTTGAAGTGTAGCTTACAGCTGGCAGCATTTCAATACTTAAGAACATTGAGAATTGTCTGGGTCAATGACTCTTGTTCATAGCCTCTTATTAACTAGATAGAAGTGACTTAGAAGCCATCAGTCAGTGGATGAATACAATCAAAGCAGAACTGTCCTACTACATACAGGCCTAGACCGAGAGACCTGCTGAAACTGCTGTCTAGTCCCATCAGCTGTAAAACATGCTCACACTTGAACACAGGTAGGCAGAACACTGTGCTGCCCCAAAGCTCCATTTTCCCAATCCATTCATCTTGAAACTGAACTTGTTACTGGTGTACAGGGTTCCTCATACACAAGTCTTTGAGTCTCATTTGTTACCAAAAGTCTCCAAGTGTATCTTGCTTTGCTCTTCAGTGTTCAGATAAGCAAATGTATTTTTGTGTTTAAAAAATAATAAATAAATATATATATAAGAATTTTCACGAAGTCTCAAAGCTTTTTGATTTAATTCCAGCCCTAGCTTATGCACTACGGCAACTTGCTTTAGCTACAGATGTAAGGAGGAAGATCTAAATTAATACCAGGAAACAGCTTGATGAGTGGAAGCTCTCTTTGATGCAATTCAAAGCTGTGGTCTGTAAATAACAACTGAGTGGTTCTGGCTATGCTACACTGATAAGGAAGAACAGAACTCATTAGAAATGGAACATACTGGCAGCCAAATTGCTGTGAACCATAGCTGCTTGACTAATATTCTCTCTCCAGAGACAAAGTAATACCTTCTGGGCCTTAAAAGACTCAAACATAAACAACCTACACATCATTTATTGTGGAAAGAGATACTTATTGCTGCAGTTTTACACATGTGGAATAGGGTATGCCTAGCTGTAATTATCACTCATATAAATAAATTTTCAATGATTTTGTTTAAAATTATGTTTCACAAAGTAATAGTGCTTATAAGCACCTAATAATAATAATAATTCACATTTTTTAAACTGACTGTTAAAAGCATTTTACACAGGTAGGTCAACTTTCATAGAAATCAATTCATATTATTTTAAATATCCTAATTAAGAACAAGAATAACAACAACAACAAATGAATCAGTCTGTCTCCCAGTATGTTGTGGAAGTTAGGATCAATCTTGTATACAATTTCCTTTGAAAAATATCAGCACCTTGCACACCAACTTCATTATTTCAAGATTTGGCCCATACTTATCTTAAAAAATTTAACATATCTTAAAAAAGCTAACTCAGAATTTTTTTACTACAAGGATAATGGAATTACAGGTATGTTATTTGCATATTCAAACTGAGAACACACAAACATTAAACAGACTGGACAATAAAATAAATGAAGATGTTCTTCATATAAACTGCTGACCAATTTAGTGATCCAAGCAAATTTCAAATCTGGTCAGAAATGAAGGAGGCTTGCTTTCTTCATTCAAAGTATTCATTAAAAAAATGAAACTATTAAAAAAAAAAAACTTTTTGGAAAAGAGAAAATGTCTTTTGCAGACTGAAAATAAACTGGGCTTCCCCCCCTCTTTTCTCCCTCCCACCACCATAGAAATGATAGCATGTGTGCAAAACATGGCAGCAAAATCATAATTATCTATTTTCTAGGTGAGGGTATCATATTGTCACCAATCAGCAAATCTGATATTAGTATAATGGAAATCCAGATCATAACACACATAGCAGAGTTGGAGAAATAGTATCTTTAAGGAATGGTAACATTTCAATGAAAGACATAGAGACTGTTCTAGGAAAAGCCTTGCTCTGTTTGTGCCTTTTTGATGTGCTTCAAACAAACATTAGGACTAGAATCAGTGGACTTGCTGAGCAAATCCCTTTTATAACAATATTACCCCATCATTAACTATCACAGAGTTTGAGTTATCAGGGACCTTCACAGTGTTATTCAACACCCTTTATGTGAAGTCATTTGGCCAATTTTGAGTTGCTGTGTGCAAGACCTACTTTTCTGTATGTTTGTTTGTTTGTTTTTCTGTTTCTAAAGGGAGTAATTAGATTTAGATTCAGAAGCCTAATTCTGTTTTTCTGAAATGCACCTCTAATTCTTAAAGTAAACTAAAGCATTTAAGTTGCTATGGGAGTTTAAACTAATAAGAAAGCTTCAGATAAGCTTTCAAAAAAGGAAATTTTCAAAGGTATTAAAAAAAGTTATTAATTTTCAGTACTTAATAAACCATTGTTTGAACTGGGCTTTCTGTATTCTAGCATCAGCTGAAATATCCTGGATTTTCTTTTTTTTCTTGTTTAAAATGCTTATACTCACCAGAAATCTTTAGGCCATTTAAATTTTCTCACAAAAGCCAACAAGAATGCTAATTAAAAGATTATGTAAAGCAGTTTTAGTATGTAGGCATTGAAACATTATAAATTATCAAGAATTACTGATTTTCACACATTCAGTTATATCTGCAGAAACTTTAGTAATTTTGCACCGTAGCTGTGATCATTTTCCTGGTTATTCAGTGATGCCTGAACACATCTCTAGATAAGATTTCCTCTCTCTTCTCACTGCACTTACATAAATAACCTGACATACCACCTAACCAAGTCTGCCTGTACTTAATAGTGTTTTCCTGGGGTAGGAGAGGGGAAGGGGATTGAGAACCTTATATGAAAATCTGAGGTGCTTTTTGTTGCAAAGCACTCCTGGGTTGAAGGACATTTTCTGAGAAGGAAGACAAACATCAGCCCCCTTCACACACACACACAAACTCTGAATCTAAATGAATATTTCAATTTAAAATATATCCTAGTTGAGGTAAATATTTGTGTTAAAATATTATGTAATTCATTGTTTTTTGTTTGTTTGTTTTTTGTATGTGACTAATGCTAATTTTGTTCACTGAATTATGTTAAATATTAATTCCAAAAAAAGAGAAAAAAAATAATGCAGTTCTGCTATGAAACATATTTTATTGAGAAAGATGACACAGGTTCATTCCTTCTAACCAACAGCACATTTTGATATCTCTAGGAAAAATATATGTTAATATAATTTGAATATAAAGGCAAGATAAAGCTGCCCTGCTCTGGGTTGCTCAGTTCCAGATGAACACAAAAGCGCAGGCAAAATATCCCCCCTCTTTTTCTGAGACCTTCTTGTGGATATTCAGCTCACAAATGGAAATTAATGTCAACAAACACGCTTTTCCTAAGACATCTTTTCTTTATCTCTTTTCTCTGCTTGGTGGACAGTAACATTGACTCCCCTGTTACGCTGCGCCATCCCTTTGGCATCATATACTTTGCCTTGCTACCAGAAATCCAGTTCCTACACATTATCAAGATCCAGTTTTTGAATTATTAATTAATTTGGTTTGGATCCATTATAATGACATCTTATGCTCTGTTTTGTGGTGGGGCTTTCGTTTGTATGCCACTGAAGTCCAACCACAGTGACATAACATGATGGTTGCCTTCTGAGCTCTTTGGAGGAGGGTCTTACGCTTGTTCTCTTTATTCTATGTATCGAGTGTGGGGACCTAATTTCTGTGTCAGCTAGGCCAAGATAAAGCTTCCAGTCCACCAATGATCCCCATGTGTTCAGAATTTCTGATTACATCATCTATACTAGCAATAGCTTCCTCCCATAATAAGATCTCCTTCTATGACAAAGTGACACGCTTAGTGGATGAGGGAAAGACTGTGGATGTGGTCTACCTTGATTTCAGTAAGGCTTTTGACACCGTTTCCCACAACATTCTCCTCAAGAAACTGGCTGCTCATGGCTTGGACTGGTGTACGCTTCATTGGGTTAAAAACTGGCTGGATAGCCGGGCCCAAAGAGTTGTGGTGAATGGAGTCAAATCCAGTTGGAGGCAGGTCACTAGTGGCGTCCCCCAGGGCTCAGTACTGGGGCCAGTCCTCTTTAATACCTTTATCGATGATCTGGATGAGGGGATCGAGTGCACCCTCAGTAAGTTTGCAGATGACACCAAGTTAGGTGCGTGTGTAGATTTGCTCGAGGGTGGGAAGGCTCTGCAGGAGGATCTGGATAGGCTGGACCAATGGGCTGAGGCCAACTGCATGAAGTTCAACAAGGCCAAGTGCCGGGTCCTGCACCTAGGGCGCAACAACCCCAAGCAGAGCTACAGGCTGGGAGATGAGTGGTTGGAAAGCTGCCTGGCAGAGAACAACCTGGGAGTATTGGTTGATAGTCGGCTGAATATGAGCCAGCAGTGTGCTCAGGTGGCCAAGAAGACCAACAGCATCCTGGCTTGCATAAGAAACAGTGTGGCCAGCAGGGCTAGGCAAGCGATTGTCCCCCTGTACTCGGCTCTGGTGAGGCCGCACGTCGAGTACTGTGTTCAGTTTTGGGCCCCTCACTACAAGAAGGACATGGAGGTGCTCGAGAGAGTCCAGAGAAGGGCAATGAAGCTGGTGCGGGGTCTGGAGAACAAGTCTTACGAGGAGCAGCTGAGGGAGCTGGGGTTGTTCAGCCTGGAGAAGAGGAGGCTCAGGGTTGACCTTATTGCCCTCAATAGGTACATTAAAGGAGGCTGTAGCGAGGTGGGGATTGCTCTATTCGCCCATGTGCCTGGTGACAGGATGAGGGGGAATGGGCCAAAGTTGCGCCAGGGGAGGTTTAGGTTGGATATTAGGAAAAACTTCTTTACTGAAAGAGTTGTTAGGCATTGGAATGGGCTGCCCAGGGAGGTGGTTGAGTCACCATCCCTGGAGGTCTTTAAAAGATGTTTAGATGTTGAGCTTAGTGGTATGGTTTAGTGAAGGACTTGTTAGTGTTAGGTCAGAGGTTGGACTAGGTGATCTTGGAGGTCTCTTCCAACCTAGATGATTATGTGATTCTGTGATAACAGTGGGATGAAATAAGTGCTGTTGCCAGTATTGGAGAATACAGAAAGTTCTGATGCATAGTACAGAGTTGTTCTCACTTTAGTATAAAGAGGGCTATAACCTCACCCATGTCTATATGCTCTTCTAGCAGATCAGTAATTAGTATTCCTAGTATAGGAAAAACAAACAAGCATACAAACAAATAGAAACAACCAGAAATCTGAAGAACAGTAGGTAGAATTTAATAGACAAAATACAGTTTATTCTCTGAAATGCTCATTGTTATTGTCAATTATAGGTAATTTCCTTGCTTACCCTCTCCCCACATGGCATGTCAAATAAAAGAACAAAATAATAATAATAAGAAGAAGAAGAAGAAAAAGAAGAAGAAGAAGAAGAAGACATAAAAAGTTATTAAAATTTGTGAGTGTAATCAGGGTGCATTCTTTCCAAGCCTAGAGCATAAAGAGTCAGAACAACCCATCTCACTTGTAATCCTGCCATAAATGATTAATTTGCAATTGAAAATAGTTGCCAGTTTATGACATATATATATGAGAAAGAGAAAGAGAAAGAGAAAGAGAAAGAGAAAGAGAAAGAGAAAGAGAGAGAGAGAGAGAGAGAGAGAGAGAGAAGGGGAGAAAGGGAGAAAGGGAGAAAGAGAAAGGGAGAAAGAGAAAGGGAGAAAGGGAGAGAGAGAGAGTGTGAGAGAGAAAGAGAGAAAGAGAGAAAAAGAAAGAAAGAGAGAGAGAAAAAGAAAGAGAAAGAGAGAGAAAGTAAAAAAAGAAAGAAAGAAAAAGAAAGAAAGAAAGAAAGAAAGAAAGAAAGAAAGAAAGAAAGAAAGAAAGAAAGAAAGAAAGAAAGAAAGAAAGAAAAAGGAAAAGGAAAAGAAAAAGAATTTTCCCATGTGTCCTTAAGAAATCTTCAGCTAGCGAAACTGCTAAAAAAAACACAGTGTGAATCTGAATACAGGAATGTATATATAATAAACACAAGCAATAAGTGATGTTTAAAGACTCAGTTTTGCCATTAATAAGGATTTATAAAGACAAAATACACAAAAAGCTAGATTAGGCTCACATAGATTTAGTCACTGGAAGTACAGAACTTTGACTCTCTCTGTTGTGAACCAACCTGTCCAAACAAGACAAACACCAAACCATTGGAAAATCCTCACAACCCTCTACTGACCATAAAAAATCTCATAAGAATTATCCTAAGAATTAGGTGAGACCCAAGGGAAGCATGCAAGAGCTGTAGTATAAGAGACACATTTTTGCACCCAGCTATGTACATGAAGGTATGTAGCCATACCCTCCCTTTATTCATCCAGTTCAGGTTCAGTGATTGTGTCCTCTTCATAATAGAGATCAAGATTTTATAAATTCATTTTGTGAAACCTGTCATTAGCTTACCTTCATCCTGTCTATCTATATATGTTAACTATTCCTTCTCTACTTTTCTGGATCTCTTTCTGTTCCTCTGAGTACGAGACAGGTAATGTAGAAGCTCTTGCAGAAGTTCTGCCCAGAATCAGAGTCACAAGGCAGGGTGAAAGAACTTTGCCTCTGAGTGCCCACACTGTGCCAAACTGCAGTCAGCATGATGTCCTTTTTGGATTGTGGTGAAACAGGAGAGGGAATATAATTTTTTTTAGCACTTTTTTAGCACTGTCTTAGTGTTTAGATGGTCATAAATCTCATAACATTCCACAGGCATGCTTGCTAGAAAGTTCTTCAAATGACAAGTAAAGAGAGCACTCAAAATTTATTAGCTACATGTATTTTGTCTAAATAAACCTTTGTGCAAACTGCTACTTTCAAATCTTTCAGAAGGCTCTTTTCAGTAGATTTGAGATGCTAGATTCGTGACAGGACAATAAGCTCCTGGGGATTAAGGGACAATGACTAAATATATATATATATATACACACACACACATATATACACATATATATATTACCCTCAGAATTAAGAATAACATACAATTTTTTGAGGATTATTTTGCACTTGTTTGATTAGATAATACTTTACTAATCTCCTGAGCCATTAATCTTTGCAAATCATATCCAATCAGACATGCTTCCAGTACTTAGCAGTGACAAAAGGTAGTGAGGCAGAAGGTACATTTCATAATTTCTGCCTCCAAGTTTTTGCTATTACTTCCCCTCTATCCACAGTTCTTACCTTTCCCTTCCACATTCTAAATTCTGCAATATTCACCAATCTTTTAATGGATTTTACACTAAACAGTCACTGGGTGGGGTGAAGAACTGCCCCAGGAATAGGAACTCAAAGCCAGAAAACCCTTCTTTCATAGGGAAATTTTTCTTACAAGGCTACTGCCATGCCCATACCTCCCCTCTCCCATTAACTGTGGCACAGGGCTACATCTTGAACAGGAGGAACAGTGTCCTGTCTCTCATTGCCTGGTTTGCAAACAGTAACTCCCAAAGTCCTCCTGTCTGCAAAGGACTTATAGTTCACATGTCTCATGATTTCTATAGTCTCCAACAAGTAAGTGTATAAATACAGAGACTATATAGAAAAATAACCATCATTTTCTACAGCATTTTCTACAGTTGCACATGAATGCAGGAGAAATTAACTAAGCTCTAATATTTAAAGTAATGAAGAGGATTCAAAACCCTCTGGAGAGGGTTTTGATTGTAAATACCAGCCTAACAAATACAAACATTTTCAGAGTAGTTTATAGCACAATTGCAGAGTAGAAGTAAAATTCCTTTTTTGTTATTAAGGACAAGGAACTGCAATTGAAACATTTCATTCACAAAACACATGATTTTGATTGACCAGGGAACTACTGCAGTAGCCTAATAACAGCAATTTTTCACATTTCAAAGTCACATGTGAAAAACATGGGTATTTTCATTTTAGTGAAGAAACAAATAAAAACTTTAAGCGAGAGAAGAAAAAAAATCTGAAAGGTGCAGTGTTCATGGGTAACAACACTAGAACATGGCTATATTTTAGATCTGGGGTTGATACTGCTTTAAAGATCATCTTAAAGTAGCTATGCAAAAATCATGGTAACAAATGCAGTGGTCATTTCTGAAATTCTCAGTACTCCATGCTGCCTATGAAATGTTAGCAATACCAGCCATTATTCTGCATATCATGGAATAACTATCAAAAAGCTTTTTGGCCAGAGAAGAAACTGACTTTCAGCATTATTCTCCTGTTATTGCTGAAAGATTATATTTCTAAAATTCCTCCCTCCCCCCCCGCCCCCCAAACAGAATGCAGAATAATATGCTAGTATACAAAAGGCTTGTATTACAGTTGGAAGGAAACAAGAAAGTCTTTTTTTCCTGACATAGAATTTAAATGCAAGATGTAAATTCAAGTAATACTGTCAGCTGCCTTACAAGGCATTTTAATGAGAAAAGTTCACAGTAGGTTGCACAGCCATTAACAAAAACATCAGTTACAAATTAAAAGGTTGACAAGCAATTCGGAAACATTTAGCCATTCCACACTTCTTGTATATAATGGTGTGGCAGAAGCAACATAAATTGCCATGTAGATGTCAGTACAATGTGCATAATAAATGTTAAGTATTAGTCAATGAATGTTCCCACAAAGACATTCAATATGTGCAGACAGTTTCTTTCCTCCTGTGTACCCTTTTGTCAGCTTTCAAAGTCTGGAGAGGGCAGTTAAGCATGGCCCAATAATGAAAAGCCAGGAAAAGTGATCCATATCCTGTTTAAAAAATCTTAAGAGGTATAGAAATGCAACTTGCTGGTCACTGAATATGTGAATCCACTTTTTATTTATTTATTTATTTGTTTGTTTGTTTTGAAAAGAAAGCATATTTCTTTTTGCATTTGCTCTTTTTCTGTTTAGACAGGTTCTGACTGAGCTGCAGTTTCATTTTACGTTGATCTAACCATTAGCCTCCAGTTCCCTCTGTTGATCTCTGCTTCCCTCTTCCACCGACTGGGGAGTCAGAGCAGCTCACTGATCTGTTAGTAAAAACTGTTAGTTTTACCACTTTGTATCTGCTAGTTCATGATACTGATCCTACTTGCCCTGTAGCCACCATGATGCAAGAGAGAGAAGAGGAATGTGAGGCCATGAAGAACACAAGTCCTCTCATAAAAATGGCTTTAAAAAGCTTGACATAATTCATTGAAACGTCTAGTGCTTGGTAAGAGATTATTGCCATGCGTATTTGAACTTCTGAAGCTTACATATCAGTTTAGGATCTGTTAGCACAGAGGTAGTTATCGCTACTAGAATTCTATGATGGTAATATTCTATCACAAAGATGACACTAATATTTTATAGAATTAATTTACATGACATTTTTTTTTTTTTTTTGAAACCTCCTATAACGAATGTTACAGGGACTCTTTGTAAAAGAGAGAGCATAACATGCAAAGAGCAAGTCTATTTCATAAACAGTGCCATGAACATAGGATAATTCCAAGACTTCTGTATTGAGAGAAAGAAGATGCTATAGACTCAAGGAATTTTCAGACTATTGTAACAAGTTCACAAATGCTCTATCACTCTATTGTTGTTCAACATTGCATACATTTCTGGATCTGCTAATATCGTCTCTTCAGAATTTGAAGCCAAAAAATATATGTTAAAGCAAATGGTCTTGATTCTTCCAGTACACTTTCTTATACTGCTGAGAAGATGCAGACTAGCCTGACTCAAGTCTCAGTTACAGGTTCTGATGTAAGAGGCTTGTAATAGTATGACCTCTGTACTAGAGTTCATTGATACTTCACACAGGAACTATCACCATGAGACAAGCCCTATGAAGATCTGTGGTACTGTGGGCTTGGCTGTCCTGTGTAGCAAGTACCTATGAAGACTTATCCCAGACTCTGAAAGGCGAAAAGACTATGAACAGTGAATTAAAACCATGGAGAACAGCATGGGCTGGTGACCTGTAGTTCTGATTAAAATGCAATTCCCTTCACACCCCCAAAAAAAGTAATAGAAGAAAACTACAATGTACTGGAGAGCTAATTAGTCTTGGAAATAGAAGCAATAATCAAATCAAATCATCTTTCCACTCGGGTTTTTAAAGAAGATATTAATGGATAAGTAGGTATGAATGACTGGTTCAGTTAATCCATCTAAACAACCTATAGAAGAAAACCTTATTTATCAACTAGAAAGAATGTTTGCACATGAATTCTGTTTTGAGTTGCTCACTGACTTGTTTTCCCAATTATTTCAAACATACAGATTCAATTGATTACACTGTGAGGCAACATAGAAATTGCACATTTATATTCATTATGAATTTGAAAACCTCTTTCATGCCAGCCCACTTCATAACAAGCACTTTCTTTTTTTTATTATAGTGATAGCACTGATGAAGTGACTTCTCATGGAAATCAGTGGCAAAATTTTAATGATTTTTATAGATAAGACCAAAAATAGCTGCCAAATGCAGTACTCCAAATTTATTTCAGATGCATTTTAAAATGTTCATCTCTGTTGGGGTGGTGTGGAGAAAGCCGCTTGTTATTTCTGCTCACATATTTATTCACAAAACAAGAAATATGAAAAAGCATAGTGAAATACTTTATTATAGTATCTTTATTATATTATCTTTTATTATTATATTATCTTTTCTGTTGTGATGGTCAGAGCAAATTGTGTAATAAGTTTAATGAAAACCATTAGAAAGTTAAAGCCCTAAACTGCCTATGCGGAAATAACTTTATTACATATTAAATGTAGGACATTGCTTTCTTCAACAATGAGATCTGTGCCACCTTCCTCCAGAACCAGATGTGTGTTTAAACTCAGACCCTGAACTCCAGCCTGCTATTAAGTAAAAAGCTGGATGTGTATAAATAGTATGGATAAAAAGAGAAGAAAAAGGAAAGGTAGAGGGAAATACCTGAGAAAGGCAGAAGAGATAATTAATTGCTACTCAAAAATGGGAAGCATGAAGAAAACAGTTTCCCAGTGAAGGACAAGGATTATATAGAATAATTCAGAAAGGAGGTTTGTTAAGTTACCATAACTGTTTTTGAAGTCTCAGCCTCAAGAAGAAGGTTGATTATTCTATTATTCCTAGCTTCCTAATTTGCTATGACCTTTACTTATAAAGGCATGTTTTTTTTTCATATTTAATAGTGGGTTTTTTTGTTTGTTTTTAATAGTCCAAATTAATTAATGGTTAAAGAAATGACTGCTCAGGCTGAAGTATAGATGAAGTGTTTGAACTTTCTAATTTCAGTTGAAGTCTACTTTACATGTGAATGAGCAGAGGCATGACATGTATTAAAGAAGGGCTCTCCTTGCATATGATTTTAGCAGTGTTAGAACCAAATGCATTTTCCATTTAAGGGACATTTCCTCCAAAGAATTAAAAGCAAACAGAAAATAGCTCCTAGAACTACTCTCTTATTCCACTCGAGATTCAGAAAAACACCACTGATCTATTCATTCTTCTGATTTAAGATAATTTGCATTACATTGATAACTTCACACACAATAGTGACTGTGTGACAATATCTGTCTTTGAGCTCATTCTCAATATCCTATACCATGAAGTGAAAGTAGCCTCAGAGAGTTTCTATCAACAGCTTCATCAAAATTTTATATCACAGTAGATATAGGTATAGGTTTTTATTACATGTTGGGGATGAAATAAAGATGTGTGAACTAATTTGCTTCAGCCATGAAGAAATGTTTTAGTTAAGGATTAAGTTCATGGCAAGTTTGAAACTTAAAACCAAATTCATTTTTAATAATTAATGTGAGAAAAGTGTTTTGTTTTGTTTAAAAAAAGAAAAAGAAATGAAATAAAAATGTGAAGTTTCTATAGTGTTCCCAGAGTCAGACTTTTACACTTCTTTTGACACATTCTAAAATAAAGTCAGTATTTGTTTGAGACTAGTCATGGGAGGAGTTATGCACTTAAAAGAATATTCTAAAGGATGTTATCATTTTGCTAGTTTTAACAAATCCCATAATCAGAAAAGAAAAATAAGATGTTGCTATGGCTCAAATATCGTCAGAACTGGCAGATCCATATCTCTTGTATCTTTAAAGCTGTAGTTACAATGGCAGGCTTACACATCCACACAGAATGAACTGTTGTTTTATATTTGAAACCAAAGGAATACGATATTTTTCCCTGTTCAGCTATAAGAACGCCTTGTTCTTAAACTAAAGGCTTGCAGTTGAGTTTCCCTTTAAAAATAATTTGTTGGACATAAATCATGCACAGCTTGCTCTGGTCCGTAGTTTCTAAGGGAAAATTCCAAAGAAACCCTTCCACTCCTCAATGACATAAACAAGAAGCTTGCTCCAATAGCAGATGCTCTTGTATTTATCACCCTAACATTCAAGCTATCAGCCTAGGTCAAAGCTGTCAAAATCAAGCAGGCTTTTAACTCCCGAGACAGTGCTTTTAGGATTTCAACCTACCCATCTCAAATATTTGCAAAGGATGTTAATCTTCATTTTTCATCACCAAACTCCTTGCCCAAAGTTATAATGTCAGGCACATTACAAGACAGCAAAAATTCCTGTGCCCTTTTCCATCTGTTGTACCCATTCAAATTTCCAAAGCTTATTATGATTAAAATATACATAGATAGACATATATCCACCTTAAATATATTTTCTAAAATAACCTCATATTTTGAAATGAGAAAAAAGAATGTTAGAGCATATATAGTGGAACAAGTTTTGAGGATGACAGCTGTAATACTATTGAATGAAACAGTTCCTTATGTAAATTGGCTCAAAAGGAAGATAAATATTTTTTGAAAACCTAAGCTTAGTAAAAATGTATCATGAGGTAACTATTTATTGAAAACATATTTCTTTCAAGAAATATCTCCTTAGTCTTTGTTGTTAATCTATTGTACCATAATGCTAATGCTTAAAAACTGAGAAGTGAATAAAACTAAAAACAGACGCCAAAATAAAAAACAATTAAATTATTTTTATGACCGTGAAATACATATGGTGAAAACCAAATTTAGATTGGCTGTGATCCCAAAAGTCCCATTAATTTTGGCTTTCAAATCCAGAAAGGCTGTTTGGAACAGCCTCAGCACAGTGGTGTCCTGGCCTAAGACTCTGAGGCATTACAGGAGAACAGTAACCATGTGTAAATGTACACACACACATATATAAAGCAGACATGAAGCAATGCAGTAATTCATGCAAAATTCAACATATACATTCTCTCTCTCTCACCTACATTCCTGAAATGTAACAACATGAAGACCAGATACTTGTCTTAAACACAGCCTACTAGATTCTAATCAGGAACAAGGAAAACTTAAACAATCTGCTGTTAACGGGGCAGAAATTTGTAAGAGAAATACTAAGGCTAGTATGAATGAAATGAATGGAAATGTGTGCTTGTAGGGAAATGGGAGAGGGAAAGAGAATGCACTGGCATGCAAGTGAACAAGCTTTGATTTACAGGATGTAGGATTCTGCCCTGTAAAAAAGAATTTGTCAGAAGCATCTATAAACTCCTGCCAGGAAAACACACTTAAGGAAAGCTGCCTGAGCCCTGAAAATTTCACAGAACTCTGAACTTTTAGAATCTAATGGTTGATCTGCAGGCTGTCCCTATTCCACCTCTCCCCACCTTGCACCATTTCTCACTGGACCAAAAGCTTTATTTTTTATGTGTTGACCTTTCCATTTAAAAAGAATAAAGCAAGTTTTTTTTTGTTGTTGTTGTTGTTTTGTTTTGTTTTGTTTTGTTTTGTTTGTTTGTTTGTTTTCATTTGACTTTCCACAGCTATGTCTCCACTAGCTTCTGTAGCCTGACTGGCAACATGAGAACAAAGGATCCATAGTCTGGAAGACCATAGGAGAGAAAAAGGTTCCCAACAAAAGGGAATCTCAGAGATCCAATCCTGCCAGTGATTACATCCTGCCAGATATAAATTTCCCTGCCAAAAAGAAGCTATTGTACCCCACTCATTTGCTCTGTCATTAGAAAAATACCTGTACTCTACCAGCTGTTGCCCTGCATCTGTGTACTAAAATGTGAGTAATGGTGTAAATTAAAGTAGCCTGTATAGTATTTGTCCCTATATCAAATTAAGATGACCTGAGAATGACAAAACTCATTCTGCTTTACATGTTACACACCTATCCACTTAGTTTTGTGTTCAGATCTAAATCGTGACTATTTGGAAGACAGTTTTGAGTAGTCTTAAAAAAAAAAAAAAAATCTTTCTCAGTTTCATTTGTGTTTCTGAAAAAAATCTATAATGTCTGTTACTGAAAGATGTGCTTATGAACTTCTGTTCTTATGAACTTCTAACAGAGATTTCACCCAAAAATGCCAGAAGTAAACCGAAGAAAGGAGAAATAAAGAAGCACAGTGTTAACCAAAAGAGCAATTAAACTGGTTTTGTATCTCCCACCCAAATTGTTTTCTATTTTGATCTGTTGTGCCCCACATCTTGATAAATAGTAAAATTAAGGATCATACCTATAACTAAAGTGACAATGAATTGCTTCATTAGTGTTTGCAGGCTCCATTACAGAGCAAAAGTGCACAACTGAGGTTTGACATAAAAGTAAACTGTGTTTAGGGTATACTAAAACCACATTAATGTGTCAAGTATAATCTTTCAAACTAATGAAAGTCAGCTGGAACACATTAACTGTTTCCAGCTGTCAAAATAATACATTTAGTTTTATTTCTCAGGTTAAGATGCAGGCAAAATTGCTACTTTAAATGCTAAAGTTCTGCAGTTGGCCCCAAGTTACAGGTGAGGGCACTATAAGCAAAATAAAACCTTAGAACAAGCTAAATACAGATACATGTAAAGTGAAACGTTTTTAAAAGGCACAACATAAGCATGCTCACTGATGTGTCAAATCATAGAACGGTTACTCCCAAGATTAAAAGCATTTTCTACTTGGTATATAAGCACTGTGATTGGAAGAATAATTGAAACATTTCCCTGGAAAATTTACATTGTGTATACATGCATATAGGAATTTGAAGAAAATTGCCTAAAAATAAAATTCATATAATCAAACAAGATTACATGTAGAAAGTTAAATCTGCTGCCCCATGCACTTGAATCAGAGTACAATTTGAGAGATGACTATACAGCAAGAGGAAAGAAAATACTAGCTAAGACTTTTTCCCCTATGATTGTGAAGCCTCATTTGGTAGTGTTGCAAGAGACTTGATATTCTAAAGCAGATTTTTTTTTTTCCTAAGTAGATGCAGCTGTAGAGCATTTTGGTACTTGTTTTAAAATAGGCTTGCATGTTCAGAATTATATGAAATTTAAATACTAGGTTTTTTTTTTAATTGTAATATATTGATTAAAAAATAGCATTTTGTTTGTATTTTATTTTTATTTTACTTTTATTTTACAGATTTGAAAGGCATTTCCAAAGATTGTTACATTGATTTTTCCATACAACGCATCATTTCAGCTCAGAATACTTATCTAAATGAAGCAGAAAAAAAGAGCCATGCTTAGTCAATGCTGTAAATCAGATAATTTTAAAAATACTCAACACCAAAGTGTTCTGATAGTTAGTGATTTTCCTATTTATTTGCCTCAGTGCATAATCCAAAATTTCAACAACAAATGGATAGTATTTTTATTTAAAAGTTTTGAACAGAGTTTTTTTCCTGACATCATCATAAATTTTATGAAGCTCCTTCAATCTTTCATTTTACTTTCTTTGAGTAAACTTCTTAAAACAAACAAAAAGACCCCCCAAAATTTGAAGGAAGAAAAAAAAATACAAAGAATTAAAAAATTACAAGTTGTTGATTAAATTTCAAAATTGACAAAAATATATTTCCTTTCATATTTATTTCGCAGTAGAAATGGCTCAATGTGAATGTAGACATTCCTTCCACTCTTTCTTTCTTTTTTTTTTGATACATACAGGTAAGTTTTGCTGAATCTTCCTTGCAAAAGAAAATTAAACAGTTGGTATTTATCAAACAATCCATAAGAACACTGTCTGGTAAAACACAAATTAAAATCAATTGCCTAACTTTAAAATACAGTAATATATTTGGGAGTAACTACAAGTATTATTTAACAGTTTGAATTCCCAGAAAATAAAAATAAAGTTTAAAACCACTTTCCCATCTTCCTTTTTCCTCTACCCCCCTCCTGTGCCACCAAAAGAGCAATGAACCCCAAAGCTATTACTGGTGCAAGTATCTTCTAGATCATAACAGACTCAAATATATCTATATATTACGGACCATCCATTTCATCTTTTCCTTACCAAAAATAGTAGATTTTTTAAAAATGAATAATTTTAGATAATGCAATTCAACTACAACAATTTGTGATGGATGAAACTTCATTTTCATTGAAAATCATTTTGATCATGTATACAACACCAAACAGAATATCACTTAAATCTTGTGTGTAACATCATACAGAAGGTCAGTTTCCATCAAAGGAAAACTAATCAAACTCTCCCTAACTAAATTCACAAATTAGAAGTCTCAGACATTTGATGACAAGCTCTGTGACAAGTAATTTACTTCATGAAGGACACAAAAACACTCACAGTGGGAAAGTGGCATAAACAAGTTGAGGCTTGCCAGCAATGCTCTTCCAACGCCAACTGCAACAGGAGAAGAACCTCAAGGCAGAAGGGTGACTCTGCCTGAGCCAAGAAATCATAAATGTCTGGCAATTATCAGCACACAGAAGGAAGTAATTTGCATAAGAGATGGCACTGCTGGATTCCTATGTGGCATAAGAGATGGCACATGGATGTCTATATAATCCATGGGAGATACCTTTGCTTCAAGGCTTCATGCAGATTTGAGTCAGCGGCAATATTTACTTAGCCCTGGCTTAGATTCACTGATTCATCACTGATCAAGACCAAAAATATCATTGTCGTGTTCTAGCACCCATTTCCAAACTTCTCCTGCTATTTTGTTTGGTTCAGTCAGATTTACTTTATTTAATTTGTTTGGGTTTGCAGGCCTGCACAACAAATATAGCTGAATTAATTTGTTGTATTCTGCAGTGAAGTAAGCTACACATGTGTAAGAAAATAACAGCTTTTGTAATAAATTTATCTTGCATTATCTTAGCAAGACTAAGTAAGAATACCATAATAAACTAAATATTCATGCAAATAAATGTCGGGAAAAAATGACTAATTTTAAGGCCAAGACAAATAAACATATACTCGCACACTTCTCTATCTCATAAATACATGTACTAAATGGCTAAAGTAACAGTGCAGCTTATTTATGATAACTCTTGTATATTTTAAAAAAATATTTTTCTTGGTTCCTCTGGATTTTGCTTTTGCCCTGGCTGGGAATGTATTTGAAATCTTTATCTATTTATGGAACCATAGAAAATGAGGTACTAATTACTACAGAGAAGATAAATAAAAGGGTTAATAACAACAACAACAACAAAATCATTTTTTAAAAGTGTGCATCCCAAAAAGTGAGAGGAGTAAATGGAAAAACAAAACAAAACAAAAGCTAGAATGCATTTGTTTATCATTAAGAAACGTGATGACACATTTTAAAAGGTGTTTATGTGGGTGTACATTTCAGACGACAAATCACTTCTTCAGGACAACTGTACATTATTATTATTAAATGTTAACACAAATATAACAATTACCTACCACATTCTCTCAAGATATGATGCTGATATTCCACAGATGTAAAATGATTAGTAAATTCAGCACATCCAACTATTGAAAGAAGGCTAGAGGTAGCTTGTAAGGCCACCTAATATAACAAATTAAATATCAAAAGTCTCTTAATGGGTGAAATTTATGGCATTGAAAGAAAGAGGAAAAACACATCCAAGAAGATGTGAAACTTTTTCAGATGGGCTGAGTGAAAAAGTTTCACCAGAACATTCTTTGGTGCTTTTACGCTGAAATTTGTGTTTTGTTTTTAATATGATCCTGGTCTTAGCCAGTGATGTCAGCTTTAAAATATGCTTCAAGAACAGATCTAAGAATGGTGGTAAAACAATTTATGAAACGATGCATAAATAGCCTGTGCAATTTCCCTATGAGACTTGAGAAAACATACTGGCTTCTATCCAGACATCAAAATGTAATTAAATATGATTTGTTATGTATATTCATGGATTATTCACATCTGAATATTTTGCTTGCTTAAACTGTATTAGCGTATTTGGCCCAGATCTACAAAATATTTTAAGTGGAACACTACATTAGAATAACTTTTCCTGGAGGAAATCATTTTCTCTTTGTCTCCCTTTCCACAGATCGAGAGCAATTAATAGTTTGAGACATTAGATTAGTGTAAGACCATTAATCTAAATATTTAAAATAGTGACAGATGGTGCAAATGCAGCACACAGTGTGATCCTGCAGAATGGAGAGCTCAGCTATAGGAGCAACACCAATTTTCCATATGTTCAGGTCGGTGGTGAACACTTTAAAGAGAAAATGATTTGCTACCAACAACACAATTGCCACAATTTCTATATAAATTAATAAGTTGTCAAATTAGCTCAAGAGCAATCCCCTGCCACATCTTAACCTTTTCAGGCCTTTAGTCAGAATGCTTTTTCAAACAAAGAGAAGATCTCCAGAACAAAATATCCAAAATCTCATCAGTGCTTCCTGTAAAGATGAGAAATCTCTCACCTATAAACTCCTGTCAGATTGGCCTTAACCTTTTCTGTTTGGGCTTAGAAGGTCACAATTTTTATTTAAATAAGTGATATCTGATTAATATCTCTAGCAAAAGAAGGGAGAAATACCCAAACAGCATTGTTCTCCCTTTCAGAGAGGAGCCTGGTTTTCTTTTGATTTATTAGAGTTCTTCAACTTTTGTTATGGCTCAAACAGATTTTATAAGACACTTTAAAACCCCACAATCTGCACAGCACACAGATGCAACAATAAAGATGTTATCATGGTAAAGATGTTATCTTTGGCCATGTGGTAACAAATACGTACTACTGCTTCCTATATTAAAATACACTTGCTTTAACTTTCTTTTCTACCTCAGACTCTTCCTTCCTCTAAGGTTTTATTTAGTCCACTTTATAGTGACTCAGACCAAATTCTAGACTCTTTAATGTGTCTGCATTTCCATGAAACTACCTTTTTGTTTGGTAATTAACACAGCAGGCTGTCAGTCACAAACTAAAGACAGTCAGGAGCTCTTATAATGCTAACATTAATTTCACCTTTTGCCATATTATGCTATCAAAGTCTAATTATTCTCCCAAATCATATAGATGATTACACTCTGTTCAGTTATACAGATATGGTGGTAGAATGTAGAAAGGGACTAAGCGTATTGGGTTTATGTAGCAAAGTTTTGGTAGAGGGATTTGCAGGAGTGGCCTTTGTGAGCAGAGCCCACAAGCTACCCCATGTCAGATCAGAGCCAACTCCAGCCAGGTCACACAGTGGAGCAGGTGGATGTGGCCTGGAGGAGGCTGTGGCCCATGGAGAGCCCCCGCAGGAGCAGGCCCCGGGCCGGAGCTGCAGCCCATGGAGAGGAGCCCACGCAGGAGCAGGGGGCCTGGGGGGAGCTGCCACCCATGGGGGACCTGTGCTGGAGCAGTTTGCTCCTGATGGATGGACCCCGTGGCACGGAGCCATGCTGGAGCAGTTCTTGAAGAGCTGTTGCCTGTAGGAAGCCCCCACAGAATCAGTTCGGGAAGGATGGCATGGGACGGACCCCACATTGGAGCAACGGAACACAGTGACCATGAAAGGAGTTATAGATGAAGTGTTATGGACTGACCTCAAACCCCATTTCCCATTCCCTGTGCCACTCAGCAGGAGGAAGTGGGAGAGGATCTACTGGGGGGAAGGTGTTTTTAGTTTGCGTTTAGTTACACACTGCTCTAGTCTGCTAGTGATAGGCAATAAATTATATTAATCTCCTTATGCTGAGTCTGTTTTGCCTGTGATGATAACTGTTGAGTGATCTCCCTGTCCTTATCTCAACCCATGAGCCCTTTGCATTGTATTTTCTCCCCCTTCTCCTTTTGAGGAGTGGGAGTAAGAGAGCAGTTGTGGTGGAGCTCAGCTGACCAGCTGGGTAAAACCATCACACTAATTAAAAGTATTTGTTCTAGAACAAAAAATAAATACAGCTGATAAAGGTACTTAATTAGAAAGGAACACACTAAGTAAGCAAGGAGAGTGCTGTAAAAAATTTTAAGCAATAGTAGATAAAACTCTTCCATTTCATAAAGGAAAAAATAATCCAAAATTATTTTTCCCCATTGAGATATCTAAATACTACAGGCTAATTTTATTTACTTATTTATTTGAAAATGCTTAGCATCCTGTAACTATGGTAACAATTGCTTTGCTGAGTGCATCTTTGTTAATGTCCCCTTTCTGTAGTAATGCTTCCATCACCATCTGGCAGTGACACTTCTCTTGCTTTAGAGAAAATTTCTTCAAAGTCTAAAAATGAGGCCATTTATTTTTAGAGGGAGGACTGCCCTAGCTCCTATTGACTTGCAGAGTCCCAGTCAGAACCCCTGTAAATTCACTCATGTGATTTTGATGTCTTACATGAAAGGGACAGTCAGCAGTATATAAAAAAATGATTGTGCTAAAAAGCACAATCAGTAGCCTTTCATAGATAAGGTATATTTTTCAATTTTTTTCAAGAAGAGGTGTTTTAAAAATCATGTAGTCCACATCATCTCCTTTGCTTCAGCTTTCTTGAACAAAATCAGTTGTATCAAGCAGATGGCAAAATAAATTCCAGTATTAATAAGACGGGTTCCAAGAATATTGCATGAAGACTGGGAAATCTTTGGTTTCCATGGTAAATCATTTGACTCTAATACACTTAATAAACACGGCTAAGATTCCAAACTCAGTGGGTCAAATGGAAATAACATAATCAAAATTATTAGGTCAAATAAATAACATAAGAACTCAGAAGAGCAAAATACCAGGTTGGACAGATAGAAAAGCAGAAGTTCTTTCAGCCATGGGCCTCCCTACATATTAACGTTACAGTAACTTTTCTGAACTCTGCTCTAAATCAGAAAACATTATATTTGCTTCACAGGTATAAAGGAAGTATTATGTTTCAGTTTAGAAATAAGATAAGTGCTACTAAGTATTTAATTAAATTAAACTCCTTTGGTCATTGTTCTATTTTGCATATCTGTTTATTAAAATGAAGTTGATTGATAAATAATTTATTTCTGTGTTAGAAATGTTCTTTGAAGTTGCATAGAAAACAGCCAGATAATCCTCCCAGGTTTAAGGGGAGTATAGGTAAGCACTAAACTGATGCTAGAGCTTAAGATACATTTTACACACATTTATATCTTCGGTGTACATGCAGAGAACAGAGAAGACATAGGCATGGGACCGCTTTTTTCTAGATCACTCATCCAAGCATGCGTCTCTACTGATTTCTCCCGTCACAGGTCCAGACCATAAGATCACAGAGTGCTGTTTTGCTCCGTACAGTGAACATCTAAGACAGGCTCCTTTTTATGCAAAAATTTGCCTTTTTTTTTTCTGCATGTTCATATACAGCCACCCTCTGCCTCAGGTGTGTTTTTGTTTTGTTTTGTTTTTCTAAAAGTAAGATATATTCAGAAAAAAAGGAAAAAATAAGCGGGGAGGGGGAGGGGAATTGACAGTAGCAGCTTAGGCTGGCATTTGGAAACAATGCAGAGCACAATATGTAGCTTGACAAGAAACATATTGATGGAAGAGATATATTGATGGTCACCGTGGGAGAGTTGAGAGACCACATGACTTTCAAATTCTTGGGTAATTCTGTAGAGTTTGAATACTTTGTCAAACAGATGTGTTTTAAACTGAGCATATCAAACATGAACATTTGAGAAAGGATATGAAAAAAAAAAAAAGCCAGATTTCTCAGTGAGAACTCCTTAAGTTACCTCAGAGAATTGACTAAATGTCTAGTTATCTTTGATGATTCAACATCTTTTAGGCTTGGCATCTCAGTACACCTCCTGAACAGCAGTGTTACGAAACCGGTTTTTTTTTTTTTTTTTTTTGGAGTACTACTGCAAGTTTTCCCTCCTTCACAAGGGTCTTTGATACACTTTTTTTCTTATGCTCACTGAATAAATATAGAATAAATTAATTAATTATGAACTAAAATATTTTATGAAAGGACTGAAAATTCTCTATTAATGATCCAGTTTTATCTTTTTAAAGGAAGTTAACATGTAACACAGAACTTTGGAAAGGTCTCTGAGGAAGACCACTACCAGTTTTCTGACCAGAAAATAAAAAAATAGCATGCGGTTTCTTAGGCAAAAGAATAAATCCTAATGTTTATATTTCATTCTTTATGAGGTAAAGAAACCTAACTTTTATTGAGACCACTAATCTCTCTTTGTGTTATAAACTTATTATGTACACAGTTCATTTAACTGGAAAGAAAAATCATCTGTTGAAAAGAGAAATTTTGCTTTTTTCATTCTCTTATAAACTTAATATTTTTAAAATGCAGAAGCCCTTCAGTGTATGAATTATCAAAAACTCACATGAACAGAAATAGTAGAACTCTCAGAGCTACAAATGGCTTGATAAGAAATGTGAAAATAACAATTTACCCTCCCTCCTCCCCAGGTCCTGGGCATGGTGCTAGGACAAATGGTTGGGAAGGAACAGCTTTTGATGGGGCCAGTGTCTCTACTGAGCCTGAATAGGTAACCTATTGCCCACCTCCTAACAAGGCTAAAGGAAGATGTGCTGAATCACTAAAAAGATGCTGTGGTGGTCAGACATAACTTCAGAGAAGTCAGTGGTGCCATAACATGAAGACGTTTCTCGAGCATTGTTAGTCTGCAGTTCATTTCATTGTGTACGTGGTATAGGTTTCTCTTGCCACACCCTCAGGAAAGATAGTGTATTGGTAATTCTCCTGCACTAGGAAGTAGATGCAGGCAGTTGCTGCTTTTCTTTGGCTGACATCTCTTTTGTTTCAACATCAAGTCCACAACTAACACTTTTTATAGTACTATCAGAATCCCATTTCGGTACTTAGAGAAATCTCTTCTCTTACGAGAATTATTAATAGTTCAAAACAGGCAAAACAAAATGGATAGGCATGTTTACAAACGTTATAATAACTATAGGCTTAAAGAGCAAAAACAGAGGACTCCAGAACTGATTTTAAAAGGCAAAAGTCATTATACTCGCAGTAAGAAAAACATAACATATTTGGCATAAAACAAGAAAAATAAAAGATTGCCAAAAGAATATCCCAGCTGCAAAATAAACAGGCATGGACATAAAGCTACTATTAATCTGATTTGTTACACCTAAATAGCAGTTTTCAGGTTCTGAGAGAATTTCAGCCATGCCATCTCTCATTAACAAAGTGAAATTTCAGTATGACTGAAGAACTAGAATTATTATTATATTTTAAATATGGTAAACTTCATACTCTAGCTATCCCTTCTCAAAATCAACCATTCAGTATTCCTAAATGTTGCCTTTTATTATTTATAATAGAAATAAAATAAAAATCTAGCAAATTGCAGAAAGTACAACCACATATCTGTTTCTAAGTATCCACTTATGTCCATAGAAAAGCTTTGCTTGAAAAGGTTTGTAGTAGTCTTAGCAAATTGTCATATCTACTTTGTCATGTTAGGAGGGTTGTTGCAAACACTGTTTGCAGGAAATATAGAAAATGCAAGACTGATGTGATGAAACATATATTTTGCACTCACAATTCAGCCAACACAGATAATGGGATCTTTGTGGCTAACCAGGACTTTTAGGTGCCATAGTGATGCCACGGGCTCTTGGAGCATCCGAGTTCTGCTACTCCTTTGCATTCCTGCTGGTAAAATAGTCACTACATACCTATTCCTGTTAAAATATGTTTCATCCACAGTACTCAGAAAAAGAGAATATAACCCAGAGGTGGCTTCCACTCTGCTAGTCCAAGAAAACCTCTTGAAATTAAAATGGACAACCTTCTAGGCTGCATGGAGAGAAGGAAGCTATCATTTCCATAGGATTTGTGAAGGTTTTGCAGACAAATCATGATCGTATAAAATAAAATTAAATAAAATGAGATTAAATTAAAACAAAAAGAAAAAGCAATTCCTTCCTTATCCACCTCAATTAGGACTTAATCCACAATAATTTGCAACTCTAAAAATGCCATTTTTCTTGACATCTTAGTAGCCCATGCACTCTCTATCAAACAGACAGCTCTATTCATTATGTGTCATGTCTATGCAACAAAGTTATCATGAAAATTAATGGTAATGTTATGAAACTCAGAATAAAAGCAATTAACTTTTTTCCAAATGCCAGAAGGAAAAGACATGCAAAACCTCTACATCTTAATTAGTTCTCTATTATCTTATTTCATATTTTTCCAAAACATCAAGTTATTATCCGCATAAAGTACACTTTGGGGACTAATTTCCCAGCATGATGAAGTAGTTTTGCTCAATGTTGACAACATGAATTTAGATTTTACCTTAGACTGGGAAATATCATTCCACCAAAAGGCTGAATTTCCTTTTAAGTGGACCAGGAAAAAAAAAAAAAAGGCATTTCTAGTTTCACAATAGAAGGAAATGTTCTGACCAGAGGCATCATTGCTCAGTCCATAAACCACAGCAACATGCTGAGAATTAATGTAATCCATTATAATAGGTTTTTCTCCTAGCAGATATTAAGATTATTTTACTGAGTATCAAACAGATAAAATTTATTCTACCTTTTCCATTTACTTTCTTGACACACAATCTGTGTGGGTCAGTTAACATATAGGATCTGATCCCTAATGTGCCTTTATCAAAAGGACTACAGATTCACTAATCGTCTGAGGTTTTGTTGGGTTTCACTCTTGTTTCAGCTGAAATGGAAGAACCTTCTGATCGCTGTGGTAAATGCAGATGCAGCTTTCATTTCACAATTATTTCACAGATATTTAGGAACTGAATATATGACTTTTTTTTTTTATTGTTTTGCTGTAGTCGCACTTCTCCGGATCTTAAGGGTGTCATAGAAACTAGTAATGAGTCACTGGGCAGGCATGTTCTCTCTCAGGCAATACTGAACCAATAACCTAATAATTCTAAGAAAAGTTTCTTTAATGAAGATGGTATCTTTCTTGAAACAAGTTTTTGCTTTTTCTTTTTTTTTGCATCATTTGCTTTTTTCTATTCCTTTGATAACTGAATTCAGTATTTTTTCCATAATCTTTGTGCCACAACTATGATGTTTTATATATATGCCTTATAAACACTGCCAATTTGTACCATTTTAACATGAGGGCAGAAGTTAAGGGCACCTTAATACAGGAAAATAAAAAAGAAGAAGAAGAAGAAAAAGAGATATAATATGACTAACTTCTGTGGTTTTGAGCAAAATGATCAAACACTACACAGCACAGTACTTTTTAAAGTGCTAGCCTACTCTTAAAAATAATACAGGTCCTGTGCTTAGCAGCAATCTTCCTTTTCATTTTATGAGAAATATCCCTCTAACCTCCAGACAATCCTTGCTGTGCAAGGCTGGATGGATTCGCCTCTTGCCATTTGAATTAATTAAGACTCTGCAACTAGAATTTAAGTTTACAATATTTTAATGAAATTTGACCCAGAAAATCAGGCAGTTATCTATCAGCTCTACAGTATTAGCTTTTTGGAAAAATAGCACACTGTATGAATATAGTAGATTTAATTAATAGACAGATAATTGCCCTTTCCCATCACAGCTGTTTTCTCCAATATCTGATATACTGCAGCCTTTTAAAGGTGTTTTAAAAGATAGTGTATGACTAGAGGATATATATATAGGATATATATTATATCCTAGAGGACTAAGGTATAATAATGGGATATGGAATCTGTTTGGTTTAACTTCAGTCTCATCGTGACCAAGAATGAATACAGAGTGACCCAACACCTATTTAAATACATTGTATTTAAATATGCATTCTTTCTTAAAATATTTCAGCCAATTAACTAACAACAACTGGGAAGATGTGTTTTTTATAAAAAGCAGAAAATAGCAGTACAAAACATCATCATACGATCAAGAACATTCTGTGTTAAGATTGGTAAGTAGGGAGAGACAAAGGAGAAAGGGAAAATTACATACCACTATTTGTGTTTGTTGTAGTCCTCCCTCTTCTTCCACCCTACAAAACAAGATCCCATACAGCAAGCGTTATCTACCTACTAGGAAGTAGGAGGTAAAAAGACTGTCAATCACAGGGGTATTACATACAATAAACTTCCACCCTTTCTCCCCCTTGTAGTCACTGGAGAAAAAAAAAGGGGGGGGGGGAGGGAACAAAAAGATTTTTTTCAGATTTAGGAAATATACTAATATGGAGAAAGTCACTATAATGCAAAAAGGAGAAAGAGGGAGTAAGGTAGGATGGGAGAAAACAAGACTATGACAAACGCAATTACTTGTACGTAATTTTACACTTTTGCATGTCCTGTCTCCTCCCATCCTACAAAATAAGATTCCATACAACAAGCAGAAGTGGTAAGAAATGTAGTCAGGAGATGATAGACTCCCTTTTATTGCCAGCCTGAGGAATTCTTCATATAAAATCATCCAGACTAAGTAATAAGTCTTGTTGATAACAATAGTGGCAAGAACTGCATCAAGGATCAAATCTCAGTTTTGCATATAGCAGATGTTGTTGCCTCTTCCTTTGGTGTAGAAGATTAAAATGCTTTCAATACACTGCTCATGAACAGGCAGACAACTACATTTTTTCTGTACCCAGTGGAATATCTTGACAGAACTAAGTAATGCTTATTTTAAGTATTTCTTAAAAATTCCTTTCCCATAGAATAAATCAGATGTCTTTTGAGTGAGGACATAGTGTCATCTAGAGTGTGGTCTAGGTTAAGGAAGATAGAAGCATATGGTGACCAGTGCCATCTGACAGCTCTTGAGAAAACCAAGAGTTATAGCAATTTATATAACGCAGAAAACTGAAGGAAAGAGAGACAAACTACACAACAAACTCCATCTGTAAGTAGCTGGCTTAGAAAAATAACAAGGTCTGCCTCTTTTTGTGTAGAAGCAAATGAGCGGTCTCAATGAGACTCATACAGAAAATTTTGGAATTTTCAGGTTTTGAAATACAGACTATCCTTTTCCTAGTGTCTGTCAAGTCGTATCTTGAGTACACTAAGTATGGAAATTTCTTAAGCACAAAGAAGTGGTTTTTTTTGATGTTTGTACTGAAAAGGGGAATTAGCACCTGGTAACTTCAGAGATCACATGCCTACAAAACTACCCTAAACTAAGAGGATTCAACAGCTGTTAAACAGCTATAATGCGTAACAAGATAAAGAGAAATTGATGTTAAAAGACAAATATGATGGAATGACTACTAAACAGAGTGAGGCAGGTGGGTCAAAATTGGTTGTAGATAAGTACAAGAAGATTGAAAGAATATTGTTGCAATGCATACCTTGTTGCAGGAGGTTATTTCACTGAGTCTACACACTAAATCTCAAAGTATAAGTGGGCAACTAAGCCAAAAGTAGGATGTCTGGGTGGGGGAGGTGGGGTTAAATATTCATGCAGTAACAGGTCAAATGTTACAAGAGGACACGATGTACATAAACAGTCCCTGACAATTTAAACATGTTTCTTTTAACTACATGTTCTACAATATAAAAGAGATGTTCTTGAGAAAATCATAAGTCACTCCTTCATTTCACACAGGAACCATGGTTCAGTCACTAAGCTATAGTAAAAGGAATGTAATTAAGATGTACATTTTAGGATAATTATTACAGTACTATGAGCACTACAAACTTTACAGTGATATATTAAAAAAAAAAAAGATTTTAATAAAAAAATTGTCTACACCAAATGCAAAGATGTAAACATATGAAGGTTAAAATTCTTCAACACCTTTTGAAGTCTCCTTTAGAATAATATAATTAAGTCACAGTGAGTAGACAGAGCAAGAGGGAACAGCAGTATGACGGAAGAAGCAAAATCCAATAAATGGAAATAAATATTCAACATCTATAGGACATTTTTCCCAAGAGTAAAATCAACACAAGTAAACTTAGAAGGCAGTCTGAAGACCATATATCTCAATATATAAAAGACTAAACTATGAGCTAAAGAAGCTATAAGAAAATAGAAATGTTCCATCAATGCAAGGGAACAGAGCAATTAAAATACATTGAAAGCAAAATAAATGATCTATTTGCCTTGTTATAGCTACAAAATAAAAAGTTATAAACTTCTTTTATTTAGGTAGCAAAGAACAGCTATTCACTAACATTGACATGTTAAGACAGTCAAGAAAACTGAAAATGCACAAATCACAAGTGAATAGAACTATGTAGCACCTCCAAATGACCTGCTGGGTTTATGGTGGACAAAGAAAAAGCGATCCGGTAGCTACCGCACACAGGCAAGTGATACAGACACATGGTATCCACCAACCTCAGGCTTCCTAAATATACAATTTCTGTCTGAGTTGCCTGATGCAGAGTTTTCAAGCAGGCTTAAAGTCAAAATCTTGCTACAGATCCAGAGAACACACCACCTCTACTGTTGTACCTACAGAAATGTTTTCCAGTGGAGAAAGGATCTCAGATAGAAATTCCGTCAAGGAGAAGAACCAGGAACTGCAGCATGGGGCCACATGTGCTGGCTTTTTGACTGTGAAATTTGTTTTGACCCTACCTTGACCTCCGGTCAAGTCTTCCTTACACATATCAGTGACTGAAGATGTAGGATAGCACACTTGGATTTCTCATGCATATTCAAACTCCCCCCAGTCATACACATTTGATTAAGCAGGAATATCCTAACAGAGCTGGCAGTCAGATTATATCACTGTTAAAAGCAGTTCGCTGCCAGATATACAGTCCTGCCCAGATTAATCAAAATGAAGCCTGCACAGTAAACAGAGTACAGAATACTAAAGGAGGCCAAAATCTAATTGAACAGTTCAGGTAACATGAGCTAGGTCCCTCAACTCTACACTCAGTCATCTTATCTTCAAATAATACATAAATTTTTTTCACCAAAACCATGTTAATGGAAATGAAACCCTCAAAGAGCAAAGACAGATTTGTGCAAAAGAGAGAGTGCAAAATTTGCTGCTCTCTGACCAAAAAAATAAAATAAAAAACAAACAAACAACAACAATAACAACAAAAACCAGAAACATTGGTTTTAAATACACATATTTTTACTGAAAAGAAATTATCATTCTTCATCTTCCAGAAAAAATGTTGTGTCCCAACAGCTCCACTGAAGTTGCTGAAGCTTTATGGAGAGTATCCTGAGTCAGGTGGTTTCCATATACAAAAGATATAACATATTGAAAATATGTTCAAGAGGTTCTTGCGAATTAATCTAAAAATCAATAGAAAGATTTTTTATTTCTCAGAAGAACACTATCCCACTTGGGATCCTACAGATCTTCAGAATAATTTTTGCTTGATAAAGTTTTGTATCTATATAGATGTCATCATGTAAACAATGTGTCCCGCTGGGCTGAGTAAAAGACAGCTGTAATGCAGGACCAGAAGCAGGCAGTGCAGAAACAAAAAGAAAAGCAGACATTTCTATGAAGGAAGCCTTTTCTAGCTGGGATGAGCTCTGTTTAGCAAATGGTGAACGTACACAGAATTAAGAGTACAGAATGAATGACTTCTAAAAAAGTGAAAGACTAAATACTAACAGTTACAAAAGTCTACCCACTTTTGTATGGAGATGAAGGACAGCTTTATCGACTGTAAAGAATGCATCAGCTGCCAGAATACTGGGGGAAAATAAAATAAAATAAAATAAAATAAAATAAAATAAAAATAATAAAGACAACCAAGAGCTTAGTTATTTAACAAGAAAAAAAAGCAGAAAATGAAATTTCTCCCAAAATTATAGAAAGAGACTATATCCCCCTATATCTGCAACATTTTAACATGAGCTCAAGTAGAAGACACACACCTGAAAATAACATTCAAACATTGGAATTTCCAGTTTCCTTGAAATTCTGTTTGGTAAAAGAGGGGAAAAGATTAATAGAAAGGGGAAAAAAAAAAAAAAGAGAGAGAGAACCATAAACTGAGGAAATGAGACAACTATAACTGACTGTGCTCTGCTAGAATCTCAGTGATTCAGGACATTTCTTGGACAACACACAGAGCTCAGTGCTGGTAGAATATAAATCTTCTGCTCCTCCAAGAGATGGAGGAAACCTGTGACGTGGGTCAATAACTTCAACAAAAGTTTGAATATGATTTATGAGATATACCTCATGTCAGCACACCATTTTCCTTTGGAAGCAAAAGTCTCTTCTTGGTCTCAGAAGAACAACTGTTAGGAAAACCAGTGAGCTAAGATAATATGCACCTGGATTGTTTATACTTTCCATTATGAAATTTCCCTTATTTCTCCTCATTTCAAGTGGGTGGAGTTATATTACTTGTTGTATGGAAAGTTATTTTGTAGGCTGAGAAAAGGGACATATAAAAATTATGATGAAATCAGAGAAATAGTGTGGAAAAATTCTTTCTGTGAGGCTGATCTGTCTTGAAAGATGATCCAAAATAGCAGTATTGTAATCATCACAAAACAACAGTGTCTTGGATGTTAGGGAAGTAGAAGAAAGAACAGATGGGATAAACTATTTACTAGATGAGAGTATTGAGCTCTGTTTACAGCCATTTACTCCTACACAGGTATTGCTCAAAAAAGTGAAAAAAATAAATCTGCAACAGTGGTAACATTTATTAAATGCAGGAGACCAGACATTTTTCACAGGTTTCAGATGAACATTAAAGCAACGTCCATGAGATCACACAATTTTGTTTCCATTCTCTAGGTTTTTTGCTTTTAACCATTATCCTCAAAGTGAAAATAATCTGTATTCTATTATCAACTTCTTGAACATCTTACTCTTCATAGCCAATGTTTTTGAATGAAGTTTTTCTGAACTGATTGTATTGAAGAAACAAAAATGCTTGCTTGCACAAATACAGGTACTTTTTCATAATGAACTTGTGCTTGAGAGGAATTTTCAAGTCAGAAATGGAAGAAAGAATATTCCAGTTAGATTCTAGACCATGGATCTATTGTCTGGGTCAATTAGGCTTAGTACTACACAGCTCACTAAAAATACACATATCAGAGCATAAAGTGCAATGCAGGCATTTCCTAATTACTTAGAAATGTAACTAACCTCCTCTGGCCCAACAGCCTTTGTAGCACAACCTAAGTTATTAGATACACACATAACAGCTCCCAAATTGCAATATAATTAATAATTATTCTCTAGTCACAACAGTTAATCACTCACTGTACTGTAAACAGGCAATGTGTCAAGCAAATACCAGCTGTAAAAATGCAGGCACGTAATTAAATGAATTTATTTTGTTTATAAATCAACACCTTTTGCTATCTTATGTTTGCTTCATAAACAATTACAGTTTGACAATACCATGTTTAGGATCTTATCCAATTGAAAATGAAGACAATTGTTTTCAAGTTGCCTTGCAGAAGGAAAGAACACACCATGAATTCCCTAGACTATAAACACTGTAGTTAAGTTCAGGTCTGATGGGACATGATTATGGGGATTGCAAGGAACTCCAGAAACTCTGAAAAAAATGTTATAGATATTATTCTACTGGGCTTATACAAGAAATACAAGAATAATAGCATATTACTACTGACTCGTGTTACAGTCATCCATTTAAAATTCTGCTTCGCTGACACACTTAAGAGATGCTGCCTGAAGAAAGGATGTCATTCCTCAGTTGTATAAAAGCTATAGCACAGAAATTGACTTTACTCTGTTTTTACAGCACACAGTGGGTTTCTGGACCATAACTAGGTCTCTGAGGTACTACTGCAGTATAAGTAACACATCTAGCTATACAATAGCCATGTAAAGCTAGTCAGTTATGACGGTTTCTTCATCACGCCATTACTTCTTTGAAAAGACTTCTTGCTTCTTTAAATATGCTTCAAGATAAAGACACTTGCTTGTAATATTTTGAGTTGCTATCCATATAAATGTACTTTTCTGTTTGAAAATACACAGTGAATGATATTCTTTCTAACAACAACAACAAAAACACCTAAGTGTGAATCCAATATGATAACACTAGAAAATAGTTCATTGAACAGCATTATAACGGGTATCAGGAAAGCGAGAAGAGAAAATCCTCTATAAAACATACCTTCAAAAGCTTTTTATAAGAGAGATGAACTGGAACATGTAATGAGAAAATAAAGTGCTACATATAAATTTTACACGAAAATCAAGAAGGAAGATGACAAGATCTTCTAACCTAGAAGAGAAAGCATGATTCCCAACTAAAAAAGCTGATTCTCATATGAACAGAGTGAAGAAGCATACACTTGGAGGAGAGAGAAAGATCATGAAGAGATGGACAAGAGCTGGAGTCAGACTGGACAACAGAATAAAACAAAATGTGTATGTATATTTGTATGTGTGCCAGGGGAGACCAGTGTCAAAAGAAATGAAAATAGAAAATAATTAACAGAGGATAGAGACAGTAAAAAGATAAAAAATATATATTTTTTCAGAGAATATAATTCATCTATAAAGAATAATGTGAACAAAACATCCACAAAGTAAGTGGAGTGCAGGTAAATTAATAGCACTTCAATAACTTTCAAGAAACTCCAGTATTTCAGCGTATTTCTAAACAACACGCTGTTCTGAATGCCTAAAATAGTGTTCACAACCTATAAAATTTGTGCAATATATCCATGTATTTAGACATAACATTTAAATACCTAACGTTGCACAACTATGTTTGAATATTGAGGTCTTTTTGTATGCTACGACAGTTCAATCTAACATATAATGGCAGGCCTGTTTTTAAAACTTGTATCCCTCCCCTCACTAGAATAGGAACTCAGCTGACTAACCTCAGTTGTAGAAGTGTTGATTATTTCTCCTCCATGCATTGCTTTATTAACTTTTTCTTCAGAGAATATTGTGTGCTAAAGCAATAAGAACACATGAGATTAGGCTGTAACAGCTTGAATTCAGAGTTGGCATTTTGACCAGTCTGCATATCACACAGCTGTTGAGTGGTACATAACTTGTATCAGCAGTTATTCTGGGTGAAGCACATAGTACAGAAGGACAAATGTCTTGCTTATTTCCTTTTTGTAGGAAAAAAAAAAAATCTTTTACTGACAAATCTCCAATCTCCAGAATGGGCTCAAAAGTCAAAAAACAAAACAAAACAAAGCAAACAAACAAAAAAAACACACCTGCACACTGCATGGAAAATGAAGTGCCTACCAGTCACTTGTACCTTTTAAAACTCCTTCTTTTTACTGTAAGTACGACTCATCCTTTGTAAGTTTTTGTAACTTGCTACTTAAGACTATTGATCATAGTCTAGGTTTGCACAACTTTCCCATGGTCTTGCTACAGTTATCTTTTACATGTCAGCATCAGAAAGGGACATTAATAAATGCTGTGTATATTTTTTTTTTCTAATTGCACGGCTTCCACCAAAAAAACACAAAAAATCAAAAAATGCTTAGCAACTGACATATTTAGAATATTTTAAAAAGCCAATGCCTTATTTTTATAGCTAGATAAGATTAGAGCATCTTGCTGGTGTTTTAGAAAAAGCAAAATCTAGCTCAGGAAACTCAATCTTCTTTCAGTAACACCAAGTGAAAAATACCTTAACAGTACAGGAGTTAGTTTGGACCTTAAATATATTTTTCAGTATGTTATCCATCTCTGCAAACATTGTAAGTGGAAAAAGACAAAGCCTGCTACACAATATTCTGACTTTTTAAAATAATACGGAAGGACACTATAAGGCATACTAAAATTAAGATATAAAGCAAGAACCTGCTCACTCATATATGGTTAGAGCTACTAAATAAAGCGTTCACTGTATTCACAAGCAAGTAAAACCTAATAGTTCCTAATATATACAACAAAAGATTCAACTAGTTTAAATACTTTATTACCATAGACTGATGAAAATTTTCCATTTCCTAAATTCAACTGTCCTTCAAAACAGTATAATTTAATCTGAATTCAGATCCCACTGTCAAATTTTCACTTATAGTTGTCTAGCATTAAGAGAAAAAAAGTTCAGCTGGATTTCCACCTCAAAGAGTCTCAAAATTCCTTAACAAGTAAGGCAAACACAACAAAATTTGATTTCATATCAGTCAATCACACACACAATAAACTCACTTCAGCAACGCTATCCAAAGGCAGGATATCCATATTCCTGCAAATGAAATCTCAGTGTTCTTCCCCCTTTACTTCTCACCAATTTCAAAGGAACCTTTGAAGTAATTATATTAGGATATAGGTAGTTTTATATTATAAATCATCACATGGATGAATATTCAGTGTGTGTCATCACAGTTAACACATAACTATTAAGAAAAATTGAAAGGCAACAGACTACACAGTTATGAAAAAAATGTACCTAGATTTTATAGATTTAATTATTATATTCAAGTGCCATTTTAAGATGATAAATTAACTAGTTTTTTCCAACCAGCATTTCAGCTTAATTAATAGTTTGCATAGCAGGCTACAGCTTCAGCACGTTCTCTTGATTTAAGCACTTCTAATAATGCAGTGTAAAATGTAGTTAAAATATTCTGTTATAATTTACTATCTTTGGCTTTGGAAAACAGAAAGTTTCCAAATTCTATCCTGTTAGTCATTTTTCACTAAGTTCAATATGAAAGTAAACTTTCCAATTTTTTTTTTTGACACTTTTTCATACTGCTGGGAAATTCTATGTTAAACATTAATGCTAAAGGGTCTCACCTAAAAATAAATAAATAAATAAATAAAAAATCTTCCTCTTCCAAAGAAGAAAACATCTTTCAGCTGGCAGCAGAAAGAGTGACAAATCAGCTGTTCCTGAATCAAGACAAGCAGAAATCACCTGTTATTAACATAGAGGACTACTGCATTTTAAGGATGCTGCCTGTCCAAAAATGTTAAATTTTGTGGACACTGTGTCCACATAGGACTAACTTAGCCCACTGCAAAACTACCACGTTAAGCCACTTGAAGCATGTGAATATGACTCTTTCAGCCTTATAAAGGCTCTTATACAGAATTTTTGAAGCAAGTAGGATTACAACAGTTTATCAGATTTTTTTTTCTCATTAACAATCACAAGAATCTGCTGTATTTGAAGAATTTTACTATTGCCCATGTTTCTCACAGTGCTAAGCATGCATGCATTCTAGACCAATGCCAAGGAATGTTCACAAGATGTTTTCTTCTGTACATACAGCTTGAGCTTCTAGAATTGCTCTCCCCTTCAGCTGTTGGGCTCAAATTCATCCTACCATCATATTGTCTTTAAGAAAATATACTGAAACAAAGACTGAAAGTTATACCTGCTTATGTTTTCATTTAAAGCACCTCTCACAATCACTCTCCCACCCCCAGCCCCACCCCTCAAAATCCCAACTAAACAAAGCCCAAGAGAGCAAATTACTTTCTTATCTGTTAAAAAGTTCCTGTTGATTTATGTTTAAAGAGTGCTTCTTACTTTTTTTTTCCTAAGAAAAGCAAAAATAGGTCTTTAATGAAGCTTCAAAAATATGTATTTTCACTATAGAGTAAAAATCACCCAGATGATAAAAATTTACTATTCTCACAAGAAAAGGAGCAAAAATATTTAGTTATTCAATATGGTCAAAACATACGATACAAATGACATGTCTACAATTATGCTATCCCGCTGTCATGGAAAATAACAATCAGAATTAAAAAAGAAGAAATTGAAATTTTTCTTCTAAAAAAGAAAAACTTTTCTTCTTTTCTTCTTTATATACTGTAGAGACTGGTTAAATTCAAAAACAGATATCATGTCCACCATTCAAAATCATTTGAGGGAAAAGACACAAGAAAGGAAGCCACTGGTTTCCAGTTACTGTCTGTGACAGGAGGATGTAAAAGTAACAGTCCAAGGGGTACAGCAGGTCAGACACATTTTTGCTCAGCAACCACTTAATCTGTCACTCCTGATAATAAAGAATGGTTAAATTCCATTTATTGTGGTTAATTTTGTATCCCTGTAAAGACTTTAAAAGTTTGGCCTCCAAAACCTGGTACCAACCAACTGCCCTGCAGCTGGGGATACCACAGCCTAAAGCCACCTTCAGAGGAAAAAACATCTGATTTTTCCTCATCTTCCAGAGTTTCAGTAGTTCTTTGCCCATTCCTCTCCTTCACTCTCCTTGTAGACCAGTAGTTACCAGAGGATACTTGCACATTGCTCTTGTACTGCTTGGGGTCAGGCAATAAACCAGCAAGTGGCAGGAGGATAACAAAAGTTAGACACTCCAGCATCAGCCACATCTGGGGGCCCAGCCACAACTGTTCTGGATATCACTGATTGGATTTGCCATCTCCAATGACAAGAGATGCAAGAACAGTATCTTTGTAAAACAAGCATTTTTAGGTTGTAAATGAATGATACTAGAAAAATGATGTTTTAAAAACTTTACTCAATTTTTGCTGGATTTTATTTTTTTTTTTGGTGGGGAGAGAGTATGACCGCTCTCTCTTGCTGTCTTCTTATCCCTCTTGCTTTTCAGCTTTCCATCGTTATTCAGCTCTACAACTTATTTCTTATTCCCCTCTATCCCCTCCCCCAGATGTAGCTCTTTTTAAGTCTTTAAATCCATCCTAGAACCAGCCATCTCTGTAAAAACAGCAGTATTAAATTTTCGTCACCCTTGCCAAGGAAAAAAGAAAAAAAAAGAAAAAGAAAAAAAAAGAAGAAGCCAAATGTTTAAGATACCATTGTACTGTTGCAGAGGCAGCACAAAGGTTCTTCCATGTTCTTTGTTTTGTGCTACAACTGTATTTTGTGCTTGCACCAAGAATTGTATCCTGTGATGTATGCTGGAAAGCCTGAGCACTTTTATTAACAATGAAGTAAAAAATAGTTTGAGGTTTTGTATCAAATCAAAGGCAACAAAAAGCTTAGTTACTTTCACAGAAAACAAGAATTTGATTTTGTGAAAATAAATTCTATTTCAAAGGTACTTGGTCTTTTAAAATTTACTGTCAGGTAAAATTAAAACAGAATTGGTGAACAAAATATGAATGCACGTTACAGAGAAAATGAGCAGTGGAAGGAAAAAAAAATTCAAATATCATACTACTGATATTGTACTCCATCTACCCAGAAGAATAGTGGGAAAGAAGAAAAAAATATCAGTTTCTGATGTAGAATAATTTATAAAATGGATAGCTATGCTGGCTGAAATAATAAGAAGGGAAAACTCTGCATAAGTCCCTCTCAGTCACTGTATTCTAAAATTACTGACAGCTATGTCCAAACAAAATGATTCTCCATGACTCTGGTAAAGTCAGCATACAATTAAAATTTAGCAAAAATAATATAAGAAACACAACAAAAAAAGTGGAAGTTGTGATAATTTTTTCAAGACAAGTGACAGGAAACAAAGTGCATGAAAATAATTATAAAAGAGCTATTTTCTCCAGTTGCTCATATGCAGTAGGAACATGAAAAGGCAGGAGGTTAATTACCTTCTGTAAATAATGTTTTCCAGAGAACAACTTTGCTAAGTGTAACAGGTTCATTGGAGCTGCAACCATTACTTATTGAAAACAGCTGTCTAGAAATGTATATTACCTGCAATAGGGAGGAAGTGATATAAATCATATTTTAAACAGAAGTCTCAATTCCTAGAAAATTTTAATAATTCCTATGTGTAATTTTACCTGTATTTTTAAGTTTCTCCACCTTCAGTTTTGTGACTCAGTCTTATTATTCCTCTTACCAATACAGTCTGAAACGTTTCAAATATATGACAGCATTTCAGAAACTCCCATGACACCCAGCTATAACCATGTCATTCATACACCATTTATGTGACTTTTTCTGAAAGCATGTAGAAGAGCGATATAAGCAATATTATAGCTTCAGAACTGCCAGTGTGATGCTTACAATTTCTCCTATCTGATTTTTCTGTCTCTGAGAAGTAAAGTTACGTTTACTGATATCAGATAGACTTGAAAATGCCAAAATAAAAGTACTGATGATAACACAGCTTAGAATAGCTCACTCTTATCTGTACAGGAAAGTGCCAATGATAAGTTCAAGAGAATAGAATTGATGATGGACTGCACAACTGCAAATGTTGTTCTATGAACCTTTCAGTCTCTGCCTTGCTAACCAGCTCCACGTGCCCACTTGTCCAGTGTCGTTGCTCACAAAACAGGGAAAAGAAGACCATACACAACTAACAGACTTGCACATTATGATGATGAGGAAAGACATCAAATGCCATGTCACAAGAGTAAAATATACATTTTGTTTTCTTTTTCAACCAACATAAGTCACCATCGGACAGATTTTAATTTTTGCTACATTACTGGAAGATACCAGTTTTCTGGAGGTAGAGCGGCTATCAGGGACATGCATGGTCATATGAAAGATTCTTGGATTCAGTTACCCATACTGAATCCACCAATCTATGGAATTTAGTGCCTCAACTTCTACCTTGGTGTATATACAGTACAGGATTACATGGGATAGTTTTGATTCATCTACTTTAACGCTGGAGCAAAAATTGAGAGATTGATGTATATGTTAAACAGAATTAATTTCAGTTGATAAAACTTGGAAAAAACCTAAATGCAAGTTATTAAATAGAAATGCTTGAACATTTGAAAAGAACAAACAAATTAACAAACTAAAAAGTTTGTTAAAAATGCATGTGAACTTGTTCTCTTTCAAGTAATTGAAGTATTATACTATTAAACAGTTCATCTACATGTATACAGAACTGAATGGAGAAAACCTACAGCAATTCAAGTTTCCATTTCCGGTTGGAAATTATGAGAAATTTCTTCTCAGAAGGAGTGGTTAGGCATTGGAATGGGTCGCCCAGGGATGTGGTGGAGTCACCATCTCTGGGGTAGTTTAACGTAAGGTTGGATGTGGTACTTACGGACATGATTCAGTGGGTAACATTGGTGGCTCAGAGACCGCTGGAACAGACAATCTTGGAGGTTTTTTCCAGCCTTAATTATTCTATGATTTACTCATCCATGTACAACAATAAATGAAAAAAAAAAAAAAGGAAAAGAAACAGAAAAAAAATCAAGCGGAAAGAGAAGCCAATCTTCTGCAGGTCATACAGTCATGAAGCTACTATGAAGCTGTGGCTACTAAGCCACAGAAATCACTTAATCTGTTAATCTATGGAATAAAGCTAGCTTACTTTAGTGAAAATAAATACAGAATAATACAAACCTATGTGGTCATATGAGACCTTGAGGAAAACGGGAAAAAGAAAGGACAAAATGGCAAGAAAGAATGGTACTATAAAGCAAACAAAAGAGCAGAAAGCAAATAACAACAAAGCACATTTATTTATGTATTTATTTAGTAGTAGTAGTAGTGAAATCATATTATTTGCGTATGTGCTATAAACATCTGCCATTACCACCATGGGTCCACTCCTCAAAGCCAAATTCTTCATGTGCTTTTGAAAGATTCTTAGGTTTTTTATCTTTTAGAATATAACCTTAGAGCTGATAACTACATATGAATATTTTGCAATTAAAATATAAAACAAAATTTGTGTATTTTGCTGCTGGTCTGAGTGTGTCTGTAAGAAAAAAATGCATTGTCCCTTACGTATTTAAAACATAAGGAATATAATGGCCTTTTCACTGCTGAAGACCTCATGCTGCCTATGCTTCATGAATCTATATGTCTAGTTGTGCCAAAAGGGCCTCTAACTCCCAAATTTTCTTACATTGTTCTCCAAGTGCTTTTCAGCAAAGTAATAGGAAAAAGCAAAACAAGAGTTAAACATTAGTTTCATATGTCATGTGTTTCTAACCTATAAAATCTTTTCACAAAATGGACCGGGCACAGCAAGTTCAAGATTTGCAGCTTTAACAATAAAATATACTATTAATGAGAAACATCCCTGGTTGAACTCCTTGTCTTTGGACAACTTCTAGAGATAGAGCATCTGACTCATCAAGGTTTAGAAGAATATATCTATAACCTCTGCATGGATCCTGAAAAAAAGTCATGGCTACTTTAGAAACTATTAATTATCTGCAGTGCTATTAGAAACTTATATTAGAAAAATAATTGAGAAGGTTAGACTGTAATGATTTTTATTGATATATATATTTATAAGTGAACACACATGTTCTCACCAATAAAAGAATCAAATTTCTGAAAAAAAAAATAATACTCTGAGGTGTAATGGACAAAATAAATGCCATCGACTGAAGAAAAAGATTTACCCAAGGAAACCAATCAACCAAACAACTTTCAGATGCTCTTTTAGAGCAAAAACATGGGAAATTTGTAAACCTAATCTATTTCTTAGTTTTAATTGTTAAATGACATCTAAATAATATAGAAGCATTCAGAAGTTTAATTTTTCAATCCAAATAAAATTGCATTTTCAACTAATTATGGAAAAGGTGGTTTTTTTTTTTTAATCAACTGTTCTCATTACAACAATTATTTGCAATATCAGATGGTTCAACATTTTTTTCCAATAAAGAATTCCTGAAGTAATGTGAGTGTTAGAAATAAGATCATATTTTATTAAATATGCGTACAGCTTTCTTCAAATCATTGTCTCCACAAAACTGCTATGATACAGGTGAGGTGCATGTTGGGGGAAGCTACTCAACAAAACAATGAAAACAATGAAACAAAGCACCCACACTCTGCTTCCTCTCTGTTGCTTCACCATTTTTTTGTTATTTTCCACACTTTGCCCACTCATCTGAATTTGCTCCAAGTGATATTTAGTTTTATAACTGAAAACAAAAATTGAAATTCTTCTAGATAATATTGAATAAAAAGCATAAATAAAACTAAAGGAATTCTTCGACAAGCTATTCTGTTTGTTTGTTTGTTTTCTAAATGCATGACTAGAACAATAAAACTCCAAAACATTTTACTGTTTGCACTTTTCCAATTAAATTTACAAAGCGTTTTGACACATGAGACCGCTCTAAGAACAACTCAGAAAACTGGAACCCAAGACCTATTACTAATTCTATCATAAAGTCTGAAACAATACTGATCAATACATATCAGGACTGTCTAACAAACAAACAAACAAACCAAAACAAGGAAATGTCACCAAAATTCCTTTTATTTACTTACAGCTGAAGAAATTTAATTTGAAGATAAAAACATGGGCCCTACCATATACACATAAAAACCAGTAAATTGTAAGATCCGCTGCTTTCAGTTTAAGTAATATTTAAAGTTTACTGCAGAATCATTTAGAAACATAAAACAAAGCAAATATTGACAAGAGAGTCCACATAAAACAAAGGCCTTTAAAAATGTGTAAGAAAACAGAAAGATCTTAAACATACAAAGGCAAGAAAATAAGATGTTATCTATATTGTATAATCTTGTGTTTTCTTTCCATATACAGATTAATTAAAATAAGTTCTGTTAATCTAACTAAAAAAAAATAATTGGATTAACAGATGAAAGTAATCACATCTGTTTAACTTTTTAGGGTATTTTTGGTGCATCACAATTACCTGTTTTCATAGCTCTTCATTCTATTTTTATTATTCTAAATTAATTTTTACTTCTCATGGTGCTGAAACAAGTAATCAGAAGAATAATGCAAAATACTAACACAAGAAATTCAGTTGCTATTAGATCACTGAGACAACCCATATTGACTTGAAATCAAGCTTCACTAATTATCGCAAAAGTGTTTCCTCCTGCTAACAATGGAAAATTAATCAGATACAGGAGAGCTATCTTAAACAAGAGTAATGTGAAGAACATATGAAGGACATAAAATTAGAAGGCATAACTCTCAGAGTTCCAGTGTTTGTATATTTGCAGATCGTTATATATTGTGTGTCTTTTTTAGGACTCATAATCTAAAGACTCAACAGGTTCCATAGGGGAAATCTTTATATATATCTACATATATATTCAAATTCCATATATGCAAATTCTATGGGATGGCAAGTAGCTTCAGTTCTCAAAGACAGGTGGTAAATAATGGAGGCAACAATTTTGTTGTTTGTTTCATGTGGAAAAATGGAAAAGGAAAAGAAAGAAGAAATTGCAAAAAGACTAAAAGGCAAAGAAAAAAATAGAATGAAAACTAACATGACATTTTCTTGTTTTGTTTTTCCAGTGATGAAGAACAGCTATAAACATAAGTGAGGGGTGAGACAAAGACTAACATCTTTCAAGACTTAGATTTATTTTATCCTCTAGATGAAATTAAGTTACAGGCTTTCTGCAGTTCAGATGGTGAATCACATTTAATACTGCCACAGATTCATTGCCTTATTCACATGTTCATGTTTCATTACTACAGCTTCTCTGTCACAGGTATTAGGACAATCTGAATTCTCTGTTTGGATAGCCAACAATTACTCACTGTATTCTTTATTTCATGTGTGAAGAGAAAAATATATCAGGCCTAAATGAGTATGACCCTTTTTGAACAGTTCTGATTCCAACTACAAATTTCAAGGTTTTCATGAAATGACTTTAAGAAAGAAGAGCTATATAAAGGAGAAGGAACATGCCTGAAAATGGCTATGCCAACCGCTGGTCTGGGGATTTTATGTATTTTATAATTCTTACAAAGATCACAGTTGAACTTAAGATCATTAGAGGGAGTTGATGGGAAGTGAAAAAAAAGATAATTGATGAAGCCTTAAATGTTTATTTACCGTAAACTGACTTGCAAGTACTAGTCTGCTATGACAACTCTCCATTCCTCATTATCGTTATTATTTAACCTATTTTGGCTGCTGCTCAAAAATGTTAATTGAAATTAGAAGCTTTTTCTCACTTCTTGCATATTGCACCTAATGATCTAAATGCAGCTCATCTCAGCAAAAATCCATGCAGTGCAGGGTGATACTATTTTTTTTTTTTTGTGTCCTTTTCTTAATTTTTAAACAAGAGGGAACAGATGTGAAAAGATGTCAAAAAAATGATTTGCCAAATCTAAATATTTGGCTGGAACACATTTGTCAGTTTTCACAAGAATGAATTTATTGATTGATTGATTGATTGATTGATTGAGATGGGAAGGGGAAAGAATAAAAGAGGAAAAGAAGGTCTAGAGAAGTGATCTTTAAATAACATTCCCAACAAGGATAACACTAGGGAGATGGAGACTGGTTAAAATCCACTTGCTGTAAAACCTACATCAGGTAATTTAACCCTGCTGTCTGTACTCCAGCGAATGCTGATTATCAGGCTCTTTTCTGTCCAATGACTAAACATAGTAGAACAGGGAAAAAATTACGTCTATTATATTCTATAATATACACCTATTCTGTGATAGATGCAAATGCCCATCAGCTCATCTCCAAACACTCAGTCCTGCTGCAGAACAGAACACATTTAAGTTGAGACGTGTCCTATGAACAAGGGAACTAGCCATCCCAACTCTTCCTACATAGGCTTTTGCTACAAAGAATTTTATATGTATTCTTTTATAGTGTTGCATTAAAATGTTACACATCATGTAATACACTACAAAAAAAGCATCATTTTTAAAGTGTTTTCAGACTCTACTTAAACATAGATCTCAATCCTTAGCATTTTAGATTGCAATTAATATTTGCAATTAAAATTATTATAAAATAATCAGAATGCCATTACTCAACAAAAGTCAAATTATGATTCAACACATAACACTTTTCCATAGCAACTGCTGAAAAAAAAAATATTTCTCATGCACATTCATAAAAGGAAAGCTAATTCTTTATTGTTTCCTAATGATGCAGCTAAAAATCTAGGACATCTACAGGGAAAATGAAATTTAAAAATATCTGCTTAGAATGTGTAGCTAGTTTTACTTAAAAAAAAAATAAATAAATAAGAAAAGCATTACTCAGAATCAGTAAAAAATTGATACAGTAAAGGAAAGAAAAAAATCCCTAAACTTAGACATTGATTCTTTCCATTCCTATAATACATTTTGGATCTGTGGGGAAAGTTCGGATTAAAATCTTTTGAAGAAAATACTGGAAAATATTCAGCTTTTTAATGAAGTTTTACATTGAAATGTAAGGCCTGCTACACAAACTAGGATTCTTCAGCCCAGGCAAAAACACTGCTGAGGGTAAGGTGTATAAGAGCTTTCTATAAATTCAGAAGTGACACAGAGAAGGTAAAAAGGGAGCAAGAATACAACAATTGTGATATCAAATGAGTTTAGAAGAGGACAGGTATGAAAGAAACAAAATCCGTGGTCAACCTCTTAGTCACTGGATACTGTAGATGAATCAAAGTTTAGGTAAATTGCAAAACTGCTTAGAATATTTCTTAGTCAAACATCCTCTGAGTCATATTAAATGGAAACATTCTGTCTTTGGCTCTGGAAGCCACTGAACTGCCTGACACTGGAAAATGAGTTTCTGGAAAAAAATCTCTATCCCCCCTCCTCCCCCCCCCCCCCCCTTTTCTTATTCTTCCCCAAACAACTCTTTGCTGTATTCCACCTGAGTGATAGCGTACAGAGCTAGGTAGACCTTTGGACAGATTATATGCCAATATATTTCAAAGTCCATAACAAACCTATTGACAAGGGGTATTTGCTTTAAGATAGCTAAAGTCAGTACTTCTTTTAACTATACGGACAAAGGCAGCTCAAAAGAAATAAACAAATAGAACTAAGCTTGTGATAAAGCTCACAGACTCAACTACTAAAACATGAGATGTGCCATGCACATATCCTATTTTCCAGCACATTCAACCAAAAACTCAACCACTGCAAACAATGGAAGGATCTAAACAGCCTTAAATGAGCTTGGAAGGAAGGTCTGCATATGGAGTGCCCTGAAGGGCTCCCCAGACAGTCAGCTACAGATGTTTCCCTCCTCTCAGAAGACAGCACAGTAAAGGAAACAAACCATCAAACAAAAACAGGTTGACAAAAACTGATCAAAATACTGTACAAAGCCATGTTTGAATATGTTACTTTTAATGAGCAGGTTTGATTCCAGTTTGGTATACACTTAAATCTTTTACTGCATCTTGGTAGAAATTTAGATGATTAACATAGCTTGATATTAATACCCAAAGCACTAAATATGCTGCACAACAATTTGGTTTAAAGAGACGTACAAGTTCCAGAAGGTAGGGGTGTAAACTGTGGAACACATCCTAAAATAAAATAAACAGCAGAGGGGTGAAACAAATGCCTTCTAATAAAAGCAACTTATTTTTAAAATAATTCAGTTTTTGATTCTTTTACACATGTATTTCTTGTATCTCATTTGGTAGAGGAAATACAATGATCTTATCAGTCACTTGCATTTCTGGGCTCAGTTTCCCTATGGACTTGATTTTAGAGGTCTTTTCCAACCTAAATCATTCTGTGATTCTATGATGCTATGATCAAGCTCATTAGAAAACACATGAATACCAAAATCTCATTTATTTTCAAGTATATCCTGACATTAAGTACAGAGTTATTACTTCCTTAAAAATGTATATTGCATTATTACGAGAAAACTTAGAGCTGGAAGGGAAAAAAAAACTTATCATAAACAAATACTACTTCTCTTCATCAAAAGTTAGTTTGCAGTGGAGACCTTACTTCTTACATTTAGATGTTTATCTTCATGACTTACAAATATATGCTCTCAGCTTTTTAAATAAACAGTATGGCCAGTCTGTATAACCTTACGGAGTTCTTTCACCAGGAAAAGAGAGAAACACAAGAAAAAAGCCATATTGAAACAAGCAATATATCCCCCCCCCCCCCCCCCCAAGAATTTGTCATCAGGCACTATTTAAATTTAAATTTTATATTGCAGCTGTTCCTGCGAACTTGCTAGAAGCTGCCATTAGTTGTAACCACAGGCTGTTGTAACATGGTAAGGTTTCGTGAGAAACCTCTGCAGCTTGCACAAGTCATTCAGCAGGGACATTTCAGTGTCCCTTAAAGGAAGTTTCACATGAAGCTTGGCAGCCAGGATGACAGGGCATGCTAATATGTCACTGGAGGCAGAGAAGGCCCTGAATGTCACATGCAGCAGATACTCATGCAAAGTTCTTACCGATGTATGGAAGTAATCATAGCTTTCATACTGCACTGTTTTTCCAATATGTCATTCCTATGTCTATGGCTACTACTACTCTAAGACCAATTCTAGCATTTCTGAGCAAGACCTGGTGCCTCTTAACCTTCAAGTGAAACCCTGGAAATGAACCTTCAGGTGAAACCGTGGAAATGACTCTCATGCTGCAGTGCCCCACATATGAAATGTACCTAACTGGGTGATCAAGCAAGATTCAGTGCTGTTGCTTTTTCTCTTTGGGATGAGTGGTGACCAGCAGTGAATAAGACCATTTCCATAAAGTAAGAGTGCTTAATGTTAGCTCATGACAATAGGAAATACTTAAAGAGGTCTACATGTATGTCTTGTGACTGGATACCAACAGTGCAATTGGACACATGACTGTAATAGGCACAGATTTATTCAGGCCATTTCTAATCAGGGTCATTCTGACACCCGTAGCAGTGATGTGGAAGAAATGGATTTTGGTGCTGAACAGATTCTATCAATAACAGTTAAAAAAAAAAAAAAAGAAAAACCACAAAACAGAACAAACAAACAACAACAAAAATGACAACCAACAAAAAGAAAAAAAAAAAGCCCTGTTTCTATCAAAGACCCAAAGGACCCAAAGGACAAAATGAGAAAACCACTGCAAAAATATCAGTTTTTCCCTTGTTCAATATAAGCCATAGCATTACCAGTCTTATCAAACCATTGCATTCCCACTAATGACTCAGGGATTTGAAATGAGAAAACAAGCCCAATCTGTTTCTAATTTATTAACAAGGAAACAAACTCTCCCCTCATTCTCCTCTCAAAGAATAAAAGCTGCTATGTTTTGTTTAATTGTGCTTCAGCTTTGGAATCAAAATAGCCAACTGCTACAGGTACTGGAAAAATTAGTTGATTTATTGCAAAACTTATGTAAAGCAACACATAAAGGGAAATCAAATGCTGCTAATTGTTCTCTAAAGCGCTTTCCTATGGGCAGCAGAAGAGAAATAGAAATAGCCACCTAAGACAATGCATAAATATTTTATTAATTTATACAGATTCTACCAGATTTTTTCTTTTTTAATGAAAACTACTGAGAAAAAGTGTCTTCATTTTTATTCCCCTATTCCCATTCCCCATCAAGACCATATTGATCATATGGCAAACTCCAATAATTGCAAACAAATTGTATTTAAATTCATAATTTTCAAAAACTTTTGCCGCCATAATTTTTAACATCCCCCCCCAAGATATTTATACTCCCTGACATAGATTTTACTGATTGTTACAAATTTTGAATATTTCAGAATATTTAAACTTCCTCATACCCTGCTCCAAATCTCTGTTCTGAACAGAATGAGCAGAACATTATAGTTTAAAAACATTAACCTCAACATCTACTCAGCCCTGGTGCTAGTGATACTGTGCTTTCAGTTTGCTTCTCTGGGGAATCTAATGTTAAATTCATCTTTTTTGCTTTTTAGCCCAGCAAGACCATGGAAGCAAGAGAACAAGATTAGACTATGCACTGTCTCTGAATACAATTTAAAATGCTGAATGAAAACCCAAACTAGCCTCAATAAAAATGCTGTGTACAGCTCTGGAGCTCGTCCTGCTTCAGCCTCTTCATTTCTGGACCTTTGCGGAACTGCATGGAAAACAAACTCCTGTGATACAGTGTCACAGCTTTCCACAGTCCCTGATGGAAGTACAGTACAACAGCATCATTATCGAGACAAAAATGAAACAGGAAGAGAAAAAAACAACTTGAGCTTCTGCCCCATCCTGCCAGGCAAGACTTTGCCCTGTGAAGAAGCTTAGTCTTGCAGAAGCTCATTCTTGTGAAGGTTGCTTTGTGCTGTGGTCTGTGAGCAGGTTTGGTCCTGAATAGTCTCATCAGAGAAACTGGCAAATATCTGCAGAAGCCAGAGAAATCTACATACTATGTGTCTTTTTACTGATTCCTCCAAGATTATGTTCTGCCAATGCATTTTCTTCTGCTGTTGTCCAGGCACACTCAAAACACCTATTAGCCCTTCACCCTCACCAGTAATATATTAAAAAGCTTTATCAGCTCTCTAAGAGCTGATCAACCCTCTAAGACCCATCTATCCGTTATCTTAAATTATCATTATATCCTATGTATTTAAAAAATTGTTGGATATAATAGGCAATATTCTTTTGCAGTGCAGGGATACAAGCAAAGTGGGGACAGGAGAGGACACTATCCTTTCCTGTAGGGTTGGGACAATGAGCTACCAGAAGTCATTCTCTCTCCAGCTCATTGAGCTCTATGTGCTGCAGTGCCAACCATGCCAAATCACTGAACTTGTTTGCTCATCCCTGACAGCCATCACCTTCTGGGAGAAAGCTAAACATAGCAAGAGTTTAGCATCCTTAATCCACACATGTTACAGCCCAGCATAAAGTAGGTGAGGAATTTTTGGATACTTGCTGCTGGAAGACAGACAAGACAAGCTACTACAGAAAAAGATGTCCAATCCTCATTTCCAATTATAATTTAACAGCACCTCAAAAAATAGGCAACAAATGCAGAAAAAAAAAAAAAGCGCACTTAAATTTATGTAAATCACCTGCATGCATTTGGTACATTATTAACTCTTGAGTGGAGTAGAAAGAGGGAAAAAAAAAAAAAAAGCTAAAAAGATGTATTGAGACATTTCCAGGAGAGAAGCAAGAGACTGAGACAAAAAGATCCCCACTCTTAATAGAAAACCTGAATTTGTTTAGTATCATACTGTGACAATAAACATGGCTTAGAAGCTGTGATACAGACGTGGCTTCTTTGGTCCATTCCAGCTATGGGTGCATAGAAGCTCTGGAAGAAATGCAGCACCGTGGAGGAGGGTGAACTGGAGATCACTCTGGAGAGCACCACGCTCAATTCTGTCCATATCACCAAGGTGGTCCTTTTTATATATATATTCTCATAGCTCATTTTCAGGTTCAGCCATGGGAGACAGCATCCTACTACCAGGGACATGAAAAAGAGGTAATTCTAAGTTACAGTAAGAACCCTTCAAAACAGATGGAAAAAGGTGATGCTTCTAGAGCACCCTCCCCTCCCTGGAGGATAGATATATTTCTTTCACTGTTGTTTTAAGTTTTGAACTGTTCTTTCTAATTACTAACATTTGTTTCTTGTTTCAAAGTGATTATGCCTACAGAATTTTGTTTCTAAGTTTTGCCATGAATAACCCCCCCCCCCCCAAAAAAAAAAAAACAATAAAATAAAAAAAAATCTGCTGATCTCATATAGTGGGGATAGGGAAGTAGCAGATAGTTTCCCCTTAATGCAAGAGAAGAAGCCAGGGCAAGGGGCAGGACAAAGAAAAGCAGTCCAGCAAGTCTTGGTATACTACTTTAGGAATGAATAAATGTGCACAAATAAATTTGTGAAAATGTTATTCCAAAGAGATCCAGGCACTGAGAGGAAAAACAAAAGTATCTCATAAAAGTATTGGCAGCTTTATAAGTGATGAACAATCCTTTTTTTGTTTTTTTGTGATTTTTTTTGTGATGTGATTTAAAGAGTTCTTATTACTTTACAAGAAATCCAGGGAACAATGTTCCTGTCTCCAAGAACATAATTATTAAACTGAAACACATACCCAGTTTCTGAGGCATCAGAGAGCAGTCTCCCTCTCTCAAAAACCTGGTTTAAATCCAAGAGGCTATATGGTCTTTTATTGTACAAGCTTTTGTAAAACTCAGAAGCAGACAGGAGCTACAATAAAACAGTTGTCTCTGAACATAGGTAGTAAGGAGGTAATTGGGGTTATAGGCCAGAGTCCTCTAGATGCATCTGAATTTATTTTAACTTCACCCAAGCAAACAGTCCTACTGAGATCTGAACTGTATGAGAAAGCCTCAAATACCAATGCCTTCATACTTGGAGATTGGTAGCAGGAGATGCGGTACGGCAGAAAGGTGTTTAAAACACATTTACATAAATAAAATTCAAGAATAGCAGCCCTGCTTCTAGCAGCATTCATTACAGTCTTCTGAAAATGAGTCTGTTACCACAGTAACCAAGCTAATATTGGCTTTCCAGCTTGCAGACATTAAATCTCTTAAATGCAGGTGCAAAGGATGAATTCACAGTTTTGGAACAGGTGAATTTTCTCTGCCAAAAATGTCTGCATTTGGAAGAAAGAAAATGCTATAATTATTTATTTATTTATTTATTTATTTTTATGGTAAAGCTGTAGCTAATCAGCAACCCAAAGAAAGCAGTGGAGGGGCTTGTGATGTTAGTAAAACTTGCACTGGATGGAACACAAGCTATAAGTACGCAGTTTCGCTGTTCTTTGCCCAGAAATATCAGACATGATTCAGAGAGTAGTTCTGCTGATGGTTAAGGTGAGCGAGAATTCATTTCGCTCTCTTTCAAATGTAGGAATGACAGGCAAAATATAGATTGGTTTTGGTCAAGTGAGCAGCTAAGGTTCTGAATACGAATAAGCAGTAGACCCGTTAAGGCACAGCATACTTCCCAGGGCTGTTTTCCAAAGGAGAAAAAAAAAAAAAAAAAAAAAAAAGCCTTGGAAATATCTATTGTTCTTCAAGAAAACTCTACTGTGCTAGCCTCTCCTACTAAGCCAGTAGTACAAGTTATATGTAGATGTATGTTGTAGATATCTAATTTTTCCCAACTTAGTGGCTAGTACCAAGTTACAGAAGAACACTCGTTGCTAACTCTCTTTAGAATTATTTTCATGGCATTCATTATTACAGCTTTTTATTTTCTTTTTTTTTTTCATTTATACTTATATCGACCATTTGCCTGTTAATTCCAGTCTAAAGAAACACTTATGAACTAGGAGTTTTACAATTGATACATTCTAAACAATATACATATTCCAAAGAAATTCTGTATTTTATGTTCAATATTTTATGTTCCAAAATGAAACTGTATTCTGGAATTAAATCGTTATTAGATAATATTTTTAAAATAGATAAATATATGCATGTTCATACAACACCTAAGCCTACTATCTGTTTCGCTTCTAGTATCATTTCTTGAAAAATCTTCACCAGTCTAAGAATATGAACATTTGGGGAAAAGAAGCCAAAAGCTGCTAGTCCTAGCTGCAGGAGCTGAGGATGCCACCAGGATGCCCTAATCTCTCAGAGGGGTTGTGCTCACTGTAAGGTTAATGAGTCACTTCTTTCTCTCACTCTCTGACTAAAGCATTTTTAAAAAGTGACACAGAGATGATCAGCCAGCTGGAAAAGCCACCCTTAGACTATGCAGCACACAGGTCAGATTGGCTTAGGAGAATTTTCTGCCTTTTTCAAGTGCACAATCTCACTCTAGCAGTTCCAAGTCCTGAGGTCCAAGTTTCAGAGTAACCAAAATAACCTTTCCCAATTCATCTGCTATTTGTTCAAAATGACTTCAGATAAGCTTTCTAAACACTAGAAAGAAATAACAAAAGAAACATAGTCTATTGCATGAGGACATAAATTATCATTCTTGCTTTTCTGTGGGCATATTCGGGGATTTTACTTAGTGATTCACCCAAATGTTTTTAATAAAGCTTCTTTCCTCTCTTAAGTTTGACTGTCAGAAATGACATTTCAGATTTAAGGGATCTCTCAGGCATATTAGATGAAAACAAAATTTGCAAAGAATAAATAGAAGTTTTTTATAACAGTTAGTGGATAATCTCGCTCAGTTTTAAAAAGAGTTGGCATCTTATCCAGTGTTTTGCTAGTGCTCATCTTCAGGATCACGATCTTTTAAGTAGCTATGTTGGTCCATAAGGAGTTTCTGAATTAACTCTAAAATATTTTCTGTATAAACACCATTTAGAATACTGAACATTTTAATAGCAGACATATAACTGAAGAAAATTCAGTTATATTCTGAAAATCTATTCTGAAAATATCTATTCTGAAATCTATTTTTTCCTTTCTCATGCTGTAGTAACACCTTGAAGACTAAGCATCATGACAGAGTAAAGTCACTGTCTTATGAATCGGCACAGATAAGAAAGACCTTTGCAAATACTGACAGCTGGGGTGAACAAGAATCTATACTAACAATTTATTACATATTTATTATATATACAATATATAATATATCTCTTTCATAAAAATATTCAAAGATGTTTGATGCATGGGAAAATGGAATGCATCATGCTAACATTCAGAGGAAAATGCAAAATAAAATTGTTTTTCTACATTGAAGTATGTTTTATTGATTTTTAGAAAAAAATACAGAGCAGCATACTATTAATTGAGCAGATTTCAGCCTGCTACTAAGTCATACATACCGTATTTCCTTTTAATTACATCATCTTCAATCTCTTATCACGAAATTTGTGAAGATTTTATTATCCTAGTCCACAAGCAGTGGTTCAGTGTGCGTGGAAGAACACCAGCATTCAAACACTCAATGTCACTTCCTAGCCCTCATGTTTGCTTCCATATAAATGAAGGACGTTCTCTGTGCTGCTTGTTCTTCATTCACAGACAAAGCCATTTGTGCCAATACACCAAGGATTTTAGGAGTGTTCTTTTGACCAAGTACATCCAAACTTCAGTTCTTGCAGTTTGTCATGAAAGGTAAATCTATGTAAATGATAGTTTGGCCAAGAGAAGAAAGCCTTGAGTAAATCTTTACTTCAGATATCTGTTTTACTTAATATCTGATAGGAAATCGTGACCGAAATGCACATATTTTAAACTGAAATTAAGCACTGATTTACATAAAAAGTCTAATAGCAATTATCGGTTAGATAATATCATTATTATCTAACATAATTTTGAAATGTTTTTCCTTTAAGTAAAAATATTCACTTCTTTTTCCTTTAGATTTTTAAATACAAATTGATATCAAATATAATCCAGTGGCTCCAGGCTTTCAAAAATGTTGATTAAACAAAAATCACTCAAAGTTTTCAAAACTCAAGTTTCTCTGCCCCAGGGCCCTCGATATTTAACTTTCTTATTAAGGGAAAAGTAGTTGAAATTATAATAATGATTTTAATAAATCTAGAAAATATCTGTAGTAGTTGTAAGAATGCCTATTAAATTAAAAATCTTCAGTTCACCAAACCTGTGCAGCACAGGACTGCTTAAAATCCAAACACCAACAAAACATGGGTGATCCTGACTCCTGTGCCTTACAGAAATTCAGGAATACAGTCACCAGGCAGAGTTGTCATCTTTGCACGACACAGCAACAGCAATGTTTTTTGTGACAAGTCCTATTTTTCATAAAATTATACTGACTGACTCAAGTCAACATTCATCCTCTAATATCTAACGAACTGAATCTCCTGTGGTGTCCTCAAGGACTGACAATGAGCTAACTGGGTTACAGTGCTCTAAATCAGCCTGTATTTACATTTAAAATAATCAAAGAATACTGAGCCATTACATTTTACAGCTCTTCTATTATTAGTATCATATTTACTAAAATTTGTCAGACTTAAAGCTTTTTGATCAATTCATCTGAATATCTTTAGTATAAGTTATCAAACCTGCAGATAGAAAAATGCTTATTTTGCAGCTTCTGCTGAAATAGGCAATGTGGTACTACTTCTCTGATACCCTCACAACTTTCTTCCTTAAAGAAATAAAACAATTCACTATTTCTGTCTTTCCTCCATCATGCTTGATAACTTCATAATTTAAATTGATACCAGTGCAGAAATTCTGATATGGCAGAGCTTGACTGAACTACTTGCTATGCACATAATCTTTTCTGGAGTGTCTAACTCCTTCAGTCACTCACTCTTTCCTCCCTAAATTAATTTATTCTCATGATTTAACATTCTCTAAGAGTCTGGGTAATGTCACTCACCTCAGCTATCACTTGTACATAGAATATATTCCATTAAATTAACGGAATGTATACTAAAAACAGTGCATATAAACAAGCACTTAAGATTTCAGAACTTTGGCATTTTCCATGTACTTGAAGGAAAACAGAACAGCCTTTCAGCACTTTGGTGCAGTTATGATATTTTAAAAATCTAAACCTGAAATATGCTAGAAATTTTGACAGGTGTATGTTGGTTTTACACCTGCAAGAGAAATAAATAGTCTGAAGCAGACACTAATTTCTGACTCTCAATTTTATAGTTTGAGAAACAGTCACATAGTGTATCAACATAGCATAGAGAACTCAAGCTTGCAATTTTGCACAGTGTTGTGACAGCTAAGGGTTCCAACACTGTTTCAAATGAAGGTGATGTATTTTTGGTATGAATTAATAATAAAACATTAACCTTCAGGTAAGCAAACTGTTGTTTACCAACAATCCCCAAACATAGGCTTAGTTCATTATCCCATTTCCTTCATCTGCCTCCAAAAGCTCTGCCTGTTTTCAAGGCTTCCTGCAATATTCCTCCATCATTATCATTTCCTTTTTCTTCACCAGTCACACACTGTTATGGCATATAATGACATATAATCTGCATTCATTGCAAAAGCAACAACAGTTTCCTTATCACCTTCACATCGGGTTTAATTTCTGGTAAAATGGTAAGTCACAGATTCCTTTTTGTTATTGTAAAGCATGCTGCTGTGTTATGGAATTGTTTCCCTACTTTACAGAAAGCTTGAAAATCCTATTTGTTTTAAAAGAAACTCAATTCTTATTTTTTATTTTTTAAGTTATTGAACAATTCTACTTATCTACAGATAGGTTCTTAACGGGCAAGAATGTCTAGGTTTTTGTCAAAAGATTAAATAAATCCACAACATGAAAGAAGAGAATTAAAATACTAGAATAAACAAAATGAAAGGGGGAAAAAATAAAGTAAAAACATTCTAAGTTTTATTAAAGTAAGAATCTTCTTCCCTTCAAGGGTCTATCACTGAATTGATCTAAAAACAGACATGAGGGTAGCACCTCACTGTTCAAAGCTTGCATCACACTTCCCTAACCCTTTCCTTCCCATTGAAAAATGTGTGCCAGTCATCACTCATGCATAGTCAAACCTAGCTGAAGTTAGCAGTTCTCCAGTTTCACAGTGATGTAAATAATAATAATAATAATTAAAAAAAAAAAAAAAGTGAGACAGCCCACATACTGCTTCTCTGGATAGCCATAATCCCTTTCCGTAAGGTTGCTCTCACAGAGACCCATTTTAACTCAAAATGAACCTGAAACTTCAGTGCCTGGTCAAGTACCTCGGAAGGATTTTCAACATAAGATATGCAGAAACATATGGTTTACATTGGGAAAACTCTAGTACTTAAAATATTTACATTATTATTTTAATGCACAGATTATTTCCTTCCATTAAAATAAAAATAATAATAAAAAGTTTGAAAAAAAAAATTATCTCCATAGTAAGGCACAACAAATATTTAAATCCAGTTTCTCGGTGAGACCCCATAAATATTCTTATCAAAGATAAATATTGTAAAAAATATGCTACTGTAATTTTGAAACAGCACAAAATTCAGCACAATAATTTCCACTTCACTATGTAACTTTCAGTAGAGGAATTTATAAGTGGATTCCCTGTCACATCATATGAGACAAGTTTCTAATTTCCAAACATTTCCAATGAAAATATTCTTCAGATTGATAAGGATTAGGTAACAGAGATTTTTCAGTTCTTCAAGAAAGAAAAAAAAAGAAAAGATTCAATAACACTATATTCACTGTCTTGATCAGACACCATGACAGACAGAAATAAAAGCCCCTCTAGAACTGCGACATGGTAAAAGTTTATTTGTCCTCTGATCTGTTCACTGAATATATCTCCTTTCCTTGCTGAGACCCTGCAAGAAACCTTGGGAAAAAATTATTAATCTTTCTCTGAAAACATTATTTGCTGATCTAGCTATAGCACCAGGGCAAAGTTAAACAGTCGGTTAATTTAGATTTTTACAGTTCTGCTAAACTTAGTAAAACTGATGTAATCGAGTACATAAGCTGTCTCTAGAAATACACAGCTTCTTTTCAGAGAATGAAATCTTCTGATGGACACAGGCAGAGATGGATAGAAAAATAAAATTCCCCTCAAAGTTCTGAAAATTGTTTTCCTTCTTTAACATTTTAGTTTTGACATTTTGTGAAAGAGAAACAACAGCAACTTCTCCATCCAAAGGATGCTTTACCAGAACAGTCCCAACACAGATTTGTACACCAAGGTCTCACATTTCAAGGAAAGGAGCTAAGCTTTGATATACCACTTGTTCCAAGACAGATCTGTCTCATTTCAAAACAGAAATTAAGTCCTAGAAAGAACTGTTGAAAATTACATTTGGAGGCATGCTTGATTTTGATAAAATTTGATGTTTTCTTGCCAGAGGAAAGTGAAATATTGAAGAGCAAGAGCCAATTAGAAACAATTCCTGTCCTGAATACTTGATCTAACCACTAGTGCTGAGACAAATTTCTAAGCTTTACACAGTAAGGATGTAGCAAAACTTGTCTCCTTGTGAATAAAGCTGAAATCACATGATCAGCTGTGCTTAGGCAAACTAGCTTCTCTCTGTCTCCGAGCAGGGTAGCTGGGAATCTGTAAATTTTACTGAGGGAAAAAATAATAATAAAAAAAAGGCATTGGTGCCTACCCCCATTTTGCAGCAATATTACTTGGGATTACAATTCACCTCCCACTGAAGACTCCCAGTGTTAACATCAACCAGTAAACTTGTCTGAAGTACAGCTGACACACTAAACAAGCAAATCTTCATAAGAAGGTGTTTTCAAAAGCCAATGAGAATTATTCTGCTGCAGCTCTGCTGCATGTCTCAGAAGTCAGAAAATAAAAGCCTCCTCTGAGCAGGCTGTCAGTGATATTAACACTGGCGGCCATCAGTGGGAGGTGAACAACTGAATCCTATACTCAGAAAATGCTTTTGCACTTTTTTAGAGATCTGGGGGGAAAAAAATATCACATTTGCTGAGTTTGGAGTTTACTGTTGCTAACCAGTTTCAGTTTGCTGACTAATATCCTTAAAGTTTTCTGCCACAATCCCACAATAATAGAAGTGAAGAGGAAAGATAGCACAAGGTGGCACAATGGCACACACCATTGATGGTCGGAAACAGGGTGCCTAATTAACATGAAAGTCAGCATGCAAAGCATTGATTCCTATCATGCTGATTCCCCCATCAAGCTCCTCCTCTCTTTGCTGTGCCTGTGAATCAGAGCTGTCAGAACAGCTCCCGGGTCAGTGGCCGATGCCCATGGGAGCAGCAGTGACCAGCAAGGCTCAGTATGGAAAGTGTAAGGAGGAAGGCTTTATGCATCATCAAGCCATCCTTTTTAATGCATGCAGTCAAGCATGAGACTCCACTAGTTCCCCACTCACTGGGATGCAGGGTGTTTTTTGGCATGGTATCTTTGTCATATTTAGTGATACTTTTTTCCCCAGGGAGCCATAACTCATCTATGCAGTTGGACACATTACATACAGTCCTTCATTCTCCCTGAAGAGGGACAGTGCAAAAAAACCTGCAAGCCACCATATCGCATGAGGAAAAAATCCGGTTCTGAGATTCAGTCTCAGAATCTCCCCATGCTGCTTGGCATCTGCCATCAATACGATATTTTTCTTTGCAGCTCAGAACATATGTCTCTTTGTGCATGAGAGAAGATTGGGTGAAAAAAATGACATAATCTGTATCTTTGTTAACCCATTTTCAGGGAACCGAGGTCCCATGACATTAGAAAGATAACTAGTTTTTCCATGTGCTAAAGCAAGATAATCTCCTGTGTTTTGTTTCCGCTGGCATCTTGTTTAGTACTTATGCAAATAATATAATTTATTTGAGCCATTTGCAACATTAAACATGGAATTCAGCAGACAGCATGCATGACTGAATTGCACAACCATATGAGAATGAAATGGTTTCCAAAGATAGTTACATTAAGCTTACATTTGCAGAATAAATAATTCAATCCTCATGCTCCACATTTAAATATTTATACAAATACACTGCTTGTCACAATTAGTTTGATTAAACTGTTAAGAAAAAAGGAACTGTGCGAGAAATGAGGCTTCATCCAGGAGGAGAAGCTATTTATATTGCAGTTAATTATATGAAATTACAGAAGAAGCAGCAGGTCAGGATGCAGTTCTCCACATCCAGCCAAAGATCTGATCCCTAGGTCATTCAGGGAAGGTTTCTTACACCAAATTTTTGTGTTTATTGAGCAACAGAAGACCCCGAGCTTATTTTGCCTCGGTTTCTCCTTTTCCCCTTCTCCCAATAAGACTTGGAAAGTCTTATTTATAGACTGAAAATGAACAGTGGTTTACAAAATATTTTCTGCATCATTTTCTTTCACAACACGCTCAGTACAAATTATTTTATATCACAGCATGCTCACCATACCTCCTTGAAGCAGGAAGTGAAACATTAATTGCAAAACCTTTTCTCTTTAATCTCTGGGGCATTTCTCAGGAAACTACAAAAATCAAACAGAATCAGAGAAAAGGCTGGGTTTGTGGTCTCCTTTAAAGATCAGAACAGAGATTATTTCTGATCTCTGCGATGTCCAGTGCTAAAAAGTTTAGGGGGACAGGATGCCACTTGTCCTCTAGGAGCAACTGAAGCTCTGACCACGTGCAATTTTGGAATGCTGCTGTAACAAGACTCAGGAATGGGTGAATGGGTCACTTTTATTCTGTGTTTTTCAGTGACCACAGGAAAAAAGGATGACTCCATCCCTAACCAAGGACAAACTGAACAGCATTATGTAGCAGCTTTAACTAAAAACAAACAAACAAACAAACAAAACAAACAAACAAAAAACTAGTGGGTGGAAGGGATCCTGCAGGACAAACCAAACTGAAAAACAGCTTACCATTCAAGCTATAGCTAAGGGATCTGCTCTTGACATCAAAGGCCACTGAACATAGATTGTGTCCAGAGGACAAATCAAAAATCCCTCTTGTTTCTATCTAGTTATTTTAATACCATTTGTGGAATACACCTCTGAGAGCCAGATTAAGAATGCTGCAAAGATTTATAAATACCTGTTGTACCTTTCAGCGGTGGGTGGTGGTGCAAGAGCACAGAGATTATAAAGGAAAGCATGAAATACTGCCTTTAACTGACATAGACCTGCCAAAACCTGCCAAGGAGTTTTTTTCTATGATTCAATGACACCAAAGAGTGTAGTTGCTGTAACTTTGAGGCAAACTACATTCCTGAATGCATGTGAAATTTTGTTTGTTTTATTGTATAGACAGTTAACATATTTCCTTATATTCCACTTTCTCTTTCCTTCTCCTTCCAAAATAAAATTTTAAAAAGTTTCATATTTCCAAGCATGAACACACAATTACATTAAAATAAAAGCTAGACTAAGAAGAATACTGTCAATGAGGTGATGATTTAGTTTTCCAATACCAGCAATAAGCTCATGTAGTCTTGGGAAAACTCTTGCACCACCTAGAATTATATGTTTAGAAAGGAACTCTAGCGAGCCTGAACCCGGCCCCCTTTATTGGTGGCATCTGGGAGAAGGTTAAGCCTAATGGTATACACAAAGATGAATACATAACCAAGGACAGAACTGGTGCCCTGTCAGAATGAAAAATAGGTTTATTGTCCAATTTCCCTATTTCTCCAAAGTTTGTGAATCAAGAAGAAAATAGATGGACAATTACCCCTGCTTCCCTCCTAAGTGGGCAAAGTTAGGTATCTCATAATTGTCAAATCCTACCCTTAAAATGTTTTCTTGCCTCGTACAGCAACATCACTTTATGCAGCCACAGTCCCCAAGAAATCCAAAATGGATAGCCAGATAAATTCAAAAAAATTGATGTAGAGTTTACTAATAAAAACTGTCACCACAGCGCAGAACCGCTTTTCTTAAGCAAAAGGCAAAAAAAAAAAAAAGTGAGAGACAGAAAGAAGGAAGAAAGAGGCATCACAGACTTCATTCTTGCAGAGAAGTAGGAGGAGAAAGGAAGTACACATGATATGGGCATTTATCAGCTTGAATTTTTCAGGAAATGGATTATTCGGACCCTTCACTTTCTCCCCTTCCATTTCTCTGTCACCAAAACAGAGCAAAGAGCAACATTTCTGTGTCAGAGAAGTCAGGCATCAGGGGTTTTATTGTTGTATTTATTACTACCTACAGAAAATTCCTCCCCAACAGCCCTCAAAGCTGGCAGCCTGCTGAGAGAAAAAACAGTAGAATACATGAGCTATTTACTGTATCTGCCAACTTGCCCGCAAGATTTTTACAGGGCTGGGGAAAGGCTTCACTTTCACATTGATCATGTAGTAAATCAGGAAAGGCAAATTCCAGCCAGTATCTTTGTGAAGAGGCTTCAACAAACCAAGACTTTTGTGCATCAAAATCATTCTTCCATATTATTTTCTTGACTATTCTAAATTGTATTTGTAGATTAGTAAAGCAGTGGTAGCAGAGAAGACTTTAAACCAGCTTAAGCTGGACCTGCTACTGAAAGAAATGTTCATGACAGATTAGCTTTAATATGGAGAAACTGTCCAGCAATGTTACTGCTTAAAGGTTTGTGCAAGCCCAAGGACTTGACTGGCACAGGTATAGGAACAAAAGGCATGACAAAAGATTTGGGTATGAGGGGAATTTAGAACTGTTTTTCAATACTTTTGCCTGTCATTTTAAATATATACTGGTTCAACATATAAAAATGTTATTTCCTATATGTTTGCAATATCTCACAAGATTTCAAGTTACAAAAATATGCAGGTTACCAGGGGGCATTATTTGAAGTCTTATTAACGATTAGTTACCACTGCTCAGTTATTCTTCAGAGAATCACGCAGGACTGGAGTCTGACAGATGGCCATGCCCTTCCCTTTCAACTGCCCGCTCTTCCCTCTCACCCGTTTTTTCCCTTTTATTTTGGTACTAAAGGATGCACTTACTTATCCATGATTATGCCACTTCTCAACAGTCATGCAATCAAGGCATAATTTGTTCCATCAGAAATGTGAGAAATCATTTAGAAAAACATTATTCACTGTCAGCTGAGTCTGAGTCAGGGAAAAAATTGTCCAGAGGTTGTAGAAGAGAATGAACTTTTAACCATGTTATTAATTTCTTTGATTTCACAATGTGCTACTGTCTAGTCACTGTCCCTTGAATATAAGGTTTCTTCATATTCAGAACATTTTAAAAGCAAATCCATCATAAAGCAGGAGAGAATGATAATGCTAACCAATATTCCCTTCTCTACAGGAACGAAGGAAAAAGAATCACAGTGACAAAACATATTCCATTTTTGTCCTCAAAAGAGTAGTGCACCTACCATATAAATAACTACAGCTTACTTGTATTCTACATGCAATAGATATTTTACTACATATGTTTAATATGTCAAATGCATACAAATGCTAAATAACTCTTTGATTGCTGGAGATAGATTCAGTTGATTAAAACGTTGCTTAGCGTATGTGAAAGCAAAGTCAGGGTCTGTTCCTTTCTGGGATTAAGTAAAAAGAGCAAAAAGTAAACACTGTTTAAAAAGCAAGGGTTTTTAAGATTCGCATTAAGAAACAACTGCTGCTAAGGGCTCTGTTTATTTTACCTTTCCATGTCATCAGTAATGGAAACAAAGTTCATGAAACTAACTCGGTGTGTCCTAGAATAATGAAGAACTCAGCCACTGAGCCTGATCCATTAAAGCGATCCATCCATGTAACTCACAGACTGTTTTCACACATCCTCTAGGAAGTCAGAACAAGACACCTTGGTCAGAATAAACCTGTATTCCCAGAGAGATCTTACGGAAGATCAAGAAACTTGAAGAAAATTCAGCTTTCTGCAACCATAAGACATACAAGCAGAAGGAACAATAATGACAAGCCACGGTTTTCCCTTACTATTCTGGTTTTGAAATTGCTCTGAAATGGTGACTAGGGTAAAGTGCAGCACTGAAAAACTTTAGCTTAAGTAGAGATTAAGGACATTATTAACATTTATTCCATAATTGACTAAATACTGTCTTGCATAATCATCTCTCTACAATACTAACAACTGTGTTAAAAATGGAAAAATAAATAGACTAAGGCTTGCTAAAATATTATTATGCAAAACATACAAAATTAATTCAATTGAAGGTGAGAAAACAGGGTGTTCTTATTAGAGGTTGTTCAAAAGCCAGACATGGAAAAAGCCATAACAGACAAGCAGACTGCAGAGAACAATCCTACCATTACTGCATACTGTGGGGACCTTCCCATCTCTCTGTGTATGTCTGTTTCTCTTTTAGTAGAGTAGTTCCAGAGTTGGAAGAGACCCACAAGAATCATCGAGTCCAACTCCTGGCTCCACACAGGACCACCCAAAAGTCAGACCATATGTCTGAGACCATTGTCCAAATGCTTGTTGAACTCTGGTAGGCTCGGTGCCACGACCTCCCTGGGGAGCCTGTCCCAGTGCCCAACCACCCTCTCAGTGCAGAACTTTTTCCTAACACCCAGCCTGACCCTCCCCTGTCCCAGCTCCATGCCGTTCCCTCGGGTCCTGTCGCTGTCTCCAGAGAGCAGCGCTCTTCGCCTGCCTCTCCGCTCCCCTCGTGAGGGAGCTGCCATGAGGCCTCCCCTCAGCCTGCTCTGCTTGGGGCTGAACAAACCAAGGGACTTCAGCTGCTCCTCATACCTCTTCCCCTCTAAACACTTCACCATCTTTGTAGCCCTCCTTTGGACACTCCTTAATAGTTTAATGTCCTTCTTGTACTGTGGTGCCCAAAACTGCACACAGTACTCGAGGTGAGGCCACACCAGCACAGAGTAGATTGGAACGATCACTTCCCTTGACTGACTAGCAATCCATGCTTGATGCACCCCGGGACACAGGTGACTCTCCTGGCTGCCAGGGCACACTTGCTGTTGACCAAAATGCCTAGTTCCCTTTCTGCAGGGCTGCTCTCTAGCCTTTCATCCCCCGTACTGCACATATAGCCAGGATTGCCCCTTCCCAGGCACCGAATCTGGCGCTTGCTCTTGTTAAACTTCATGCAGTTGGCGATTGCCCAGTCCTATAATTTGTCAAGAACTCTCTGCTAGGCCTCTCTAACCTCAACAAAGTCAAAGGGTAGAAAAAAAGGGTAGAAAAGCAAGACCCCATGACTCTATACTGATAGGCCCTAACACATAACATGTTTTTTTAAGCTTTGGTAACTTTAAGATTTATCAGAGTTATTTTTCTGTAGACCTGTTCTGAACCTATTTTCTAGGTTCTAGACCTATTTTCTAAAAGACATGAATAGGCATGTCTCTTTTTAACTTTCTTACAAAGAATGCATGCTAATAGAAGAACACGTGGTCTTTACAGCTCAGAGATAACTGTTTCAGTACCCAAACAGTTAAGATGTCTGGATGCCTGCATTTGGACAGCAAAAGTTTTTGGTTTGCATCCTGAATTAATTTTATCTCCAATCCTTCTAACAAGAAACAACTTTCTTCTTGCTGCAGTGTAGAAACTTGATTATTAGTGATACAGAAAAATATGCCTAATTATTCACCTAGTGTTTTTCCCTTGATCATTTAATTGGCCTTAGATCACCTTTATTGGATTCAATTACATTTTCAAAGGAGGAAACTGCAACCCATTTAATAAATGTGCTTCCCAAAATTTTACAGATTCTGGCAGTGAGAGCGAGGGTAAAAAAAAAAAAGAAGCTATTGATTACAAGGGGACATTTGTTACAAAAACAGTTTTTTACCAGCTTCAAAGTGTTAGTATTGAAGATGAATTTGTGATAGGACACGTTCATATCCACAGAATCATGAGATAACTCCTGGGTCAAATAATTAGCATAACTTACATGTATAATTATGCTATTTTTTCAAATCTTCTTGGAAAGCTCAGACATGACTATGTATGAGAGTTCTACATGCACTTTAACTTAGGCTTATGGTCTGAACATTACCACTAAACATTTTGCACTTTGCAACTGACTTAAGACATAGTTCTGAAATTCAAAAAACAAATCCTTGCTAGTTCTGTAAGCTGTTCAGATGCGCAGCAATCCAGATCCAGCTGAGAAAACCTGCCTGAGAAGTCTGACAGACACCTGAACAGTCAGCAAGCAAAGAAAATGTACATATATGTATATATTTGCATAATGTTTCCACTGTTCTATCTAGTAACATCATGCTCTGTGGTCAAAATTTCATAAAGAAGAATTAAATTAAAGAAAGTCTAAAGAGCACATTGTAGCTTCTGGAAGCATGACTCTATAACCTTCTGCAAATGGACCATACAGATAAATTTCTTGAATGCTGTAGTCAGCAACAGAATAACCCAAGTAGAAGTTGTCACACTTGAACTTAATAATGTATTTCAGTAGATTATTTTTTTTAGATAGATTTTTTAGATAGATTTTTTTTAACTAAAACATTTTATTTTTAGAGCCATAATGCATCTAAGTGTTTGAATGTAAATGTTTAATAGAAAAAGAGATTTATTCTTTTTTTTTAACCATTCCCAAGTAAGCTAGAAGGTAGTTAGAAGACATCAACCTCTGTGTTGAGATTAAATAAAACTCAATGCATATTCAGGGTAATCTGATGCATAGTAAGCACTAATTTCAAATATTATAATTCCAAATATCATGAGACAAAGTAGATAACACTTTCTCAGACCTCAGCTGATTGCATGCAGCAGTCAGTCCTCATGTCAGTTATGCTTCATCTAGAATTCAACAAACTTTCTAGCCTGAATTGCCAAGATTTTATCATTTGGAAGCTCAGAGCTACTGCATATACTGGTGAGCCATACTTCTGCATTATTCCACATCAGTTCATGCTTGTTTTAGACCTTTGTCTTCCCACCAAATCAAATAGGCAAAACAGTGGATAAAATTTGAGAAGCCTTACCCACAGTAGCCCATAATTTTTCTACTCAATCTGACAATCCAGACACAGACAACAACATTTGCAGTTACTAGAACAGGGAACATTTGCCACCCATGAGGAACAAAATTGCTCCTGTTTCAGGAGAATGCTCACTGCCATGTTTCACATATTCAGGATGTTTTACTTTCAAGCTTTCCTAGACACAAATTTTCTAATGATATTCATTTATTTCTGTAGTGTATATATGTATATTCCATGTGCATTTATTTCTCTACAAGCATATCTCAAAAAAGTAAAATCACAGATTTATTTAACACATAATCTGGTACCTAGGAAAATTAATTAGAACAAGAACATAATACCTACACAGATTTCTATTACAGAATTTCACAGCATCTTAGGTTAATGCTGGTAAGCATTTGTTGGCCTTTCCAATGACCCTTCAAGCACTTTTACATCAAAGTACAAGTTAGAAAAGTAACCAGCTTCTAGCTGCAAGAAATCATAACCAGGAACCAAGTTAATGTTGTTTCAATTGCAAGCTTTAGTAATTAATTTCCTCTTTCATTATTGAAAATGGCCTTAAAAAATACTATAGTCTTTCCATGAAAGAATTTAATTTAGCTATGTACAAGCAAACTTGAAAAACACAATATTATTTTACAATTAAAAAAAAAAAGTTTAAATATCGTATTTTATGACTTTAAGACATAAATATACATTATAGTCCTATTACTTTGGTCTTACAAGTAGACCAAGAAAAAATATTTAGGTCTAGTCACAGTGAAAGTTTAAGTGAAGTAGATGGAAATACAAGTGGTAGGTGAAAATTAAAACAACTACTCCTTCAGTCATCTCAACTGACAGCAAAAAGATCACATACTGGAACACAGGGAAGATATTCCTGAGCTCTGCAGCTCTTATTTGTTGTTGAAGCTCTTCTATAACATTTGAGGAGGAGACAAGTGAGAAATATCTAGTGAACATGGTATCTAGAAAATACCCAAGTCCCTGCTTCCATTAATATTTAAGCTGAGTATATATATAGCAGGATGCAAAATAAAGAAGTAGAGATGGTTCTCTCTCCAGTGGTTATTTATTTTCATAGGTATTTTACTTTGCCTTAGTTTTTGAGAGACTGAGTTTAAATTCTGATCAAGAATCACAAATCTCCATCCAACCTAACATATGAGCTGTAAACCCATCATAAAGCAGACTATATTCTAATACTAATAATCTCTTCCCTCATCTACTCATTTGTTCATCTTCTTGAACAAGCCAAAAACATATGAAACAAAAACAAAAACAAACAAGAAAAACCAAACAGCAGTGCACATGATTTCAATAAAAATTATAGCCTACAACTTCCAGATTGCAGAATACAGAACAAAACTGCAGTACTTGTATTTTTACTCTAGTCTTGTGTGCAGATACCGTCCCTGATTTGGAGAGGGAAGGCAAAGGATTACTGTTTACAAGCAGCCTAAACTGTAAACTAGGGAAAGAATAGCAATAGTAAAGTGTACCCATGATTTTTATCTGGACAAAAAATATTGCTCCCATTGTTTTTGATACTTCTCTCCACATGGCAATATGCAGAATATGCAGACTGCCAAATTTCAGGTCTTAAAATTCACTCAACACTACCAGGAAAAGATATCTGGGGACCTGGATTTGAGACTTTTGAACATGAAGGAAAAGTCTTTGAATGGAAGAGCTGGCCAAGCTGTAATTTAGACACTGGCAAAAGCTTGCTCTGGAAAGATGGAGGCCCAGCTGCATAGAATCCTATGTTTGGCAAGAATAAAAGAAAAGGAAAAAAAAAAAGGGGGGGGGGGGATTAAAAGGATCCCTTAGAGTATCCTCCAATAACTGAGCCTGACCTGTGTCTTCAACCTTACAGACCTTTCCTGCCAGGAAGGGGCACAGAGGAATAAGAGAAAGGTACTAACACATACATGTTACGAAAAATAAAAGGATTAAAAAGATTTTTACTCATTCCCTATACTGTTAACTACTGCAGGTTCCATGACTTTAGTTTATAAAACATGTATATTTGCACAAGTTCTGAAGTAAAAAAAAAAAACAACCTTTTTTAAGAATAAAATTAGAAACTTATTCATGTGTATATATATTTTTATACGCACAGAAAATAATCCTATTCTGTGAAGGACAAAACTGAGAGGAAAGGAAAAGAAGATTTATTTTAGATTCATGTAGCTAGAAGCTGTATATAAGGAACTGTGGTCCTGTTGGCAGAATAAATAAATAAATAAATAAAAGAAAAGAAAAAAACAGTACTTCTTCTTACTATACAAAAAAAAAAAAAAAGACCTCCTGTGCCCTATATATTCTTATCTGCAGAAACCACACATTTCAGTTCAAGACCTCTTTCCATATTTATCTTTTTTTCCTACAGAAATTTTGCTGACAATTTTATTATTACATAAGCTATTATTAGAAGAAAATATGAATAGCATATTTAGCTATGTTTAATCTTTGGCTACGTGTTTATTTTTGCAGACTGTATTACCTGGACCATGTTCCAGTACTGACTGGCTGGAAAGAAACTTGGCAGAGCTAGAGCTGGGGGTCCTGGTGCATACCAAGTTGGACATGAGCCAGCAATGTGCTCTTATGGCAAGGAAAGCCAACAGGCTCCTGGGCTGCATTAGGAGGAGCAGGTCAAAGAGGTGATCTTTCTCTACTATGTATTGCTGGTATACCCAGAGAGCTAGATCCAGGTCTGGGGTCCACAGTACAAGAGAGACATTGATATATATAGCACAGCCAATCCAGCAAGTGCTCATGAAGATGGTGAAGGGACTGGAGCATCTCTCCTATGGGGAGAGGCTGAGGACCTGGGACTGTTTAGCACGGAGAAGAGAAGGTTCACGGGTTCATTTTATCCACATGTATAAATACCTGATGGTGGAGTAAAGAAGATGGAGCAGAAGTCTTCTCAGTGGTGTCCAGTGATAGGACAAGAGGCAATGGGCACACACTGAAACACAGAGAATTCTGTTTAAACACAAGAAAACTTTTTTTACTGTGAAGGTGGACAAGCACATGAACAGGTCATCCAGGAAGGGTGTAGAGTCTACATCCTTGAAATATTCAAAAGCTAACTGGATACAGTCATGGGCAACCCGGTCTAAGTCACCCTGCATTGGACAGGGGTATTGGACTACATGATCTCCTGATTTCCCATCCAACATCATCCATTCTGTGATTCTGTAATTTTTTTTCAGTATTTGTCACGTTGTTCTGACTTGTATTTGTTTATAATTTTACTTCACAACACTTGAATTCTTCTATTAGAAATTTTGGATCTGTAGAAAATTACCGTGTTGTAAAATCCACTTTAACATGTTTTCACAGTCATAACTGTCAAGGTTTCAGAAAATTCAGCATCGTATACGGTCCCCTATGCATAAGGTAGTTTACTACACTGCAACAAGTTAAAGCTCAGTTTATCAATAAGAGAGTCTTCATAATGTTCACTGTTATCTATATCTCTCAAAGCCAATCATTAACAAATTAAATGCCAGTAAGTCTATAAAAGTTGCCCTGGTTTCTAAACCAATACTTTTTGTTTTCTTATTTAGGTAGAAATAAATGACCATTCTTCCATAAGTGCCATAAAATTAAATTATGTGTACGAGTTCAAAATGATTTACAATCTTTCTGTAATGACTTAATAGTTCCTCTATCCAAAACAATGCAGTATATTAAAATAGCCAAATCTGCAAGGAACAGGGTTAGTCAGGAGAGTCTACCAGACACCACTGGTCACAAATACTCAAATGACACAATGCCAGGAATATGTGAAAAAATAATGCCACAAAAAACAAAGGCAGTCCAAAATAATTTCAGAAATCATCTAAGGTTTATGAAAGCTATATATATCAGGCTTAAGCTTTTTTTTTTTTTTTTAACTACTTGCTCAGGTGCTATTCTATTTTCTTTCAGTAGTCTAACCTTAAGAAAGGGCTCATGCAGTTATGGATAGGGAATGAAAGACATTTATGTTCACTGCTGGTGAATCTTCATGCTTATTTCCTACCAAACTTCTCAAGCACAGGTTGTCTTATACTTAGGATCCTAGCATTGCTGTCGTACAAGGATTGCCCTTTCCTCACCTGTTTGTACTGTACTTAGCCTGGTGGGGTACCAGTCTCTGTCTATCTCTGTCTGTGTGGATCTCTAAATGTTATACTAACACTACTACCCAACTTTACTTAATATTACCCAGACAATAACTCTATTACTCAGTATTACCCTAACACAGACATTAAATCGTAAAATCATTGAATCACAGAATGGTTTGGGTTGGAAGGGACCTTAAAGACCATCAAATTCCAACCCCCCTGTCATGGACACCTCCCACTAGACCAGGTTGTTTCAGAGCCCCATCCAACCTGGCCTTGAACGCTTCTAGGGATGGGGCATCCACAGCTTCTCTGAGCAACCTGTTCCACTGCCTCACCACCTTCATAGTAAAGACTTTCTTCATAATGTATAATCTAAATCTACCTTATTTTAGTTTAAAACTATTCCCCCTTGTCCTATCACTACAATCCTTGACAAGGAGTCCCTCCCCAGCTTTCCTGTAGGCCCCCTTTAGGTACTGGAAGGCTGTTATAAGGTGTCCCCAGAGCCTTCTCTTCTCCAGGCTGAACAAGCCAGCTTTCTCAGTCAGTCTTCATAGGAGAGGTAATATCTAATGTAAAATCACTACATCCTCCAGCAGAAGGTGTAACATGTTATACCTACCACATTCTAATTGCACACTGCTGCCAAATGCACATTTCCATTTTATCTCCTGCAATGTTTCTTGTGCACCAGGCCCTACAAACATGGGGCTGCAGGGCAAGTAGGATGAGCTTGATGATCTAGTGAAGTCCTGCACCCTGTGTTTTTGTTAGTTAATTCTCCACAAGACAAATCACTGTGAGTCATCTTCAAGTTGCAAAAGTGCAAAGGAGACCGAAACTGCAGATCCTTGGGGTTTCATGGGGGGGTTAGACCCTTAGTTAAATTTCACCAGCTGCAAAACAAAACTGCATTCAAACAGAGCTGAAAACAGCTTTGGTAGGGCTCTGGCTGATCATAATAAGCATGAAAATGAACTAGATGATCTTGTTCACAAATGCAGTCACCAAACTTTATTGATTTTTAGTTTATCCTGCTAATCAGACTACTGATGGAAATCCAAGGAGAGCACATATCAAGAGTGACAGAAAACAGTACAACTATTAAAAAAAATAGTATTTATAAATTAATGATGTGGGAACTACTTTTTCATTTACATTTATTTCTTCACCTCCTCAGAACCTGGGAGGAATTTTGGGCTGACCTCATGGGCTAACCTGATAAATTGAAACTAATCTCCACCAGACCTTCTCCCAAAGGAAAGTTTTTTCCCACCAGTCAAGAGACCAAGGACTCTTGTAAGAGATGTCTTTCATTCCTCTGAGAAATTTCAAGCCTTTACTGATAATTTGACAAGAATTAGTCTGAGCTGCTGCATATGGAACCAACTTGACTGTATAGATATTCAATCCTATTTTCAGAAACATGAAAATAGGAATCATGCTTAGTTACAAAGCAATCCATTGACACTCATCAATAAAACAAGCAAAGCAACTTAGAAAAACATATACCACAGGAAAGTGTTCTTGATTAGATCCCTAGCCTTGGATGCAGACCATTTCTTGCTTTTCTATAAACGTCTCAGGACAATTTACTGTTACTAAATCTACAGGATGACTGAGATTAGTGTAATACCAAACATCAGAAGCCCAGAACTTAAAACGTCTGGGCCTGAATTCATAAGAGACTTAAAAATAATCCAGTAAAAGAATTAGCTGTCTTAAATTAGGCATGTCTAAATGGTAATGTCTAAATAATGTCTAATTTGTTAAAGCTCAATCAAAGAGCAGAAAAGAAAATTCAGAGCTAGACACAGAACAAGCGTACAATGCACTAGGAGAACTGGAGATAAGGCAAGGGACTTGTGCTCTGACTAGGAGCTCACCAAATGTCTAGCAGCAGGAAATATAAAAAACAAGAGACAAAAACACGTTATTTCCCCTTCTTTAAACAGTGCCAGTAACTGATCTCTAGGTGAACTCCAGAATTCAAGCTCTTCTCCTGTAATGTCCTCCATGGCCCAGGGAATCAGAGTCATTGGCCAACATTTGGCTGCACTTTGCAGCCTGTCCCTTCTGTCCCAGCTGCACTGCCAGAGCAAGACCCCCAGTCTGACTACCTAATGGCTGGCCATACCCCAAGGACTGTATTCTGAGTCCTATTCCCTAAGACTACCACTACAGTTTACAAGAAACTGTCATTAGATAAAATGAGCAATTTTTTTGTTTTGTTTTGCTTTATTGGCACTGGGCAGTAGAGCTATAGTACAAAAAGAACAAGCATAACTGCAAGAAAAATACTTAGGAAAATGAAAAATCAAAACCTAAAGACTGGATTTTCTCATATCACAGAACCCAATGGGTGTTCCAGGCCATGAAAGCGAGAAACTTAAGCCACCTTTTCTGCCAAACTTCCTGTCTTACAGCCAGCACCAGCTAGGGGTTCAGATATCCAAGCAGAAGCCTGTAGTCATACACTGTGAGACGTCTCTGTAAGGATAGCTTCAGCAATTTCTGAAAGAAATGTTGCAGTCTTTCACCATTAGATTAGAAGTTAAAATGATTTCTTCTTTTTCCGTTTTCAACTTGGTCATCTCATGTATCAGGCGTAGGTTTTACAAAGGATGTTCAGCAGGTTAGTTCTTCCCCTCCCTCCTTTTTAAACAAATAACAGCTAAATAGGAAAAAATAATAATAATAATAAATAAATAAAAAATCTGAGGAGTGGTGGATAAAACCCCTCATCTGTTTCAAAAAGAAAATTAAAAAAAAAAAACAAAACATAGTATAGTGTTGTCATACATGTGTATGAGACCCACGCATTCTCCTTAACACACCTCACTGTTCTTATTTCAGCAAGTTGTGTATTCACACGTATCTCATGATTTAAACCGCAGACATTCTAAAACTTGTTACTAACCATTAGATAGATACCTCAAAGGGGAATGGAGGTGGGGAACCTCCCCATCATCTTAACATTGTTTGTGATAACGTTTGGATATGGTTTGGATAGAACAGACTAAAAAATGCCCGTATGATGAAGCTGATAAAAAAAAAAAAAACAGCTCAGCTTTCCTACTCTTATTATGTTAGCTCTCTAACATTTTATTTTGACTGATGAAGGATATAAGCTTTTTTTTTTTTTTTTTTTTTGGTCAAAATGTGTCTTAGCATGGAAAAATAACCAGTTACCAGATCAAACTGGGCTTGCCCATTGACTCATTACCCAGTGACAGTTGTTGAGATGTTTTTCTCTAAGCATGTGGTTCACTCACACAAAAAGTCGGGAAAACACAACCTCACTCATTTCTTTTTTTATTTTTTCTTGTTAATTTCTCCACTGCAAAACTGGTTGACAATATGCACGCTTCTGAAAGATTTCAGACACATATGTTTATATGCACACAGAAATTCTATATACTGAATGATTTCAAAGAATTCAATCTACTTTTGAGCTTTAGTATGAATTCAAAGACCAATAAAGCAAGAAAAAACATTTCTGGCATTATCTGCCTCTCACATTTTAGTTCAGCTCTCTCATTAGCACTTATTTTTTTTCCCATGAAACTAAGCAACATTATTGTTGCTAACTTCCTAAGTATACACTCAGAAAAAAATTGCATCGATTGCTAAACCCGGGGTGGTTTGTGAAGGAGCTAGATCAGAACGCCAAGCTTAGTACATAAAAAAAACTGAGGAGTTTTGGCAATAAGTACTACTAAAGATTAAATCCATATGAAAAATGTTCTGACATTGTTTGGAGATATGCTACACAAATAGACAAAATCCAGTGCAATCTAAAGCTTTTCACAAATTTTGCACCAACCATCTGTGCTACAAGAATGGTCCTAGAAGAAAAATTACTTGAGTGTCCTCTGTCTCAATAATTAATGCCAACACAGAAATGTCATATTATCACTTATTTATTTTCACAAATATCTAAAGATTCCAGAAATGTCGATTCAGAATAAAGCTAATTTTAACCTATGTGTCCCCAAACAGGAGAGCTTACATTCTTACAACAACAGGAGCCTAGGCTTAATGCAGTGAGAAACTCTGAGGACCCTTATATTCTTTGTCCACTGTAACTCAATGTCAAGCTGTAACATTTTTGAACAAATGTGACAAAGTATATGAGCTATTTTCTGTTTGTATTGCAGCAGTCTACTGTAATAAACCTCTGTCTATAACTAACATGTATGAAACACATTTACTCACTTAAATCTCCAATACTGTTTTGCGGCAGGAAAAAAAAAATAATAATAGTAACCAGGGTGACACTCACTTACACTTCAATACTAAATTTAAATAGGGGCCCTCACTAATTTTGGAAAAGATCCACCATGCTGATCATAAACATGTGTCTATACTTGCTAGGATACTATGTCATGGGCCAATTCCAAGGCCCAGTTTCCTTCACACAGGGCTCAGAAGTATTTTGGTGGCAAAATAATTATTTCTATCACAATATTAGGTAATGAATCCACACTGATCCTGTCACTGAGCTCTTCTGAGCACAAATGACACAAGTAGGTTACTCCTTTCCTCCTTGATAATAAAGTAGGTCTTTGTTCTAACTAGAGATCTTAGGAAAGCACTTTACTCAATTAATTTCCTCTGTCTTTGTATTTTGCATTACTCTGCTATGACTTTTATTTTTTTAATAATAATTCACCTATCTTATAGAGAAAAGTTTAATTCTAAAATATGTGGGGGGTTTGGTTGGTTGGTTGGTTCGTTGATTTTGGTACAGTTTCCTTTACTTGCTTTTCACTTTAAGTTAACTAGTTTCTCATGCTGCTGTATCCAGAACAAAAGAAAAGGAAATGCATTCTCTAACCATAGACAAGGCTCTCATTTTATTTTATTTTATTTTATTTTATTTTATTTTATTTTATTTTATTTTATTTTATTTTATTTTATTTTATTTCATTTTATTTTATTTATTTTATTATATTATATTATATTATATTATATTATATTATATTATATTATATTATATTATATTATATTTATTTTTAGGAGATGCAAAGTTAGGTATTTAAGCATTAACATCCATTTGAAACAGAAAGTTATGTTTTTCAGCGGGAGATAGCATCCCCTGGCAGTATGAAAGCTTTATGCCTACAACACTCTCTAGAGAAAGGAATGTTCCAGGCACAATGACAGTGAGATCTTAATAGGAAGAAGATTACTCTTTCACTGGGTATTGTTAGTATACGGCTTTCTGTGTCTGAAGATAACATGGTATACCAATTTTTCTAGGCTACCTTTAGGCATGTTTATTATTTACCACCAGAACAGTAAATTCTGTAATACAAACAGTGTTAATGCTTAGAGTTCAGTCTTTTACATATACTATTTCAAGGATTGTTCAGAGCAGGCACAGTTCACACAGCATGAAGTATTAATTCATTAAAAACCAGTAAATACAAGCAGTATTATGTTTTGCAATAGTTAATTTTCTTGCAATATTGTCAATAACACTATAGGGGATAGTAGACTAAAGCATTCCTAGTATATTGATGTAGAAAGCGCTAATATGAGTTTCACCTTGGCCATCATCTAAAAATGGTTTCACTTTATACATTGAAATTTTTTTCCTACTCAGAATCCTTGGCAACTTTATTATTAATACATATGAAAATCTTAGACAGAACTAATTCCCTTAATAGAAAGGTTTGCTTACAGTTTGCTGTCCTTATGTGCACCCAGGTGGATGATGTGAACCAAGAGGCTGTGGGGCAGAACCCAAAATCTATCCACCAAGAGAGTGAAAAGACCCAACCATCCCTGTACACATCCACACAAAGAGCCCTGTACCTTCCTTTGCTCTGACTGCAAGATTTAGCTGATCACACAGATGGATTTTGAACACAGATTTTCCTTCTCTCACAGAGATTTATTGAGCTGTAACAAACGATGAGAGTCCCTGGAAACGGGTTGCTGGTGCTAGTCCTGTGATACTGCTGAACTCTGCTGACAGGCTGGCTGAGAGATGAGGGCAGTGCCTCTGGTCTGATTTTTTACAGCAGCTGCCAGCAGACACACACTACAGATTTTATGTGTCATGTTATTTGAAACTATGTACGCATACACACACAAAGAAATGAAAAGTGCAATTCTGGTATAAAGCTGTACGTGTCAGCAATAACACTTGCAATCACAAGCTCTCACCCTTCCAAAACTCCCCTTGACGATTCTGCTAGAGCATTAGATTATTTTGATAGCACGTTATCTGTGAAAATACAAACATGCTCATTTCTCACAAGGAGAGAAAATAAAACATGGCTCTTTAATTCTCTCTTTTTTCTTTTTTTTCCTTTTTTTCCTTTTTTTTAAATATAATTTTAACGTAGACTAGAGTTCAGACTTTATATGAAAACAGAGATCTATAACACTTCTACATCAGCTATTTTAAGACTTCATGAAAGAGCAATGACCATTCAGCAGACTTTGGTGAAACACTGAGAAAGGCTGAAAACCTCACAACTGCATGCCCTTCATTTCCAGGGTCAGGATACCTTTCATTCCAAATCCAAACACTGTCCTAATGATTCTCTTCAAAGACTGAATTGCAGCCAATACCAGTTGATACAAGCAGTCTAGAATCATGACATGCTGCATAAGTACTAAATTAGCAGCAGCAAGACCTATCATGAGATTAATTAACATGAGACCCTACTTCCTTTCTCTAACCAAACAACCTGAAAACAGTCTATAAAACAGCAACAAAGAAAACAGTTAAATACCAGATCTAGTGAAATTTCCATCAAGAAGAACAGTGTTTTGCAAATTCTGCAAATTCGTTAATATTAATTAGTATAACTATAATTTCCTTTACTGCATATATAATCTCATTACTGTCTGATGGTCAAACAATAATAACAGTTAATCTATAAAGATATACTTTTAAAACAATTTTCAAGATTTTTTTTTCTCTCAGAATTAATTACCAAACATTTGTCAAAAAACAGAAGAAGAATTTAAAACAACCAAACAAATAAACATAGTTAACTGCACCGGTTCTGTGTGATGATAGTTATTACGTTCAACATGAATACGGTAAAACTTACCCTCCACAACCAAGATACAATTAGTTAAAATCAATTTTTCTTAATTTAATATATATATAATTATGTTGGAGGCAGGGGAGACTCGATTCAGCCTACAGCCACTCAGCTTCATTCCCAGAGCTAATAAGTCGCTGCTATGGTGAAAAGTATGATCTCACCACTTGCTTCATTCAGTGTGTTTTGACAAATTACTGAAGAACTCCAATTCTTCAGTACTGCATCTAGTCAAGAATATTTATAGGCTCCCTGTACCTGCTCATCCCCTCCTTCTTACTAAAAAATACATGTCTCCAAGGATGACTAACTGGAAAGGGGAACACAGGCATCCTTACTGGTAATTACAACTGCAGTGGACTGCCAGTCTTACAGGTTTGCATCTTCCTCTAGGGCTCCAGGCTTCACAAGTGAGACGACGAAACTAAAAAAACTGCCGAGGGACATTTACCATTTTACTTCAATTTCCAGTATATTATCCAAGGGGTTGATGACTAATTTTATTGTGGAAGCTAAAACTGAAAAGAGACACTGGAAAGTTGGCATGGAAGGTGGTTAGACCTGGGAGTACGATCTCCTCATTAAAAAGCTAAAGGAAGGCTTTAAGTCCTAGTGCTAACTAAAAGGCCACCTAAAACCTGGAGTTTTAAAATCATAGAATCATAGAATCAGAATGGCCTAGGTTGAAAAGGACCTTAAAGATCATCTAGCTTCAACCCCCCTGCTCTGGGCAGGGTTGCCAACCACTGGAGCAGGCTGCCCAGAGCCGCATCCAGCCTGGCCTTGAATGCCTCCAGGGATGGGGCATCCACAATCTCTCAGAGCAACCTGTTCCAGTGCCTCACCACCCTCTGAGTGAAAAACTTTCTCCTAATTTCTAACCTAAATCTCCCCTGTCTTAGTTTAAAACCACTCCCCCTTGTCCTATCACTATCAACACATATAAACAGGCATTCCCCCTCCTGTTTATAAGCTCCCTTCAAGTACTGGAACGCTGCAATGAGGTCTCCCTGGAGCCTTCTCTTCTCCAAGCTAAACAAGCCCAGTTCCCTCAACCTGTCTGCATAGGAGAGGTGCTCCAGCCCTCTGATCATCTTAGTGGCCCTCCTCTGGACCCATTCCAAGAGCTCCACATCCTTCTTGTGCTGGGGGCCCCAGGAGGAAATGCCCAGGAGGAAAACAGGACTGCAACATCTCTGTACACACTGCTTCCACAGTAAAAACAGTTTGTTCTCCTGCTTATCCAAGACAACAAGTTGTTGACCAATGACAGATCTTCTAAACTAAAACTGAAGTTAAAACATACTTCTAAGTATATTATCAAAAATCCAGTCTATGGAATATACTTAACTTTGTATGTTAGGACTATGTAAAAACAGAGAAGTGAGCTTTCAGTGATATGAGACATTTGAGTATGCTTCTATAATCAAGAGAGAGGTAGAATTTGCTTTCTCCTATTAAAAATTTCATTACAGCAAAGCATTGAACCAGAGGTGCAAATAAAAAGCAAGTATTTTATTGTTTGTGCAGCTACGTATTTCCTATCTGGTTTCTGTTGACAAGAACTTCAAAGTCAAAAATCTTCCACAGCAAAGATTCAACAATCACCTGCATTTTTATTATTTTTATTTTTATTTATTTTATTTTATTTTATTTTTGGTGAATGATAGCAGTACAAATGAAGAACCAAATTTTTGTGAGTGCCCCACCACTGAAGAGCTTGAAAGTTGATTTTTCTCCATACCAAATCAAGAATATAAAAACCTTGTGTAAACAAAAATGGAATGGAATTGAAGACCAAAAATTTCTGTAGAAAACTCATGTAGTAAACATCAGTCAGTAAAATTATGTTTAAAAGCACAGTGAAACCAGAAGCCATTCTGCTTACTTAGAGGCAATATGAAAATATGGCAAATGTCTGCACAAGCTGTTTTGATGTCGCTGAATGATGAGGGCAGCAGTGCAAGCAGAAGCAGCCAGTGGTTCATCCCTATGGTACATCCTGGAGAGGAATAGACAGATAGTAAAGCCCTTCCAAAAGAGCTTTCTTTCCTTCATTCAGGTACCCAACATCTACCAACTCTCTCTCTGGCATTAGATTTGGATGGACTTTTATAGATAAAACATTAAAAAAAAAAAAAAAAAGAAACACAGAAACTTTCTTGGTTGTCACCTGTCCGTGAATATTTTGAATGGGAATAACTATATATATTAAAAGCCCCAAACTGTTAAGTTAGGAAAAGATGGAATTAAATACTTGTAATTAATTGTATACAGAATAAGGAAAAACTCCAAAGGTGGTATACCACCATGAAATAAATAAGCTTTTCAGTTTTTGTTGTAGTACATTTTCAGAAGTGAAACTATGGGTTCAAGTGCTTCAAATATTGCACATGGCTGGGCATTTTAACAGCTTTTACAGATAATACTCTTGACATCCATTAGAGCTACCTCTCGTAAGGAGCATAAAAAGAAAGAAAATCCAACAAACTTTTCAAATGTAAATTTAATACGACAGCAATCTTCTAAAAAGGTCTGCAATTTCAGAGTTTTCTACCTAGACCCAAACAGAAATAACATCGAACTGGGAATAGAAGCACTGATGCATGGGTAAGCAAGGAGATTTCTCAAACTTTTTTAAAAGTAATTTTGTATATATACAAATGCATTTCACCTATAAGCATCAGATTTTTCAGCAAAGTAATAGAATGCATAATAAATTATAACATTTTTAAAAACAGTATATTGACTCACTTTCGTTTCTTAAAATCTCCATTACTGACAGATTTCATAAAGGAAAGAAGGAAAAAAAATCCAACTTATCTATATTAGTCAAATTACAGAATGTATTGCTTCATTAATTCAAATAAATTAAATTCCTTAATGCAAAAGCATCGATATATCAGACAGATCTTACAAATGTAGCATGCCAGTTTCTGTCTACTTTTGATCTACTATGAGCATTTAGTTAAATTTTTGCTTTCAAACAGCCTCATCTTGGAAAGATTTATTGCTCTTTAATTTTTACACTGTAAAACACTCCCAGATCTCAGTAGAACTATTCATGTCATTAAATGTAGAGCATACACATACATCTTTTGCAGGACTAGGGTCCAATTCTCAGACTAAGCTCCAAATTCAAGTACTAAGTCAATATTTCAGCAGAGGGAAAAAGGCTGCCAATTGCCTATATCATTCATCCAGATTTCATAATACAGGAAAAAAAGGGGGTTAAACTTCCCCTTTAACAAAGTATCTAGGCAAACCATTCAAGAGAAGATATATCCTAGTTAAAGATTGACAAGTTGCGACTGTGAAAAAATTAGAAATGAATACATAAGAGAAAGTCTGGCTGTTTAAGGCAATTCATATTGTTACCTCAGTATCTGAAAACACAGATCTCATTCCGTTACTATTTTTTTTTCCTTTTGTAGATATAGACACATTTTTGATTGAATGGAAGTGCAGAGAAAGCATTAGAGGCGAATGTAGTGAAAACAGAAAAATGAGGGGATCTAATCCTCTGAGGAACAAAATCTTGAGCTAGGATTAAGGAGAAAAAAAAAATTATTGTTTTTTTATGCCTAAAATTCCTTCTCTTGACTTTGGTAATTTAGAACTTAGGCATCAAGTTCTGGGATGCAGTTCTTGATTCAAAGACCTAACTTCAGCTGCCTGTAGTCCCTTTACAACCACTGGAGATCTAGTCAGTATCTTCAACAGAGACACGAATTATCATTTCACCATAAGCAACCACCCATGCTGGTCAGCTCAGCAGTGGTCTCTGGTCCACCACGTATTGACTGTACCTCCATTGACTATAAGAGGTCCCCAGAAACCAGCTCCAGACACACTGGTATCTTCTTGGATGTCTCAGTTTGGATCTGAGTCACATCCCTCATTTATGTTGGGACTTCAGGCTTCTATTCTAAACCCAAGGAGAAAAATAAACACCTCTCAAGGAAAGTTCATCCCTTCCAAATCATATATAGAATAAATAGGGTGAACTGTCTCACGGAGGTGCCTGTCCTGCTTCAAGCACAGCAAGGCAAGGTTTTCTGACTATTTTGGAACAGATATACTGAATGAGACTTATCACAGAGCAGAAACCTTCAGTGCTATCATTTAAGCTCCAGAGCAGCAAGATAAATCCCACTACAAGGACTGTCTGGAATGGATGGTCCTTTTGAGATGCTATTCCACACCACTTTTTCTTCTGAGGCCCAGTGCAGCCTGACTGAACAGCAAAATTCAGTGGATGTGCAAGCTTACCTCACTTTGGTGCCCACATGGAGCCAATTTGTTCTTAGGGAAACACAGCATTAATGCTCACACCCCATCTCCAAACACAAAGTTTTGGTATGTTTACTATTAAGGGGATGAGTTTCATTTCTGTTATCTGAAACTTTTCTTTCATCCTTGTTATTGTCAATATTTACCACAGTTTCACTTCAGAAACAGAAGTCATTACTGTCGACCACAAATTCAGCCTCTTCATCGGCTTTTCACAGGTATGTAATTTTCAGTTTCAAATACCACAATGCTATTTGTGTTATGTGCTTAGGAACTAGAGCTGAATACAGGCTGCATTATCCAAGTCATAAAACTAAAGCACTCTGAGGACAGAACTAATGCCTCAAATGTAAAAATAGAAAACTAGTGGAAGACCAGTTTTCTCAAGTTAACTTTGTCATCAAATATATTTACTCTGAAGTTCGGAATAAAGCCCAGTGGATATGAAGCCCTTTAGTAATTTTGTAATATAAATGACCACTTGGAGGTGCTAAAGCAATGGCAACTGTATATTCTAGCTATCAGGAAATATAGGTCTTATCCAATATGACCAGGCTAAGAGTGCTGTTTTTCAAATGTCACATCACTGTCTCAGCACGTGTGCGTTACATTTTTAGTTTCTGGCCTCTTTCCTGGACCTGCTGTTTCCCTCCAATGGCACGGATGTGGCTTCTCTCAGAGGGTTGCACTGTCAGTTTGTTTGGGGCGCTACAAAGTGGAGAAGTGCTTTTTCAAATTTACACTCGCATGCATCGATTGCTTGCCTACTATGGAAATGCTGCCACCTCCAAAAGAGAGCAGTGAAGCTACAAGCAGCTTAATGCCAAATTCCTAGCAACTTAGGGAAAGGTGACATTGTGATAGGTATTTCAGTAGTGGGTTAAAGCAGCTGTGCAGTATACTGTTGCTCAAGCTAAAGAACTTGACAAGAATTTCACCAAAACCCTGAAGTTAGAGTTCTTACTCTTACGAGGAGCCTGTTAGGACTACTACGGCATCACTTGAAAGAGACTGATGGCCCTGGTGGGGCTTAAATAGGTTTCTGGGTGATGGGCAGGGTAGGGGGGACCTCAGGAGAGGCTGGGAATGGCCAGAAGATGTACTGGTGCCCTGAGGACCCTGACAATGCATTTTTTGTGGAGGAGGTTCATCACATTTTGGTATGACAAAGTCCTGTTTTTATTTTTGAAATCTGAGCAGATTGCAGTTCAAGGAGACACAGTTGCACAGGGAATCAGGCTGCGCTGAACATCTCATCATATATTCTCATCACTGCATCTGTGCTTGAAAAGTGAGTCTTCCTAATGAACTACTTACAAGAAAAAAAAAAAAAAAGAAAAAAAAGAAGTCCACGCATAAAACTGAATGGGCCTGGACAGATCCTTCAGTTGAGCCAGCTTAGACCATTATGGTATGCCACTTAAACGACACTGAGACTCTTTTGGAAAGATTTTTTGAAAATCTTTCAAAGGAAGCAGCATCTGCAGAGCTTCTGCAGCCATCGGTGCCAGAAGTGTATTCCTACCACCTGAAACCCTGCACTGCTGGCAAAGCTATGATTTCATGGTGTGATGATATAAGGGAGAACTGAAACAAACGAAATGTTTTTGATGTTCCAAAGTTAAAAAGAACTTTTCAAGTCTTTCAAAGTTTTCACAGTTTATTATCACTCACTGATTAATAAACTAGCAGTTCTATAAATGATCAGCCAGTGAAGTAGGTAATTTGGAATATATTTAGTAAAAATGAAGATATATCTACCCTGCCCTTTGTACATCATTTCTGACACTTGGCTCCACTGAACTCATAGGAATTTTATAATTGATCCCTGCAGTGATAGATTTCACCAGCTATTCTGTTTGTTCATACAGGTATTGAATTCCCGACTTTGAACTTATGCTTCTATGCTGGCTCAAGTGTGCTCCAAATGCACAAAAAAAAAAAAAAAATCAAGCAGCAAGAACATACACAATATACATTATTTTTGACACTGAAGGCATCCACAACAGTGCAAATTATAGCAGTGAAAGTCTGTAATTTCTAGCAATATTGGGATTTATATCAAACTTGAACAAACAAATAATAAAATGGATAATTCTGATAGGGTTAGAACACAGCACTGTGTCCTGAAATCTCCTTCCAAGACCATAAATGATGTTTTTTTTGTTCTTATCATTCTTTGAAAAATGCTATTTCTTTACAACTGCCACAATCAAAAGGTAGAAAAGTCGTATTACAATAAAATAAACAGGAGACTGCCAGTTTGAAATCTCACACATAACATATTGTAGGCGCACACAAAGGTGACCTGTGGGGACTTAATAGCTCAAGTATATGCAACATAAAGCAAAGTTGCATAGAAATGCAGTTATTTTATAGAAAGTCCCAATAAGAATTTTAATAAAACTTACATTAATTGTAATAAAAATAATCTTTGTAAATGTTACCTGGTAAGCTAGTGCTGCTGAGTTAACAGGCAGTAATTTGTTAATCCAAAGTGGTCAAACTATTATGAATCATGTGGCTGTACTCTTTTCATGAAACCACTGTTGAATAACAATTACTTCATACATGATATTTAACTTAAGATGGGAGAATCAGCCTCTCCCACATGAAATAATTGCGGCTCAAAATGCCTGGATCACTTCATTGTTTTTCTGATTGGGAGTAATCACATTTCATGCAATTTATATTAAGAAATGTTTGCAAATGCAAGGTGAAATTGACAGTGCCAAATGCTACCAGGACACTGAATTTACAGGTAAGAAAAAACTTTCATAAATCTTCATAAATACACTCCTCCTTATCTCAATTTAGAGAAAAGTGACATCTACTCAGATGCATAAAAAGTCCCAGCTACATTATATATATATATATATATGTAATATGTGTGTGTATAAAATAATAATAAAGACATTTGCTTTGTGCTTTTTGCTGCTCCTTATAAATCACTGCCAACGCAACAAGTTTATTTGCTCTACATGGATGAAGATCACTACCTGTAACAAATTCTGAGAATCTGAAGTTGCAAAAGCAGAGCTGGATTTGAGATTCTAGGCTTTACATATCCTACCAAGACTTTGGACAGATTGAAAGGTATCAATTATGTCAATATCCCAAATACCTAATTTGAACTAGAAACAGTCCTATTTAGTGATATTGTTTCCTCTCTGTACATTTGCAGCAAAACAGCAGTTCTTACTCTTTTTGTCCTACATTTCTAGAGCTGGTAGCAGCGTAAACACAAGATGGCAAGAGCAAGTTGTCCTTAGCTACACTTGAGCTGCAGGGCAGGCTCAGGGAGCACCCATTGCCCACCATAACCCCACTGCCCCTTCCCCAGCAGCCTCCTTGTCCAAAAACCCAGCCTGCTTTTCTATGGGAGGAAAGAGATGGAGGACAAGAGATGGGAAGAAGAAAGAAGAGGCTAGGTATCCTCTTTGCACCCCATTGTGCTGCTGGGGTGCTGGGAGGCACCCCTGGAAACTCTGAGCTCCCATAGCTCAGATGGACACCCACTCAGAATATCAGCTGCCCCATGGTCCCTGATAAATGCATGCATTTAAACATGCAGTCCCTGTAAAACATCACATACCGATGAGGGCGTAGATTGGCATACAACAAGGTTACAGAATTGAGCCCTGTGGGCTGCTCAGTTCTCTCCTCATTATGGCTGGCCATATTGCAGCAGTGATATTGACAGCGATCACGTCGGATCTCTTGCACTGCACTGCATGCAGATACACAAGATGGCAGTTTTCCACCCAGGAAGGTTTTGTGTTCTAAATTTAAATGAGATCCCATTTATAAATAGCAACACAATAATGTGGCTAAATAGTCTCATTTGCCAGCGTCATAATGATTCCAAATTACATCAATGGAAGCAGAGAAAATTAACAGCTTTGCCTTAATCCTTTGTATGTTATGCTGGGGAACTTGTCAATATGACTGTTCCAAGCATTTCTATTCCTGTAGCTTGATATAAAGAAAACAAAATAAAATGTCCTCAAAGACAAATCATCTGAAATAGAAAGGGTGTGAGGATTAAGATAAAAAGTCCAAAGTTGAAGATACTGCTCATGGCAACTGCTGAGATTGGCTGTGCTTCCTAAAAGAAAAATAAATAAATAAATAAATAAAGCAAGAATCACAGAAAGCAAAAATTAACTTCCCTATATTCTAGTGGAATTCCCCTACAGTTTAATATTGATTCCTTTTATTTAACAGTTGGATACAGCTTTCTATACAACTTGGTTTCAATGAGCTGCTCAGTAGAAACTGTTGGTCTCCATTATATTGCTGAAGCTTACGCAGGCATAGTTAAATGCCATGTAAATAACAATCCATAGCACATTTCACCAGATGGCTGTTCAAAAACTTGTGTAGGCATCCAGAAAGCCCACAAAGATAGCATTCATAATGGGCATAGTTACTAAGCACACCTCTAGAAGCAGTACAAATATGAACAGCTAAAAATGGAATAGATCTGATTTATCACTACCCAAGATTCACATGACTCTAATTTCAGCATTTTCCCAGGAATCAGTCCAATCGAGTTCTGGTGGACAGAGTTAGAGTGGCTTTAGGCAGAGTTACATAGAAATGAATCAGATTCTCTACCTATTACTATTATAGATTTCTCCCTCTCTAAAACCAGGAGGAAACAAGACATTTTTGAGGATAACTGCAAAATCATATCTTCTTAATAATCATGACATATTAAGAAAGAAGACAAAGATGTTTCCAAAGGCCAAAAGAAAGTGGAAAAGGTGGGAGATAAAGTGGAAAATGGGGAAATAAAGCACTACCTTGCAAATCAACTATATGCATATACTCCAAGAGTCTGACAGCTGGTGGTGGACACTGCCACAGCCACTCTGGGGAAGTGTTGAATTATATACAATAACAACAACAAAAATAAAATATATATAAAAAAAATAATATGCCGTTCAGGAAGGATCAGGCTTGCTAGGGAGGCTGAAGTAGAGACAGGCTCAGTCTGTAATCCGTCCAGTAGGCTGCCAGCCTCATTGCCAACAGCGATTCAGAAGGCACCTTGCACTCTCCCTAGCATCTTCACAAAGACTAAAATATCTTCATCTTGTTTCCATGGGCTCATTGCTCCCCCAAGACTTTCTTATTCTTTTTGTTTTTTTGTTTGTTTGTTTAACTTACTATGATAGTATATGTCTAGACACTAATGAAGAACATATGATAGTTCATTTCAGCTCCACTGCAAGTAAAATTTCTGATTTCTAAAACATGAAGATGAGCACAAGCTTTTGCTGAAACTTAGTAAATGTAATTATGAGAGCTTAAATTGAGAGAATATCATACATGAATCTTTGTAGGGAAATTTCTGGCTTGAAATTAAAGCCAACGTTGTAAACTTATACACAAAGATTCTGGGAACAAAACAGAATCAGATAAAGTAAAATAGATAAGAAACTAAATAATACAGTCGATTCATCAAAATCTCCCCCAGTTAAACACAGAGTTCTCTCAGTAAGTGCAACTGAAAAGAAAAGCTGACCAAAACAAAGTATAGGACTTTTCTTCTGTTCAACACTATGAACTATTTCTGATGACAGCTAGCAAATAACAAGTCTTGTAACATATAAATCAGATTTAAAAAAAAGAAATAAATGTTATAAAACTTTTCAATACTTACTCAGAAAAGTGCCCCCCCCCAAAAAAAAGAAAGAAAGAACATTCACTTGTGTATAATATAAGATTACAAGATAAAAAGTATTTTTTTTCTGTTTAATCCCTGCCTTTTATTATGCTTTAGTCCCCAGCACAGTAGGCTGGTACAAATTACATTTTTTTAACTTATTCTGGAAATAAAAATGTTGCCCAGTGGTTTTTTTGTTTGTTTGTTTGTTGTTTTTTCCTGCAGTATTATAACCTGGTGTATATGTGTTCTAATGGTAAAATGTTGTTTTTCTGGTTCATCCATACCACAGTTTAAATAAAAACAGGTGTACTGGCAGGCATACAATAGATCATCATCACTTTTGGTCAGGGGTTTTTGGTGTTTTTGGAGCTGGGATGACCTCAGAATCAAAGGAAGTGAACTTCTGACCACAGAGAAGAAAAATTAGATTCAAAAAAGAGGTCTTTAATATTATCACCCTTATAGCTTGGTTTATTGGAGTAAGAAAATGATAAAGGTATATGAAATGGGAGACCTTAGAGAGTAGGACGAAGAAGGGACGAGAGAGCTAGGTAGATTAAATAGGGTCAACCTTAAGAAAAAGGAAATAGTGTGGATAGGGGTTTAGAGGAATATATTCTGGAATCTGGGTAAATGAGGCAGGCTAAACTTCAGAGTTGATCTACACCTGCCCAAGCTTTAAAAAATCACATCTAAAGACTCAGTTGTAGTCATACACATTCTGACCATTGAATTTACAATGGGTTCAAAGTAACTTAAAATTTCAAAGTTACAAAGGAGTGCTTTGTTTTGATGTTTTTTTTCTTTTTTTTGTCATTTCTTTCTATTTTTGTTTTTTGAAGTTAAGCCTTAAACAGTAAGAAGTTAAATATTACTTCCCCAAAGTCATAATAATCTGCCCTTTCTTCAGTTTCTTGTTTTGGGCTTCTGTTTTCACAGAGACATATTAGATATCTCAATATCTAGATAATATGCAGATGAGAAGTGTAGAAAGTAGGTAATATCTAGATAACTATAAATAAAATAAAATAAACTAATCTAAAGTAAACTAAACTAAATTGTTGCAGCTGGGGAGGAGAATGGATGACATGAGAGGGTGATCAGGCACTGGAACAGGCTCCCCAGAGAAGTGTTCATGGCACCAAGCCTGACAGAGTTCAAGAAGGACAACATTCTCAGACATATGGTCTGAGTTTTGGGTGGTCTTGTGTGGAACCAGGAGCTGGACTTCACAGTCTTTGTAGGTCCCTTCCAAATTGGGATATGATTCTATGAGATAATATCAAAGGCTTGGACAAAACACAGACACCCTGGTAGAGTTTCTACCTGTAATCAGGACTTATCCTTACATCTCCAGCATACATTGAAGTAATTTATTGAACTTCTCCTTGGTTCATGCTCCTTTTCTTCAGTATGAAATTTTCTTCATGGTAAAATTCTTTTTTTTTCTTTTTTCTTTTTTTCAGGGCAAAACAAATATTAAATGAAACTACACCTACAACTAAAGCTACAGCTTTAAATTGATTATATTTCTACAGCAGTAAGAATAACTCTTTACAATTTTTACTTTAGATTTTCCTTATTTATTAAAATATTTCCTTCCTCATTATGCACCCTGTTTTCTCCAATGCTCAGGGATGCTTGTTCATTATAAGGCTATCCACTATGAGGTTGAGAATACCATATGCCTTGAATAAATTGTAGTAAAACTTTGCACACCATGCAAGGAGAAGCTGAGGCTTTTTGCTGATACAAAGAGGAAAAATAACTATTAAAAAAAAAAAGGATAAAGAAGAAAAAAAAAAGAAGAAAACAGATGAATTGTGGGATTAAATGTAATTAAAAAAAAATGAAAATAAAATAAACTATTAAAGGTGTCCAAGTTATAATACTCCTAATGATCTAAACCAGTGAAGGCAGCATAATCAATGATCAGAGGCTTGCTTGCAGTGCATTTATTACATGTACAGATGCATATTTTTTTTAAAGTGATAGTGTATGTTGCTGGTCTAAAAACATTCTCACTGAAAAGATAAAACAAAAATGCTCATGTCAAAATCAAATTACAATTTATTTTCATAAAAAATATTTTCTATGTTTAATTTGGTTTATATTTAACTGTTTGCTTAACTGGAATGTGATCAATGTAAGAACAAAATCTAGACTGCAAAGAATTTTTTGTATTGCTCTACATCTTTGGTTGTTACTAATGTTTAATCATCCTCCGAGAAGCACTGAATTTGCTATAATGCAATGTGAAAGGACATATGAAGCAAAGATATGAATTATTCTTAAATACAGAAACTATAAACTCTCAATTTATTATCATTCTAACATAGACATAATTTATCAAGTACAGCAATAGCTGTTTTCAACAAGAATGAAGAATAATATTTGCAAACCTAAAGCTGACTTGGCATACACAATGGTATTGTCATAAACCTAAATGCTGTTTTCTTTGTACCAAGGGCACAAACATTACCAAATGAAAGAACAGACTGTTAAGAAGGAACATTTTGTATCTTCCCATCTTTCAGACAATTGGAACCCTTTATTTAGTCCTTTCAAAGTACACATTTTTGCCTTTGAGTCCAGTTCAAGAAATGTTGTAAGCTATTCAATGTCTAGGTCACAGAAGAGACAAAACTGAGAACTAAGCTCGTGTTTCTCATCCACTTTCAACACAGCCTATGCCCTTGCACTAGTCCTTCATCTACTGGCAAGACTGCACTAGAAAATGGACCAGTCAGGGTTAGAGGCTTTTATATACTTCTTTGAGTACTGTTTGTCTACAAATCTGAGTGGATGGATGTTGTTTCTTAAAAAAATCAGTGCGAGAATAAATAGGTGACATCATAACCAAACATGAACTTCTTGTTCTTTGAAACTGGCACTTTCCAGTAAAGCAAAATAAGAAGTATTAAAATTATTCTATGCTTGAAATAAGAAAATTAACAGATTGCTCTCTATTAAAACCAAGAAACACATACGCCTTAGTTTCTATAAGGATTTGCTGGTGGTAGACTGTTTTGGTTTTTTGTTGTTGTTGTTGTTTGTTTGTTTTGGTTTTTTAAGTAGTTCCATGATTTAAATAATATCTGAGATTCACGTATTTCTAATGACTGTCTGCAGGGATTTTTAGTTTTGTTTGTTTGTTTATGCTTTTTTTTTTTTGGGGGGGGGGAGGGTGAGGGTTTTTGCATGTTTTAAAGAAAGGAATGATCCAGCCACCTTTAATATAAAATTTCAAATTTCAGTACAACACACACTAAATTCTGACTCCTGGCAGTCTTTTGAGTTATTTTCTGATAGATATATAAGGAAGACAGCTTTTGTTCTTAGGATTTTACCCCAAATCCAACATGAGTATGAGGTGTCTCCCTTCTCAATCTCAATATTCATTTGTGTTTAAGTATCATTTTTAAAGTGTACAGGTTGATTAGAAGGGGAAACATTTTAGTCATGTTGCTAGATACATGTGATTATGCATATGATAAATCCTAAAAATTTTCAAAGCCATTTCCAGTGTAAATCTGTGAATTCAAATAAATTATTGAATAAAAGCCACCTGAGGATTCAAAGGAAAACAAAGCAAAACTAAACAAAACAACCCTCATAGAGGAGGAATTAAGATAATAATGTAATCTCTCATATTTCTTGTGATCCCTCTGTGCCTTGTGACAGGGCACCATATAGCCTTACCCTTTAAAAGGAAGGTTTGGGAGAAAGGCATTCTGTCTTGAGTAGGGCCAGAAAGGAGCACACGCTCTACAAAGAACGAGCTGTGTCAGCCTTCTGTACCTCTGTAGTCTTTCTCTTTTCTCTCAAAAGAAAGAGGGAGATTCAAGATGAACCTGCCAAAAATGTAAGGGTGGTCAGAGAATGTCTGTTGACCATTTCATTAATAACCTTCTCCAAAATCAGCGCTACATTATTCCTGATACTAGGAGTTTTAAATTGCCAGTCTCACAGATTAGCCAGTGCTAAACAGAATGAACCATATTAATTTAATACATGCTATTGTTTCACACCCATCTGCATTACTGAAAATGTTTCTATTCTATCAATTTTTAAAAAATATGTAATTGGTGTAATAAAGAAGATGTCTGAGCCATTTGCTTTGTACCAACTTCCTTACTCCTTTGGAAATTCTAAATCAAATGGGGTTAACTGGCAGATCTTGGCCACCATAAAACAAAAAGCACTGGTTTTGGATTGCTGTTTCTTCCTCCCACAAAGGCCAGTAGGATTCCTGGGGATCCTATAAGCCAAACCTTCACAGAATAATCCCTAGCGAGTTATAACCAATATTCCAGGTGCAACTGGGAGATGGGTGTGGAATAACCTGAGACTTCAGAATTACACACTTGTCATTGATAAGAAAAAAAAAGGGGGAGACAGAAGTAAACCAATTTAGCTGAACAAAGCAAGGGTAAATAAAAGACAACTGCAGTAAATCCAGCATACATGCTTTGTTGAAACTGACATTTCTGACAAGAGAACAGGAAACACTGCCTTAAATTTTCTGTTCTAGTATGAACATCTGAAAACCAGTACACTGCAAAAGGTATATGCTAAGAGTAAGCCAAAGATGTGTGGCAAGTAATGGCAAGTAGTAAAAAGCTGACATGGCTTCCATACAAGGGAAATTATGAAATTCATTAAGTCCATAGGATTACTCAACCTTGATGAAACTGAATGGGGAAACTGAGCATAGACAAGATAAAAATAAAAATAAAAAATAAGTTTGTATGGTCAACACTCACAACCAGGTGCTCCATCAGGCTTTCTATAGGACAACTAATCAATAGACAACCCCCCTCCAGATTCACTAAAGATAACCTTCACACTGCAAAACTTAAAATGAACCAAAGTTTGTTTCTGTTTTCTTCTTACTTTTTGAGCCTTTTTACTCATTGCAGGTTCCATTTGTTTTCTTCTTTTTGAGCCTTTTTACTCATTGCAGGTTCCATTACCAACATTTTCCCTCCTAAAGAAAGCACCAGAATGTAATTTCCTAACAATTTTAGTGTTTTGACAGACTTGTGCATCTCCTAAAGCTTCAAATGAGAAATGTAATCGTGATTCACATGATACAGCTGGACGAGTATCCAAAAACCACTTCATTTTCACTGAACTTTTGCCAGAAGTGGACAGTACCCAGTACAGAAAATCCTGGTCACTGCTGACCATGACTATTTCCACTGCAGAAAACAGCAGCTGCCATGGACTCTCAAGAGCTTAGCAGATTAGTGGAACTAAATGCTTTGCAATATGAGTAGGTTGCAAAGATTTTGCAAAACTAAAGGATCCTCACAAAACAAAAGTTCACTGATATGTTGATGTAGTTGTATATACAAAGTAAATTGTACAAAAAAGTATAATAATAAAAAAAATACACGAGATAGTTCAGGCTAGATAAAGCATACTTTCCCATGATACTGGACTATGTAAAGAACAAAATGGATATAAAACAGTACACAATGAGTACCAGACAGAAGAGTCCACCTACCATGTGAGTATCCAGGTGAGGACTGATTCTCCTTTGGTTGGCTCCTCCCTGCAACTTGGTGCATGTTAATACACATTTAGATGTTCCCAAGAATTGTCTAGCACAACAGAAATACTAGCAATTATCAGTTGTGTGGTTTTTTTTTGATTTTTTTTTTCAATTTTGTTTCGTAAAAGTAGCAACAAAGTCAGCCCTGTTCTCTTTAGTCCACCCCACAGCAGGTGGGTCCTGCAAACAGCACAAGGTGTTGTTTTTCCTGTAACAGATTGATGAAGAATGCGGGCAACTCAACAGCCAAGGCTATGAGAGCAAGAATGTGAGAGCCTGAGTGGAGCAGAAATAGAAATTGTATCATTGTCACACACAGAGTACAAGAACACTTGAATACCAGGATGGTAAAAAGGTCATAACCCATATATGCCAAGGCAGGACGGGGAAGGGGCTTTAAACCCACTTGGGACTATTGCAGCCATTGAAGGAGGCTACAATGTCTTCTATGGAAGGAGCATAGGTAGAACAACAGGGTCTTGACCCCTGGACATGTGAGGCTTTTAAAAGTCTATTGAGTATAGTTGTATGAGTTTTGGGGGGCCTTAGAAAGAGAGGATTGCTTATGGGAAAGGAGGAGTTAATGTGGATGGCAGCCTGGGCTGGAGGAATGTTGGGCAACAGGCAGCAGCTCGTGAGAGCACATGAAGATAAGAGCAGGGCATTAGGGGAGAACAGCAAATACTATGGGGATCTCAGTGGGGAGTACAAGGCCAGGGAATGTACCTTGGCTGCAGAGGGGCTAAAACAGCTGCTGCTATGAGGGGATGGTGAGCGTGGGAGAAGAGACTGAGGAAAGAAGTTTCAGATGTAAAGCACTCTGAAAGAAAAAGAGCAAACAGTGAGTTTGATCAGGCTAAGACAGCTGTTATAGTGGTATTGGGTAAAATACTAGAGGGGAGACTGGAGGGTGACAAGCATGACTCTTACAAAAAGGTAACTGATAACCTGGTAAAACAGGTGGAGCAGCTGCAGTACAAACCAGAAAACAGCTAGCAAAATGGGTTCCTGAGAACTGTCACAGAGACCCTGGGATGATCCCAGTCCATCTGAGCATATTCCTTGTGAAAGTAAATTGTCCTTAGTCAAGCACTGACACTAGATTGCATGTGCCCCTTTGCATAAAGAGGGACAGACATAAAAACAAAGGCAACCTGTAGTGGTAAAAATAGCAGGGGAGGGAAAAGCACAAGTGAAAAAAGCTACCAAGACCTTAACCACTGAAATACACCTGGCTACTACTCAGATTTGAGCTTTATCTAAATAACTGAGGTTTTTGAAGATCAATACCTATGTGGGGGACTGGTGGTTTAAGAACCACAGCTTAGTTTCACTGGTGCAAATCAAAACACATGGCTAAAACAGCCTGTGCAGCCACTGATTAGGTCATGTGTAATGAACTCGCAGAAATACCAGCCATAGGGAATTAGAATGGTTGCAGCCAGTGTTGAGATCTGTTAAGGCAGCTGTATTCGTGTCTGCAGAGCTTCATTTGGAAGAAAAAAAAAAAAAAAAACACAAATGGGTCCAGAGTCACACGTTGTTAAAAAGCAGCTACTGTCTGTAGTTAAACTGTTGCTGTAGTTGTTAAACTGGGGTCTGTAGTTATGAAAAGCTATTCAAAACTATGGCCTTGGAGGATTCACTCATCCATTGCAAGTGATTATGGGGCCTTTGAACCCTGCTAACATAAACTGAGTGTATTGGGAAAGGCAGGCTGAGAGGGAGAGGAAGATTCTCCAGGAAGGTGACGAGCTTAAGAAACCCAACCAAAAAGGATAAGGCAAATAAATACAATAGTAAAATAAATACAAGCAATTATTATGCTTGCTAATACAGGCCCTGAGGGCAAGCAAGCCAGGTCCCTGGAAAGCAAGGACAAATCAGACCCTCATGGTTCTAGTTACAGGGCTTGCCTGCAGGAAGACACAGAGGTTGTTTCTTTTTATTTTATTTTTCCAAGAGTGCTAGATGAGTCATTAGGATGGCATTTGAAGGGTGACAATAATAATAGGGTTTGGAAGAAAAAATCTGAGAGTCTGGGTGCAGATACAATGAGCAGAATAAGAAAACACCTACTGCCTTTATGCATAGGTTGGCAGAACTGTATGCTAGAAGTGAAAGAGAGGATCCCAAAAGTCAGGTGGTGAAACCAATGCAGGTGATCTCTGGAGAAAAGAAAGCAACACCTTCTTCATCTTCGTTGGATGAGAAACAATTGGATTTTAACACTGGCCATGGCCACTCCCTCTGGGACACATTGTTAAGTTAATGTATGATCAACCAGAGGATGCTAATAGTACCAACCCTGCTGGTGTATCTGTAAATGTAACACGTGGCCCTATCCTGTTAACAGAGTCTGGCACTGTTGCTAATGTCTCAAGGCACACTGGGTGCCCAGCATAACGGCAAGTTTGCAGAGCAGAGTGGTGGTATTGTATTCAGGAACACGGGGAAAAAAATGGCATTTTAGGCAATGGTCTCCAGTTAGGAAATGGTTTCATGCCATATTCTTCTAACAATTGCTTATAGGGGAGAAATACAGAAATAGAAAGCCCATAGAAACTTTGGTTACACAATGGCAAACAGCAGTGAAGCTCCAGAAACACTTGAAACACAGGGTAAGTGGCAAGAGAGATTGCACTCTCTTGAGCACAAGTGTGCTCAAGATAAGTTGGAGAGTGGAAATATTAATACATTTGTATTAATATCAGGATCTGATCCAAAACCACAGAAACTGTATGTGAGGCTGAGGAAAGATTGTGACCTACTATTATGGTGGATTATGGAGTGCTACCTCAATGACCCACTTTATATCATTTACCAGTGTGTCAAAAACTGATGGAAAGATGCGAAGTTTGAATTTCAGGTCAGTAAACACTGTAACACCACAAACAGCTCTTGTTAAAATGCCAAAATGCATGGCCACACAATTACAAGGAAAAAAGCAATTTTCAGTCATGGGCCTTGACACTTTTTTTGCTATTCCCCTAGAAAGGAGGGCTTGTATAATTTTGCTTTTATATTTTTAAGGAAAAGATGAAGTCACATGAATTACTTAAGTTTCACATGAATTACTCAAGTTTCACAATGGTCCTGCAGTTTGCCAAGCACACATCACGTGAATGTATGATAAATTAATCGATGAGTGAAGGAAAGTGAAATATCAGGTAGTAATAAAATACCACAGATGTTGTAGTAAATACTACTTGGTTTTGTTCAAAATCTGTACATTTTTGATAACTAATAAAGTTTATATGTCGTTCATGTATAAATGCACAATATTACGTGTTAGGCTAATAAGGAACAAGAGATGGAGCGTTCATAACTCCTGTGACTACTAAAGGGGCTTAGGGTACAATTTAAATGAGGAACAAAAACCTTTACAATATTTGAAATCTACTAACACCTGAAATATCACTCAAAATTTCTCTTTTGTATTCAAGAGCAGGAACAAAGTAAGGTTTTATATAGTGAATTGTTTAAAACTCCTTTTTCCAAAGCATACATCATGAAAAAGATCCATTTTCCAGACCTTTTCTTCAGTATAAGAGGCAGCAGCCTTAGATCACTTTTTATCACTAGACATTGATATCAGAAGATGTATTGTGCAGCAGTCAGTTATTGAAAACAACAATTTGGCTTTTTATAAAGCAATTGAAGCTGCAGTTATCTGAATGGCTGCTTGACAGGAACTGCTTGCAAACTACCTTGGTTTCTGCTTCCTCAGAAATGTCTCCTGTGGAGTCTCAACCCAAATGCTATCTAAGTGGTAAAATTAGACAGGAATATTTTCAGAATTGTATTATTAGTGTAACTGTAGAGTTTAAAAATTATTAATAGCACCTGTATTTTAGTATTTGATGTTACTAAGCGTTTTAAAAATAGCACAGGACAAAACCCAGGTTAAATGAAACAGGTTAGCGATAATATTAGAGTATTAGAATGAAGGTTAAACTTAAATTGATGTTTTGCTTCTGTATTTTTATTAACTCGATAATTTTTTTCAAAGGCTCTGTAAACTGCTGAATTGCAAAAAGGCAAGGATAGGAGTAAGAACTTTAGACTGCCTGTATGGAGATGACCCTACATTTAACAAACTGCAACCAGTAACGTGTAAACTGCAGTCTCTTAGGTTGATCCCAGCCTGGCATTTATGATGTTTTCTAATGTCTTTCACACTTGTTTCTTTAAGGGAGCAATGGTAGTATCAGGGTGGTATTTGGTATTTTGCTGTTGTGGTGTTTTTTTTGTCTGAAGACATTTGAAATAGCACCATAGTGCTATGACATTATGGCATTCCTATTGTTAAGAAATAAGTGAAGCTGGGAATGACATGGGGAGAGGGAAGCCAGAATTTCCTAGCATCAGCATGTAAAAGGGTTTTCAAATGTTCTTATGCTCATCCATAATAACAGCCTCTTTGAAAGGCTGCAAAAACCTCAGCCTCAGCATACAGTCATAAATCAAAACAACAGCCAGATGCAAAGCAAGGGTTTATCCCTATTCATCTACCAGCTCAGACTGCCGTAGTTTTTGAAGGCAGAAAATAATCCTCAATTACAAGATAATTTTCCATCTATAGTTTTCTATATCAGACACAAAGGAGAATTCCTAAGGTGCACCCATCATTCTCCACAGCATTATACAAACAAAAAAAAATCTGTCAATACAAAGACCACCATTGATTTTAACAGCCAATCTAGTATCAGGTACAGAATGTTTGCTGCATGGTTTTTCACCCCCTTTAAAAGAAAGTCCTGATGCAATTTTAACAGCAGTTGCATAATCACTACAGCTTCATGTTGTCTTGTTAATGAATAGAAAGAAATGCCAGCACAAGCTGGCACATCAGGTCTAGGAACACCTTGCTTCTTCAGTGGTTTTAAGACTCACAATCTATGTACATTAAGTTTTTTCTACTCTACAAGGCAGGACTTCCAAGAACAGATTTTGTACTGTAAGAGAAATTGGCTTTTTTTTTTTTTTTCAAAAATATAAAATCTAATTATTGTGGAAGGTTATAGCACCTGATAGCTTAAATAGTCTATGTCTAATACATTTTCTTGAATACTACCTAATAGAAATCTTCAAGGTGTTCTATCCCATACAAAATACCACTTCAGCATATTAAAGGAGACAGATGGGTTTAAGGGCATTGAATGCCTGTTGAGACATGTCTATTGAAAATGTCTCCTTAAGATCACCTTCATTAAAAACATAATTATTTAAAACAAGTTTGATTTTCATTAATCTTTTCTTTTAACTCTTTGTAGGGTTTACTTTTTATTTTACTTATTTTCATATTTTAGTGCTATGCATGTGTTATTAATTAATCCATATAAATTTTCTTGCAGTTGTAGGAATTATCCATTCACCTACAGAGGGAGGGAGAAACTGAAAATTCTGTCAGATTTAAATGATGAATTTTTAATGTAGATTCCTTTTTCTGATAAAATTGTTTATCTTGTGATATAAAATTAAATAAAATAAAACTATTTTTAACTGTGAAAAGCGTAATAGAAGTTATATCTTTAACAAACACCCTGGAATATCTCTCTACTTGCTCTGTAAATCTTTGTATGCCAGGAGGCCACAGGTCTGAAGAAAAGAAGGGAAACATTTACCCTCATTATGGGGGTTACATCACACACACAGTTCTCTTCCAGACTTAAAACACCCATTCAAATGCATTCTGGTTGCAGGTTTTCCCACACCCATTCTTTCCCAAAACAACAAGTATTAATACTAATAATCTCTGTGTGTGTATGTGTGTGTGGCTGTTTTTTGTTGTTTATTTGTTGTTTCTGTTTTTGTTTTTTAATGTGCATAGTCTTTGAATCCACGATCACCTCACTGACAAAGGTGAAAATGTGCCTGTAGGTTTAGGTGGACACAAGCATCACCACAGGACCAGTATGTTGCAAGCTGCTTCCAGCTCTGGTGCTGCTCAGCAGTCTCCATTTGAATGGCTGTGGGTCTTCATGCTTGGCCATTCAAACTGTCATAAGATCATTTAAATGAATGGTCTCTGGGGTTGCTGTCTGGACTAATAAATAATCTCAATTCTCACATGCACTGTAAACTAGCAATGTACTGGTAGCTTGGCTCTGAGTATCTTCATTCAGAAAGCAGAAAGCATTTGACGAACTTGAGATACTCCCACCTCCTCTGCGATCTTGAGCCCTTACGCTGTGTGTGTACACAGTGCAGGCTTTTATGCCAGATGATGACAAAGATTTTCAATATAATCCTGTCTTAATAGAGCTGCAAGTCCTACATCAGTGGTAGAAGTATAAAGTCCAGCGTAACATTATGGTAAAGTCCATTATTTAACCTTCGGATTTCATATACTGCAACCACTTGAGTTTTACGCTTGCAGTCTATGAAGTAATAACAGTCATTTCAGTGAAATTGCAGCCTTGCAGAGCTCTGCTACATACACAGCCTTCCTCATTGTAACACAAGATTTACAAGGCAATATGTAGTACCTTGAACATTTTAAAACCTGATGTGAATATTTGAAAGAGCAAAGCACTTTAGAGTAGTTAACAGTAGTGGATGGATGACAAATATGAGTCGATAGTACTATTTTTCTCTAAAGGTGAGAGAAAAACAGATGTTTTCTCCTTTTTCTTGGTGCTCAAATATTCTTTTTCAATATCTTCTTTAACAGAATTTAATGTATTTCCATTAAAAATTTCCATTGTTCCTGTCTCTCGCTGCAAAAGACAGCAGCCACAGCTCCCTTACTCCCAGCCTGCTGGCAGCTAAACACATTGGGTTTCTCATGTGCTTGTAGGTCCCCACGTATGTGCAGACTGCCCAGAACAGAAACAGCAGCCTGGGCTGGTGGCACAGACTGTATGCCATGCTTTTGTGCCTGTTCCTTGTCTTGGAGCCCTGAATATTTAATAGGAAAAAGAAAATCCTCACCCTGGTCTGCCCAGGAGCCAAGGCCCAGCTGTCTAGTGGCTTCACCAACACACTTTCTCTTACAGATGTTTTATCTAATCAAAGGTCTGTTTTCTTTATTCTGGAACATACTCTACATGTTAATACCTGCAAGCCATGTTTAAATTAGAAATGAAAGGAGATAATTTAAGAATGAAGAAATAAGTGACCCAAATTTTCACACTCTCCCCAAGGAAAATGTGTTTTGTTCCCTCCAGGATCATTGTTTTGCCTATGGAAGCAAAGCTCCTGAAGTCTGCGTTCTGTATTCCACACATCTAATGTGAAGTAAGAGTAACTTGATGTGAAGGACATCTTGAAATATTCTGCCTTTGTGAATATGAATGTAGGGATCTGCAGTAACTGTGAATGAACATTTACAACAAACTGTGAGCCTCCTACTGATACACTCAAACACAAAACAGGAGGCGAGAGAGAAAAGGAAAAGAGATGAATTTGTTTTCCTAGCAAACAGCTGTCTTCTTTAACAGAAGAAACTAAAAAGAAAACAGTGTGTGAAGAGGCCAAAAGCTGCATTAATTACAGTATTTTTAGATGCTACAAGCACAATTTTGATAAACAGTCTAAACTGTGAAAAAACTGTACTGTCACTGCAATTAAGTCTTTTTTCTTGGTGCAGCATCATCAATGCATGTGCCTGCTGAGAATATATTGTAGGCTGTGCAGTGCAGTTACCCTTTGATTAATGATTCAAGGCAATCACTAGGGACCACACAAACTCCTGGGGATGCCACAGCAAGCAGCACAATGTCATCATTTATTTTCTTCTCTTGACCTACATTAGAAAGAGTGACGATACATTCAATGTTAAGGGCCAAATTTCAGCCATGGTTATACAGAGGCAGCTCCCATGGAGGTAAAAACAATAAGCACATGGCTTAGGAGCAAAATATGGCATAGTTACTGCTTGGTTCTAGGGGTGGGATTTATTTATTTAGATCATTTGGGGGGTGTGGGAAAGTGTCAAACTAACTATTCTGTTAGTTTTAATGTCTAGGACTGCTGTAAAATGCACACACCAAGAAAAAAAATCCCTCTAGGTAGAAAAAGCTAGATTTCATTTCTTAGCTGGCTAATATTTCTTTTTAGCCAGAGCATGACATTAAAGCTGGTATTTTATCAGGACAGACTTAAAACTCAGCCTGAAATAATCTTTTTGCTAGCGGCTCCTAAAACTAGTGACATCAGCCTGTCAGCTGGATTGTTTTTGTGCACTGACACGAAGTCCTCTATTTCATGCCCATGGGCAGTGATCATATATTCTCATGAAGTATGCAGAGCTGAGCAAGTCAATGCAGCATATTTGGTTCTGTAGCCTTCAGCAATTAGAAAACACTAAAAGGCTCAAAATATCATAGCACATCATTCAAACAATACTGTTTACTGTTTGGGTAGCAAATCTGTTCTCTGCTTCCTGATCTGGTCCTCTGTATAGTATTTCTCCTTGCCCAAGGTCTGAGATATTATCTTCAAGGTACGTCATTCTTTCAACCAAGGTTAACTGAAAGGCCAACATTAGCAACGCTGCCAACAGCACTGTTCCTCTGACATAGTGAAATTTTCTACAGTGAGGGTGAAGCTCGTCTGCACTAGAGACATCATTTTCTCCAGGGCTAAGTGTTTGAAGTGTATTTCCTGAATAACCAAAGGACATCTATGTGCCAGAGTTATTTTCAGCTTTGACTCCTTTTATTAACTCAAAGCATCTCCACTTCTCTCATTTTTCCCATAGGGGAAGAATGCAAGAACAAATATGATCGATGCAATTCACATTACTTTCTGCTCTTCAGAAAATTGCTCAGACATTACAGTAAGAAAATCTACATGATAAAAAATGGAACAAAAGAATACAATCAATTAAGTGTATGAGAGTGCAGTTAAGGAATATTTCTGTTTGTAGAGAGAATTATGAGCTTATGTAGCTTCAATGGGTTGTTAAACAGGAATGTAAAAATCAATGGAAAGTTAATATTTTTGCTAAGTAAAAGTATTATAAAAGTTTCTACATTATTAAAAAAAAAAAAAGGTAATTAAAATCCATATGATGTACTTTATGAAATGTAGTCCACTGGGTCATATACACTGAAAAGTGACTTCAAATCTGTGAATTATCACCCATTAAATATTTCCTCTGAGTATGATCATAAAAAATATCCAGAACAAAACAACATACAAAATTTTAAATTGACCAAAACAAATGAAGACATTCATTACTGGGGCTTTCAACAAGAATTTGGATTTTTATCTTCTACTGCATAAAAAAATAGACTAAGTTTGGCAAGTCAAAGTGGCTGCTGAAACCATCTTCTACATATTTGCACGTAGTTGACCAGCTGGCACAGGCTGCGATAGCTTACCTCACCTTCAAACTGGAGATTATTTAGTTTCTACACCTTTACAACTGGAATTGCACACTAAGTTTTCTGTCTCATAGATATAATCTCAGATTCATCACTTAATTTTTATGAAATACTAAACTTTACATGTTATTAAAAAAAAGTTATTTCTACTGAAAAAAATACAAGTGGACTATATCTCTTAAATTAATGATGTATGTCTTCTGAATTACTTAAGGGGAGTTACTTTTTTTTTTTTTTTTCCTGAGCTTTGCATGTAAATAATCTGCTTCGGCTATAAAAATACATCTTTTATACTTTTTTCCCCATCCTCATGTATAATCTTTCTATATAGTATACATAATCTATATAATCTTTCTTTATATAATAAGAGATATATTTTCCCTGAAAAGAGTAAAGCTTTAAGCCCTCAAAATCCGTTTTTCAAAATCCTTCAGGTGCCTGGAACTGTGCTTCTATGCTTACGAAGAACTGAGAGAGTTGAGGAGTAAGGTTACTTTATTGGCAGACACTCTCCATTCCAAGGATTTCTCTCTTACCCAATAACTATTTAATATAAAAATAGGTCCTTGGACCAAGCACCAGAACCACTGTATCCTATTTCTACTCCCCTCCCCTTGTACGCCCTAACAGCCAAAGAGTTCTGTCCTCAACACCTAAAAGAGAGAAATTGGACCAGTTTCAGTGGAAGGAAAAGGGTAACCCAATCAGTGTACACTACAAGTTTATATTTCCCTGATTATGCACTTCAGGGACTTAAATCCTTCATCACCTCAAACTTATTGATTTCATTAATCCTTCATCACCTCAAACATGTATTTTGCAATTGGAAAAATAACTTAGAAGCAGCCAATATAACATTATACATCTAAACATAAACTGGTTCACCTAATTCCAAAGAAAGTGGGATTAATAGTTCTTTAGACAGGCCCTTTCTCTTTCCTTCAATGATGGAGAAAGTCAGGGTGAATACAGGGAGCATGAACCCCGAACTCTGTTGCTGCTCCCTTTCTGCCTCATGACCTCATGTCTACACTCATACACTCTCAGCAGTCACCACAGTAGAGAAGCCCAGTTTGATAAGAATCAAAACTGACAAACTACCTGATCAAGCACCTCACTGTCCTTAGGGACTAAAATTCAAGGCCTGAAAAGGAAGAGCGTAAGACATTACTAATCACCCAGATAGAATAACAGCACTGGTTGCTATGCCATGAGAGATTACAGGCAGGAAGGACAGGAAACACAAGAACAGTAGGAGCCTTCAAATACTTTTAAGAAGATTGGAAAATGTCATACTGGAACATAACACAGAGATCATATGTTTACAAGGCCATCGATGAGTACTCCTTGAAGCAGCTGTGAAGGCAGTCCACAAAGTGGGAACACCCCTTTAGCTTTACCCTGACTATCACACATGGCTTTGCTCAAAACAGCACATGGGAATCTAAATAAACTTTGTAGCTGCAGACATAAGCTGAGTCAATATCTCTACAGGCACAACAAACACCAGAAAGATACACTGCAGTTTTCCTCTATTTCAAGAGATAGAAATGCACAAGTATGAAGAAACTCGTTTAAAAAAGAGCAACTAAGATAGTTAAAAAATTACAGTTTAACCCTTACAGAATTATTGAGGGACCTGTACTTTTGAGCACTGTCATAGCATATATTTTTAAAATCATTGTTACAGTTACTTTCATAGAACTACTATCTCAGTAGTAATCAGAAAATAAAACAAGTATTAGGAATTGATGGGAAAAGAATAGAAAACTACACAAAGAGCAAATTCAAAGTTTGCAAGTCTGGGGGTCACCCACATCTTGAACACTGCACAGTTCTTATTCTGTCATATCAAAAAGGACATATCACAGAACTGGAAAAGATTCCAGGAGAAATAGTGAAGGTAGTCAAAGGAAAGAACAGCTTCCGTAGAAGGAATCATGAATGCCATGGCAAAAGGTATAGACAGTGAGTATTTGCTGCCTCTTCCAATACAAAAACTAGAGGCATCAAATGAATCTAGGAGAAGTTCATTCTCAAAGGAACAACAAAGGTGGTTCTTTGTGCAATTCAAAGCAGACAAAAGGAACTTGTGGATAAGAAAAGTTGTGAATGATAGAAGTTTACAAGAGCTCAAGGAAGGAATGGACAAGTACTTGGAAGAAGCATCTGTCAGGGGTTAGTAAGCACACAGAAACTTCAGGCTCTGTAAATCAGCTGAGTGGAAAACATTTGGAAGCTAGGAAAGTATTCAAGGGAAGTATTGTATTTGGTTGTCCCTGTTTGTGTTCTCCCCAAGCAGATGGCTATAGCCATTGATGGAAACAGAATACCAGATTAGATGAACCCTTGGGCTCCCACAGTACTGATGTTTCTAATGAGGAAATTCAGGAATGTAACTTTTAGATAGCTAGAGTTAGACAAGATGGAACTCACTCAGATTTCTAAGCAGTAGGAAAAAACTCCAGCGTGGCTATTTCAGGGAGGAAAAAAGTATGTGTTTCCCCTGGTAAATGTACCAGTTGTCACATCATCTCTGTTCATACAGCTAGACATGCAAGAGATATTATATTTTGACTTGGAAAAATATTTTATCCAAAACTAAAAGCATCCTTTAAATATATATATGTATTCATAATGTGCAAAACTAGAATAGAATATAAAGGAGTGCTCTTTGAGATCAATTCTTAAACCACAACCTAAGCTACCATTTCAAGTTCTGATTAATATATTAGCTTTCTTCTTACTGATGAAGATAAACCAATTTCTATGTTGCTTAAGATATAAGGGTCCTTGAACCAAACTTTATGATTTTGTTTTTTTTTCTTATCTATTTACTTACATGTTGTATAATCCAAAGCCTTGCTTCTCCCTACCCCTCCCCCCCCAAAAAAAAAATTAAAAATTCCAGGATCCTTTGCCAAAATCTCACATTCTCTAACTCACTGTTTCTTTGGTTTTGATTAAAACCACATTTTCTGAACTTGTGGAATTAAAATTATTGGGAAAAAGTTGAAAATAACAAAAATATTAAAGTCATTTGCATGGTTTGTGCATGTGGAAATGAGCTCTACACATAAAGCATGACTTTTTTTCTCATGTATTAACTTCTAACTCATATAAATAAGGAGAAAAGGGAGAAAATCTCCTGAAGAGTGACAAAATATTGGTTTGTCCATGAACAAGCTGAACACTTGCCTAGCACCCTGATTAGGATATATTTTACTGCTGTCCTGAGCTTACAAGAGGCTTTCAGCAAGCCAGGTGAAACTTGGTACGACAACCATCCAGGCCTAGGGATGCTGTAATGAGTCTAAGTTTTACTTTTCCCTAGGGAAATATAAATCCTGCATGCATTCAACTGTTGTATTTCTGATACACGTGGTGTTTTCATAGAGAAGGTAATGAGATATTTATAAGTGGCATGATACATTGCCCTGTAAAATTGATGAGTAATCTGTGCATCATGATCCAAGAGAGTCAAGAAATTAATCAGTCACAAAGTATCTCTTGCTTCTGAATTTTAATTTTAGATGAGCTGTGAAAACTGTAAACTATTAAGAAGACAAAAGTTAACATTCTGCAATAACGTGTGTTTTCTGCATCTGGTTTGAAAACAACCTAATAGAAAGATTTAAACACTTATTGATTTCATTAAATAATACAGGTGAATAATACCATCAGTGGTGCTGTTGATCCACCAGACAACAGGAAAAAAGGTAAGAAAACGTCTATAAAAAGAATATTTGGAAGGTTTTGACAAGGGGAAGAACTATCCAAAAACATGAATTTATACAGCCTTGGGCAGACAACCTTTTGTAATGAATATACAGGTTACAGGATTATCTTTCACAAGTGGCTTTCAATCACTTATGAGGAACATTTCAGGAGCTGGAATAGAGGGGTGACTGGACAGAGTATTCTTCTACTATTACAAAGTAACGGCCAGAAACTTAGAACAGGGCTTTGGACCTTAGAGTTAATTTTCCTTTGGGCTTCTCCAGAAGCCACATAAATATTACCTGTTTGCCTGGAGATGGCTCTAGTTCAGCCTTAGATAAGAGTTTTTTTCAGAACCCTGCAAAGTTCAGAAATATTAACATCAGATAATCACACCACACTGGTGTAATGCCTACTTTAAACAAACCTACAGTTTCTCATCTAAAAATACCTTGGAATCTTTTCAGCAGGAATCATGATATTGAAGAGATGATTCTTAAATTCATTGATTCCATTGCATTTTGGATTGGTGTGTAATCCTTAAACTTTATGATTAATATCACAGATTAAGGAATTAATTCTGTCAAGTACGACTGCCAGTCATTTTATTGAGAAGAAAAAAGAACATAGTAAAGCAAGCCAAACCACATTCTTCTGAAAACATTGATTTCACGGTTTGTTCTTTTATCTCGCATAGAAAGATACTTGTTTTTTAAATTTAGTATCAGCCTCCAACACCTTTAATTCATTTTTTCTTTCAGACTTCAGCTAAAAGACAATTGAAGATCTAAGAAAATCTTCTCTTAAAAGACTTTTAGAATTTATTTATTTTTTTCCAAAAGGAAATCATGACTTGACCAAGTTATTTCAACTAGAAAAACAAGAATCCTTCAATGCTGTAAAGGCTGGAAAAGGGTTTAAAATGACTTGGATGTAAGCATCAGATATACATAAGAGAAATAAATGACAAAACCTTGAGCAAATCACTGTCTCTCCAAAAGGCACAATGCTCATCTGGTTAATGATATACTCTTGAATCTCTTTGAAAAAGTTAATATTTTCCTCCTCATCTCTGAACTGATGAAAAAAGACACAGAAGAACCCAAATTCCTTCAAGCCGTAGAGATCTCCATCAAGAAAAAGAATGAATTATAGAGTTAAGTTGAAAGGCACCCAACCACATACTGAAAATACAGTGCTCATTCAGTTTCAAGAATACACATGTACTCCACTGTATATTCATTCTAACATCCAATGTGGAAAAATTTAATAGCCCTAGAAGATGTAAAAGGAAATGTTAATGACTTTTTTTAAATGTCCCTTTTTCCATTTTAAGACATAGAATTGCTAATCAATTTATTCCTTTCTTTCTGACTTTATGTTAGAAAGGGAAAAGCAACACAAATATGGTTAAATCTGAAATAATTCTCAATCACAAATCAACTTTCTTACTTTATGTTAGAAAGGGATAAGCAACACAAATATGGTTAAATCTGAAATAATTCTCAATCACAAATCAAGTACTGGAAAGCAAAAATTAAATTGTGATGAAAACAAGAGAAAGAAGTTGAAGCCTGTGCATTTTAACTGTAAGATGCAAAAAAATAACACAAGTCAGCTGGCTAGCAAGAAGAGGTAATGATCTGTGCTGCTGCTCTCCAGAAACAGATCAAGAACCAGAGTGTCTTGATTTTTAGAACCCTCTTTTTCTTACCTAAAAGTAAATTACAAATTAATTAATATTATGAAGGGCAAGGCTTTTATGAGAATTACAAAGATTATATGCTGAAAAACGAAAACAGCAAATCTCAGTGCCTTTCTGAACTTTCTATTCTAGATTCCCTCTAATTTGCAACAACTATTGCAATAAATAAAGAATACATTTCTTTTAATCTAAACTGACTTCTCTACTTGCATGTTTTTGTGCAGTTCAGCAACCATTCGAAGCATCCCAACCTGTCCTTATATCCCTCTTATTCATTTTCTTATTTGATTTTTTCCAGTTAACTCCTATCCTCTCTGATATGACTTCTACACTTTCCATGTGATGTTATCAAACTATTCTTTTAGAAATAATACAAGATACTTATTAAAGTGGCTCTTTTATAGTTAATAATTTAGCAATGACTATGCAAATGTGATGTCTGAAGATGTCGTTACAGTAATTTTTCTCAGGAGGTTTGGAGTTTCTCAAACTTACCTTCACCTCTGATTCTTCATTGGCAAGAGGTTATGATTCCCTCAATTAACAAGTTCAAAAATTTGCCCTCATTCTCAGAATTGTCTTTTACTGAACCTCTCTGTTGGCTTTATTGACAGATTTGAAGACAGATGTTTTCTAGTACCCTTTTCCAGAGAGGAAATGACTTCCTATGAAATGTGAATATCACTATGGGCAAAACAAGAGAAACAAACAAAAAAAGGTCAAGAACAAAACTTCACTTTCAACCAAGATCATTTTCTCCTCTTTCTCCTGACATTTTCAAAAGCAAGATAAAGATTTTTAGTTTCAATGAGGTGTACAATGACAAACCCTAGCTAGTTGTCCTAATAGTTTCCTTTGGGGAAAGCCTCTATTTGAGAGAAGTGAGTCATTAGTTTCTGTGCTTTCCAAATGATGAAGTAGATGCCTTCACTGCACTTCCTCAAGCACTGTACTCTAGTTGCCTTATATAGCAATAAAGATATGTCAGCAATAGCAGTTGGTTTTTTGCTTAGGGATTGGATTTCTCTGCAAGACCCTCCCTCCCTCTAAAAATGGAGATGAGGTTCCATAGAGAAAACATAAAAACATGAGTAGACTTATTTCTATAAACTACAGCAGAATTGTGTATTTCTGGGAAGTACTAAAACGGGCTAACAAAGACAGGATATTATAAGCAGAACCAGTTCTACTCTTTGTGTAACAACTGAAAGCAGCTATGCTCATTCCTGAAGCTGGAGATTTGCTAAAGCCACAATACTTATACCTGAGCATGCTGTCAGCATTTGTTCCTTACAAAAACCAGTACTGACAGGAGGAAGAAACTGATAGATTTAGCTTCTCAAAGTAAGAAGTTGCATGGTGGAGCCCGAGGGAGTGCAGTGACTAGGAAAGCTGAGTTTGGATCCTAGCCCTGCAAATATGAAAATAGTTCCAGACCTCACCGAAGCCAGCGAGATGGAGTCCAGATTTAGGAGACCTCTGTGAGGAACAGTAAATGGCAACCTAATCATAGAATCATAGAATTATGGAATTACAGAGTCATTTAGGTTGGAAAAGACCTCTAAGATAATGAAAAGAAAGGAGAGCAACAGAGTGTACAGGAACAAGATAGATCTCACAGAAATGTAAAAAAAAAAAAAAAAAAAAAAAAAAAAGAGGCAAAATCTTCCCCTCACACACAGCTTTTCTGTCCCCCATAATTTTATAAATTTGGAGTCTTACTATTTGAACCTAATCCATCAAAAAAAAAAATCATAACTGTGCAGTGCTCAGATACAAAACTCTCAAGAACATTAATAGCTATGTGGATGAATTGAGGCACATTCAAAGGCTGGAATGCAGCTGGCAAAGATGTTGTCAGTGGAAACGTAGACATTTCATCCTCCAGCTGTCCTTCAAACAGCTACTTTCAGTTGAGAATTTCTACTGTTTCCCTCCATTGTTTACACATGTCTCTTCAAACATTCACCACTGAACGCTGCTTAGTAATTACTCTTACTGCACTGATGGAGGACTCTACCAGAATTCAACACAACCTATAGCTACCAGCTCTATTGGAATGACATCCAAGCCCTTTTTAGCACTGCAGGTTCTTCACTGACTTCATGTTCATCAAGAATGGTGACTGCCCACAACTAGCCTACCTGTCCAATCAGGAACTTTGTCCCGGTAGATGACTCCCATACTGTGATCCCATATGAATGGCAAGCTTCCCAGGCTACTCCTGGGATAGCACCCTTGTCTAAGTACTCAGGACTTTGACCAAGTAGCCTTCAGGTCAGGAAGCTCCTCTCATTTTTCTCTTTGAACCTTTGTCACAGACTGCATTTCAGTTTGCTGTGAAAAAAAAGTATTTGAAACACTTTCATGCCCTGAATAGAGAATACCCATATAAGGTTCCTAATGTGTTTTTAGCAATGATTGCACTGAGGCTCTACTTCAAATGTGAGAACAGGATGCCTCAACAGAACAGCTCCACATCTCAAGCCCAAGTGTGGAGTCTGCCACCATAAATGTTGTGATTAAAATAGAAAGAATTATTGAGCTCAGACAAAAAAAAAAGCCATGAAGGACACCATGCTAAGCTCATAAAGTCTCTGCAAAATGGGTCAGCAAGGTTAAATTTGCAGTACAGATGTTAAAACCAATGCTCCAGCGCCAATAACAGTATGTTTTTCAACATTTTTAAAATGTTTTCTTCCAAAGTGTTCATATGAAGATGAATTCTCAGTATGGACTAATACTTTCAAAAACCTCAGTGAAAGTCTTTTTAAACAGGCAAAACTCTGACATAGTAGATTTTGATGTTGTCCTTATAGTTACAGCTTAAATATATTTTCAGATGAACACAAAACATTTTAATTAGGAATCATTTCATGAATACAAAACTTTATTTCATGAATACAAACACTAAGCTCTTAACTCAAGATTTTCTCAACTTGGAGCACCTATGAACTTTCCCCTATGCCCTATTTCCACTGTGTAAGTGGCACACCTGTCATTTCTATAGCACTTTGTATGAATTCCCCCTACAGATTTTTCAGTTAAGATATAATGTATTATATCAATTAAAAAGAGATTTAAAAAGAAGAATTCTACAAAAAGGAATAAACTTTTAAAGCTAGCCATAAAAACAGTAGCTTCACTGTCAATTGTGTTAGCTGAGAGTAACCTGTTGCCATAAATGTGAGATATCAGATCATATAATTTGATATATTAAAATACACCACCTGCTTCATCTGCTTGCCTTCATTAATAGGGCACTTTCTTTACATATTGAAGTATTCGTGGGATTTTTTTCCTCAATTCATCAACTATACCCACGAATAGTTGTTTACTGACTATAAGGTAACATTTTAATGTTTCATCTGACCTCTCAGTTTCCCTTCATGATGAGGGCTTGCTGTTATGACAGTTTTCAGATTACTCAGGGTAAAGCTCAGGACACATTTGTCTAGAACTGCTGAAAGAATAATTAATATGTATATGTCTAGTTCTTTAAGAAACGCTTACTAAATTTGTCTAAATATAAAGTGATATTTTGCATGGCCATGCTATTGTTAATCTTGATTCTTTCATAGGAGTTCTATATAACTACCTCCTAAATTATTCACCTCAACATATTGGCCAACTTGAAACAAAACATTGGCTAGAAACAAATGAATTCTTATTAATGAAACGTAAAAAAATTAATTCTTATTACTGAAACAGAATACATACAGTACCATTAGGTGAGGGCCAGTGAAAATGACAGGCAAATATCTTTTGATGTACATCATACTCCTGAGTCCAGGAAATAAAGCCCAGGCTCAACTCTTATCAGTGCTCCTTGGACTCTGCCAGAGCCGTGAGGGTAATCACACAGCGGTGCTACAGTGTCAGCATGCTGTCACGGGTGCCTTGCCACTGGAAAGCAGAGCCCTTGTCTGTCCAGGAGTAATATCTAGAACAGGCTCGGCACAGCACAATTGAAGGGCTAATAATCTCTGCCCTAGAGAGCATGCCCTCTGACAGTTTATGTAGCATTGAAATTCATAAGCAAGGCTCTTCAGACCATGCCAAAACCCTGAAATAGCCATAAAACTCTGCATAGTCTGTATCCTCTGCTCATGAAATTGAGAAAAAGTCAGGGCTTTAAAAGAAAAGCTACAGATAAGAGGTAGCACCGGAAAACACATGCAAGTGCTTGAATTATAATTTTTATTCTTTCTCTTTTTTTTTTTTTTTTCTTTTTCTCTTGGAAGATGTTCCCTATCATGTGATGAAGGAAATGGCTTGATGAAATACTGAAAAGACCATCAGCTCTGGGTTTTGTTACTCTACCTTAGTTATCCCACCCAGAATCCACAAAGCTGGCAGCACACTATATAATTTCTCTCTTTGCTCTTTTCTTCCCCTAGTCCCACAGGCTTCCAAATGGTGAATTGGCTGTACAAGATAAAATATTCAGATAAAAAATTGTAAAATAGTTCAATATCTTTTTTTCATAAGGGAATTCTTTTTCTTAGTATTTGTAATTTTTCTTATGATGTTTGGTTCAATCTGTTATCTAGTGAATAAAGGAAATCACAGAAAGAAATGTCCTAATGCACCAAGGAACATGTCTTTATGTGTCTTTATTACAACATTTGGGTGTTTTGGTTACAAAGAACAATAACTACCTCCAAAAACACTGTTGCATATGGACACTGTAGGTAGGTAGTTTTTAAAATGGTACACACTAACTCATTCCCCAAACACCCTTGCTGGTTGCTCGCTTCCCATCTTTTCTTTTTTCAGGAGGTTCATTGAATCACAGTTTTTTTGCCTGCCTGAGCTTCACCCACGCATTATCAGGAATGAATCATATACCCATAGCTTATTCTCTACCCCCAGCCAGAGTCTCCAAACAGAATCAGTAGCCCACAAGACAGCTCCAGATTTCAGTCATGCAAGCAATTCTCCCACCCCAATAGATGTGGGCAACCACCCATGCCGTTTACACAGTTCAAATGCTAGCTGGGTACCACAGAGCAGCAAGGTTGCACTGCAACACAGGTACCATTGGAGCATTTCCTTCCACAACCCCTTTCCTCACCCGTGAAATACCCCCACTACTATGCTTTCATCCAGGGAGATGGCTCTAAGTCAAAGTTTCTAACCCCGATCATAGTAGCACCACCCATATGCATTCAATTCTCTCTCCACACTATTCACCCGTGCAGGGTGACTTGGATTCCCAGCTGATAAATGGTTGCTGTTTTTTTTGGAAACTAGAGGAAGTGGCTTACAAACTGGGGTTCAGATTGTCCTATATTTTAAAAAAGAAACAGATGTTCTACTCATATAGAAATTACTGATTGGTGTAGTCTTGAAGTCATGGACCAGAATCAAGCTTTTCTACTGATGATAAAATATATACATTTGCACTAAGAGCTTTTTTTTTGACCTTTTTTGCTGTTTTTACTTGATGCACATCTTTAAAAAGAAGGAGGCTTTATTGTCCAGAACTTTGTTTCCAGAACCTATTCTTTTCTATAATATAGTGTCAAATAAAGTAATAGGAAAAAACATAGGGACAGGAGACAGGGAAGCAGAAAAAAATGGGAAAAAGAGGAAATGGAAAAAAAAAAAAAAAAAGAAGCTCATGAGCTCCTTGAAGTATTCATGTTCAAGTCATGTCAATACTGAGGAGAGAGGCAGACACAAGAGCTGTTCACAGATCAGAGCTTGGAGAGACATTAGTTTCAACTAGCTTTAAAGTTTTAGGTGCCTCATTATGAACATGTGATTTGGGAAGATCATTTTCTTAGGCTTCTTATAGAATCAAAGACAATACAGAACTCTTCTAGATTCAAAGTATATCTTACCTGACCAGAAGGCCAGTCTAGATTTCTGTGGTAGGTGTATAATTTGGTGGTATGGATGTCCCAAATGAGGTATCTACATCCTTGAACTTAAAAACACAATTTCAGAGGAATGGACACAAGAATTTAATGATACATCTAGACAATATAAGCATCACTGTGTTACATATTATAGCGGTATGTGTTATTCAGATTGCATTCTCAAAAGCTGTTTGAAGATTCACAATGCTTCCCAACATTGCAATATTAATAGATTTATCGAAAAAGAAGATCAGGAAGGCAGATCTAGCCTGAAAAAAAAAATAATAATAATAATAATAATAATACCTTTGATGGAAGAAATACAAATTGTCACAGATGAACAAAGGAATGTCAATAAAGGTTTAAAAGAATAATAAATAAATTGTAGTTTAATTTAGATTAATTTATGTGTTTTGGGGGGTAAGAAGTAATGTGGGAGAAGACTGTTGGGAAGCAGAACAGTGGAAACACGTGGACTCATAAGGTGAACAATCTTCACTGCTATTCTCTTCTTCCTCTGGAGTCACAGGCTCATTAGGAGAGTGAAGTGAACTTTCCTACTTTTGGAAAGTTGTCCCAGTAAGACCAGCAGAAAGGCTATTAAAGATTTTATGACCACACCCATCATCTCTGCCGAAATCTTGAGCAAGTCTTGGGAAATGTCTTTTTTCTACTATTCCCTATTTTTCTCCTCTGAGAATGTCACTTGGACATGCAAGGCCATCTTTTAGACAAGACAACATTTTTTGTGAACTTGTGAGAAATAAGGTAACTCAATAAAATTCCCAGCAGCCCAATCCTGATACAGGTTTGCCACATCACGGAGCAGCTGATGAGTCCATGTGTTCTGCCTACATTTTTCCAGCACCTGAGACAAGAATGGCTTTTTCTATTTTTACCACTTTTTTTTTTTCTAGTACATTTTGTCTTAAGAAAAAAACCTTAAAGCAGTAGTCCATATCAACTAACTTTTTCTCCTCCACCCCTTCCCTAATACCTAAGAGAATAGTCATTAAACAGTTCTAAATACAGTAAAAGGCAGTCAAGCATGATGTTCCTCTGTTAAAAAACAAAAACAAAATGAACTCATGCACTTCCTAGGGAAAAAAAAAAGTTTAAAAAGGAAGACAAAAATGAAGAAATACTGCAAAAATCAAAGCCTCAATTCATGTTTAATTACTTGCCATTGCTTGGCATTACCTGTTCTCATCTCTCATCCATCCTGCCCAGTCTTTGATAAAGGTTGCTAACATAAGGTAGCCCACAGCACCCATTGGCATCTACATTAGCATGTAGCCTGCTGCAATAGGAATGGATCTGTGCAGCAAAGCAGCTGTTGTTAGAGGCCTGGCATCCACTAAATTGTTGATATACATGCACACCTAGTTACTTAAAACTGCATATGATCTCTGAATTCAGCAGCCACAGTGAGAGAGACATACTAAACTTCTTTGATTCACTAGGTTTATTAATAGAAACATAATGTAACTCTGTTTTTTCTATTACACACAAAAAAAGAAAGAGAGAAAGAAAGAGAGAAGGAGAGAAGGAGAGAAGGAAGGAAGGAAGGAAGGAAGGAAGGAAGGAAGGAAGGAAGGAAGGAAGGAAAAAGAAAGAAAGAAAGAAAGAAAGAAAGAAAGAAAGAAAGAACGAAAGAGAGAGAGAATGAACGAAAGAACGAAAGAAAAAAGAAAGAACGAAAGAAAGAAAGAAAGAAAGAAAGGAAGGAAGGAAGGAAGGAAGGAAGGAAGGAAAGGAAAGAAAGAAAGAAAAAGAAAATACAATATTGGTAATATTATAGTAACATCAAACAAACATACAGATTTCAGAATTACCCATTGTAGCAGGTGAAGTACTTGAGTAGCAGAGTAGCATTTGTGACACACTGTAATGTTTCCTTTCACTTCAATAAAGTCAGAAGACATTCTTCTAATACTTCTCTTTTATAAAGGTAATTCAGCTTATTAAAAGTTCATGCATTCATTATTTTGTTGTGGTGGAGACTGGGTTGGAATATCACTCTAACTTCTTTGAGATAGTTTACTTCTAAATTTCCTGGATAAATACCTTTTATTAAGTTCTGCTTAAATACATTAAAAACATGCACACATTTCAAGAAATCACACCCATTAATGCAGAAAATCACATCCATTAATATATATAGAGAATAGTTGAAGAAGAATTCTAATTAAGGTTCCTGTGCTGACTGGCACTTGGTAAAAGGAAAAAACCAGCTACTGTGGCCAGCATGCCCTTCCAGACATGTCATACTCTGCTTATCTTGGATTTGTGACCCACTTACAAGGATAAATATATGATCAACACAAAACACTTACATAAAACTAACATTCCAAATATTAAATAAGAATGTGCTATAGTTACAGTTAACAAGTGGTCAAAAGTTAGAATATTGAAAAAGAAAATTTGTCTATGAAATATTAATTCAGCGTTCTCTGTATAGGCAAAATGCATCAGTCATTAATTATACTTTCATTTCCACACATGACAATCCCTTCTCACTATTAGCAGAATGATGACAGAAAAAGTTGTGCTCAGCCATTTCAGATCTGAGTCACATTCAGCTAACGGTCATCAAAGACTTGTAGAATACATATAAATTTAAATTCTTCAGAATCACATAACTTTTGTTTCCACTCACCATATTTCATTAAAAAAAAAAAAAAAAAAAAAGACCACTAATCAGCCAAAGACATTCTTAAGACAGATGGACAGCACTGATAGTTTCAGTCCAATTCACATTTGGCAAAGTTGCAAAACCTCTCAAAGCACAATTTTCTAATGAAAATAAACAAACAATCACACAACAACAAAGAACACCCCCTGAAAAGCCATCGACCATCCAAAAAACCAAGCCCCACACCCTACCTGGTTTCATTATTTAAAAAGGTTATCATTTGCATGTTACAAGCCACCTTAACTGCTTAAAAAAAAAAAAAAAAAAAAGTCAGATGTGCTTTACCATGCTCTATTTTCATTTAAATAATCTTCTGCAAGCGCCTTTCTGATCACCTTATGAAGAAATATTCAACCTGAAACTTTTCTTGTGCCAAGTGGGTATTCTTCAAAAATCTTAACGAATGCTGTGGGACTCTGGATGACTCTGGATGCCTCATGGTTGCCTCGGTGGAGACTCCATTGACATGCAGAAGCACACTCTGTACAGAAGTACAGAAACCTCCTCAGTCCAGTCCAGGTCTGACTCCAGAAGAGAATTACAGGGTTGTTTAATCTTGTGCAGCTTAAATATATCTTTTCACCTCTGAAGGAAGAGCAACTGGCATGTATTGCTAGCTTCTCTGCCAGAGTTGAGGTGTGCTACATGATCAATCATAACAGAGGAAGTGAAGAAAATAATATAATAAAAACACTTTACTGTGCATAATGAGTGGTTTATCCATACAATTATGGAAAACATTTTGAAACAGGTAAGATTAAGCACCACAGGAAGCTGCTGAGGTACATTATTTATCAATATGATCTGTGCAAGTATTTGGCCCCCTTTTCTTGTAAATAATTTTCCCTATGCAGCGTTTTACCAGGCACTAATTGGCAGCACTGTAGGTAATCATACATTTTCCCTTGCCTTCAAAAGTCAAAGACTGAAGAATAATGTTCTTAGGCTGATATTTTTATCCTCATTTTTTATTATTATTATTATTCCTTAAGGAAAGGCTACAGCAATAACAGCTAAAATTTGAAATGGTACATGTGGTCTTCAGTGACTACTAAGTTTGTATTTTATTCTGTATTTTATTTTATTTTATTTTTTTTGTATAAGCAAAGACATTCACAGTTTTTGTAAATATAACCAGAAATCTTTAGCATTTAAGTGAATATATTTTGAATTTGATTTTACCATCACTTTAATATCACAGTAACTTTAGGCACAGTATTCTGTAACTTAATGGCCCTTGACTGTTAAGTTACCAATGAACAGTTATCATTTGAAGTGTTATTCTGACCCAAAAAGTATAACTCTTTTGTGATATGATATCTTCTGGTAACATGCATTTAGAGATTCAAATGCAAAGTTGACGGACAGTGCTTGTGTCATCACATGCAGTGGCTAAGATAACCATGTTTATTGAATGAAGGAAGCAAATTTTGAACTTTTCAGGCAGCCTGTCATGATGAACACCAGGGAGAGATGCTGCATATATTATGATGGTAAAACTCTTCTGCAGTTCGCTAAAGTTTCTTTTTCCAGCAGACCTATGATCTGTTGCTTACAAAAAGGCTGGGAATCTGAGAAGCTATCTATCTCCAGATTAAGTGTTTTAGGAAGCAATCATCGGATACATTCTGAAAACACAAGCATCCAGAATTATTTTGTTGCTTTGGTGGTATACTTCATTTCCAATAGCTCAAGGTTAGTCAAACTGTTTAGCTGTCTAAGGACTCGAGGTTATATATATATATTATATTATATATATAACTAATGTATATAACTATAATATATGTTATAGTTATAACTAAGAGGTTATATATAGTAGTTCTGCACTTGAGAATTCAGTTTTTAGTAACTAGGACTGAAGACAGTTGGAAAGAAGAGGGGAAAGTAGCAATTGCGGGTAGAATGTTGCAGACTTAGGAGGGATGCCAACATCACTTCAGACCATGATGCTATACTACAGGTTGGGTAGAGTTCATCCAGGAACAAAGAAGCAGGGCATTTGTAGGAAGTCTTATAATGCCTCTACCCTGGGAAAATACAGTCTGATTGTGGTGCTGGGCCTTGAAGGTGTAGAGCACAATTGTATGTACTAGTTGTGCATGCTTCTAGACATGATGGATCATATTGTGGAGTTACAACTAAGGACTTGATCCTTACATTTTAAAATCAGCCTCATTCTTCACAAAAATTCAAAATCTAAGAGAACTGATGCAATAGGATATAGGAAACTAACTACATCATTTTCAGTTTACTCATCCCAAAACACAATATCTAAAAGGACAAATTACAAATATAGAATACAGACCTGAATCTATTTTCTGTCCCTTCATTTGTGTATGAGAAGCTTTCTTTAAGTGCTTGTCTAAACGTAGCTATTTCACAGGATATCATTCTCCTCACTGTAGGCAGCCTTGTAACCCCCAAAATTTTATTTTCATGACATATCCACAACAACCAACGCACCAAAAAGCCCTTCTATTTAAAATACTCCTACTTGGCTGGAGCAGCTGCCTTCATGAATCTGATACCTTTTTGCTTACCAGGTGAATGCAAGGGCAGGGACAGGGACAGAGGAGGTCCAGCAGACTGGTTTCTCACCTGTGACCAGGTGGTATTTATCTTGAGCAAGCTCCTGTCCTTCAAAATACACGTAGCATGGTGGCAATTCAACAATAACAGCTTTGCCAATTTTTCCTTCCTTTTTCATGCCTTCTTACTCCCTGTCCAGAACCTCATATATCCATAATATGGTGAGGAATCTGCAGACTGGAGGTATGCCTTTTTCTATTCAGACAATAACACAAACGTGTATGCTAATGCCAGCTGTGCCAAGGGTATTGAAAAGCCGATTCAGCCCTCTGTCCCCTCTCCAGAAGACAAGATACTTGAGCACGTTAAGCAGAGCACAGTCCTATGCCTGTAGAATGCTGCTGCACTTTAAAATTTCTGTACTTTGCAATGTTTGTAGCAAAACGTTCCCTTCGAGCATTAGCCATCTGGCAAGGTTTGCTTATCAAATCTTTCTGTGTGCCTCAAGGGAGAGCTGTGGGCAGATCTAAGGCAACAACAAATATACCAGATTAGGCCCTTGGTCTTTTTAGATTGTTTTTATTTTAATGGAAAGTAGAAAGTAGAATATTCAACACGATACCTTAAATTCTCTACAAAATTGCTCTGTATTGTGGTAGCATGTACCTTTTTTACACAAAGAACAGTCTGTGCTTTCAAAGCACTTACATATATTTAGATTGGAAACACTAACCAGAAAGGAACCACACAGCCAGGGTAGGTATAATTATCATACTAATATTCAGATCAACCCAAAATGTCTTAAATTGTTCATCACATCATAGTAATTTATAAAAATCTGACAACTGAAAATAGGCTGCTGGCTTACTTAGGGAATATTTGTGTGACTAAATAACCATGTGCTTGAATTAAAGTTTCAAAATCAAGCCAATAGTTGCTAATTTATTCTATTTCACAGAGTCTTATATTTGCAAAACATGGTGGCATTTTTTTTTCCTTCACTCTTCAGAAGATACACATTTTGTCAGAAGAAAATAATGTCAAGCTCAAGGGAAGACAAAGCAATCCAGTTGTGGATTTATGATTTTGTTGTTCAGAAGGCTGCTAATTCAAGCTTTCCCTGCCCCCCACTTTTATTTTTATATGACTACATAAGAAATCTCTGTCAGAACAATCAGTCAAAGAAACATTAAACACTGTGTTATATGGAATACATGCAGTAAATAATCATACTAGAATCAGATTATCTCAAAGAAATTGAAGGGTATGGGCTCCATCTCTTATGTAAAATACTTTATTTTGACTAAAGCCAAGTGAAGACACCACCAATTTAGGAGAAATATCCTTCTCTTCTATTCTGCTTCTGCTTACCCAGTACTTGTTAATACTGATGTTCAGATTCTGGAAAGAACACACTTTTCAGATTAAGATACCCAAATCCTTAACTTCCCAATTTCATGTGTTCGTCCCAATTTCAAGTGGTCAGCTGTAAGACATGACCAGGTTGCTCAGGTTTATATCCTGTTGCATCTTGAAAAATTCCAAGGATGGAGCCTGAACTACATCCCTGACAACATTTCCCACAGTCTGACTCTCTTCCTGGTGAGAAAGTTTTGCTTTATAAAAGGTTGGAACCTCCCAGTTTTCAGTCTGTAGCCACTGCCACTTATTGTACACCTCAGAGCCCTGTTGAAACTTCCCACTCCCTTCCCTGTAGACATCATGTAGCTGCTGTTATTTCCTCTGAAACCATCTCTACCCCAAGCTGTACAAGCCTCTCTCCCTCAGCCTGCCCCACCACCGAATGACTTGGTGGCCCTCTGCTGGAATTGAATTCATCAACATCTTCCTTGTCCTAGAAGAGATAAGGACCATGGGCAAGATTCCAGGTGCTATGTGAAGCCAAGAGGAAAGACCACTGCCCTGACCTCCTGGCTGTGCTCCCACTGATGCAGACCTGGATGCTGTTGGCCATCTCCACTGCCAGAACTCACTGTTGGCTCTGTCCAGATCACTGTCTGCCAAAACCTCCAGCTTCTCTCTGCAGAGCTGCTCCCCAGACTCTTTCATTGCAGAGGGATGGTTCATATTGGCTGGGGAACTTCATATTTTCTTGTGATGGATGTCATGACTGTCTTATTGTCTCACTCTTCCTGGCTGTCTAAATCCCTTTGGATTACAGACCTACCCTCAAGTGTATTAACTCCCTTATTTGTTGATGGTGCCTTCTATCTCCTCCTCCAAGTCACTGCTAAAGATATTAAATAGGATAGGACCCAGGATAGACCCTTGCAGTACAGCACTTGTAACTTACATCCAGGTAGAGACCAATCACTGACCTTTAGCCTGACCACCCAAATGTCTTTTCACCCATTTGGTAGTCCATTGATCTAACCAGTATAGAAGAATACTGTGGCAGATGGTGTTGAAAGCTTTGCTAAAATTAAGGTTCACTGCTCTCCACTCATCCACAAATACATATTATCATAAAAGACAGTCAGGTTTGACAAATATGTTTTGTCCTTGGTGAGTTAATGCTGACTTCTCCCAATAACCTTTTTTATTTGTCCAGAAATGTGCTCCAAGAGGACCTGTTGTATGATATCCCCAGGGACCACAGTGAAGCTGACTTTCCCTAGTCCCCCAGGTTGTCCTTTTCAGCCTTTATGAAGACAGGTGCAACATTTACCTTTCTCCACTCATTGGGTTTGTACCCTAGCTTTCAAAGATGATAGAGACTTTCCTGTTAAGTTCATAAGTCACCTCTCTCAGCAGCCTCAGATGCAACCTGTCTGATCCTATGGACTTGTATGTGTTCTGCTTTTGCAGGTAATCCCTGGCTCAATCCTCACCCACTGCTGGACATTCTTCTCCTGCCTGAAGATTTTCACTAAGCACAGAGGCCTGTGATAACTTTCTGGTGAAGACCAAGCCAAAGAAAGCACTGAGTCTTATCTCTGTTTGCAAATGTGTTACTAAATCACCCACTCTGTTCACCAATAGACTTACATTTTCCTCGTTTTGCCTTGTACCATTAATGCAGCAGTACCATTAATGTAGCAGTAGCAACTCTTCCTTCCTTGAGTATCCCTTAACATTTTCAACTCTAGTAGAGCTTTGGCGTTCCCAACACTATCCATACAAGCCTGGACAGTGTTTATTCCTCCTTTACAACTATCCTTGCTTCCATGTTCTGTGTATTTTCTTTATGTGCTAGAGCTCATTCATGAGTTCTCTATTTAACCAAATGGGTCTCCTTGCTAGCTTTCCTGAGTATCATGATGGAGAATTCTTGTGCTTGAAAGATGCTGCCCTTATGGAACTTTACATGTTGTCCTTAAAGACCTGACAGCAATGCTGAGCTGTTTTGCCCTTCAGAGCTACCTCCCCTGGATTCTACCTACCAGTTCTCTGCAGAAACCAAAGTTTAGTCTCAAGACGCCCAGGATCTGTGCTTGGCTAAAAGCCTTCTTCACTCCCCTTTTGTTTTTAAACTCCAGTATTTCATGATCCCTACAGTTAAGGTTACCACAGATTAATTATTGTATCTCTAATCAATTCTTCCTTGTTTCGCATAGCAGATCCAGGAGACTATCACCCTTGGCTAGCCAATCTTGCACCTGTGTTACAAAGTGCTATCTGACATCTGTTCAAAGTCTTTTGGATCGCTTGCATGCCATCTTGTTGCCCTTCTAGCAGTCTGTCTTATGATGGGAACATTTTTCCCCAAGAGGATTTCTAAGCAAATAAGTCTTACTTTACATTCATTTACATTTAACAGGTGTTTTGATATTGTGGTTGTTTTTTGTTGCTGATGTTTTGTTTTGATTCCAGAATCTTAGTTCAGTGTCTTTTGAGTATACCTCAAACTCCCCACTCTGTTTTTTTATCCTACGCATAACTTTATGGGTAAGCTATGTTATTAGATATTTTTCACACTAAAATGAAAATTTTACACAGGTCAATACTTGAATCCATAGGAGCATCTTTACTTCCTCAAAGAGAGTTCTTCCACACTCTGTTTTATTTAAATCTTTTCAATTGTCCATACTTTACTTTTGGTATACGCAGTACAGTAGTTAAACTTCCTCATTTCCCATCTCCCAGAATGAGAGTTCAACTTAACAGCCAGATCCTGCCTCTAAGTCCATAAAAGCACAGAAGAGCAGGATAACATAACCATTTCAAGACAAAAATATTTTGCAGAAAGGTGGTTCTACCTTCCACTAAGCCAATTTGGTAACAAAGATCCCAATGCCTCAAACAACTTTCTCCACCCCCCACCCCCACACCCATTTGCAAATGAGATAACAAAATCCTTCACATACAACAAGGCTCAAGTTGGGAGAGGATTGGCAGCTGGTGAATTTTTTAAAAGCCTAGGGGATTCATGGTTTTATGTTAGGATTACTGTTGGCTTGTGAGACACCATGTATCGTTATTAATTTTCTAATATACTTATTTTTTTCTATAGGTAGAATAATTTATTCTATTTTTCTATACAGTAAGAAAAGGACTAGGTAACTGTGTAAATCAGCTCAAGTAATTATGTTTCAGGTTAACACTTTCTTTCCTTATATGCCTGTACTCTGAATGCAAAGATCATTTTAAGTAGTGTAAATTAAATCTGACTGTTCTGTTAGAACAAATGTTGCTTGTTATTTTGAATATGTCAATCTTCAGTACAATCAATAAGCAACTGTATAGAAAAAGGGGAGCATGGGAAGATTTGCTTCTCAGTTGTTGCTCAGGCAAAGGAATCTCATGCAGAAGAACAGCGTAGGCAACTCTGGCTGGTAAAGGGACACAATGCAAGGAACATAGGATAATCCTTTACCTGTTTGTTTCAAACTTTCACTAAACAACAGTAAACAGACTGAAAAGACTAATATTAAAAAGTAACAGATTCCTCAAGCAATAGGTTCCAGCCTTAGAAACCAAAGAAGACTGTAAAAGGATAATCAGAGTTTATCGCTGCAAAAATAATTCCTCAATAATGTGAACACACATTATATCAGAATATCAGAAACAATTTCAAGATTTGAGGATGTCACTGGAGCACTCGAACACCTTGGAAAATAAATGTGGCACATTTTTATTTGAGCATAACACTTTGCAGAAGAGGGTGATCAGAGAAAGTGCTAATTCCAAACAAATAAGACACACATTACTTCAAAAATAAATCACTTTTGACATTGAATTTTACAAGGTAATGGGGCAAGTATTATTATTTTTTCCCTACACCTGAGTAATGCTCTGATCAAAAAATTTTTTACCTTGTGCTTTTTAAACACCTGCATGAATGTCAGGTCAGATGAATCAGTCATGTCTGAGTTTCTCCCTCTTCAAAAAAAAATTTTTTTTTTCTTCTACACAATAAGAAACCCTCTCAGAGGTGACTCATGTACATGTTTGTAGTTCAGTTTTTATGATGTGGACTTTTTACTCATTCCAGAACAATTTGTAGCTTAGTAAGAAATAAGCACAGTGCTCTACCCCGCAAATGCAATCCACTAAGTCCATTTGAGCCAAGTACTGTCACAGCAGTCAGTATAAACCTACCTGGACAGTGTGCAACCACATTAGTGTAAAGGCAAGTCCTAATTCATCTTTGCTGAGGCATGAAGACTTTAGGAAAGCACTTAGAGAAATCTTCTTGATCAGAGTCACCCTGATCATGTCCTAGTGTCAGGTAAGGCACTGAAGAATGGCTTAATTCTCTTGTTTAAATGGGTATGAGAAGAAATCCAAGGACTTCACATATACACAAAGATCAGAGGATCTGCATTTGTATATTCCTGGGCACAACTACATTAAGCAATTCTTGGCTGTTAAGCTCTTATTTTTATTATTTCTTGTGTTGTGAACTCAACCCATACATTCAGTGCTGTAAGAATAATCATTGGTTTAGATAGGTTGAAATCTTGAGCTATTTAATTTAATGCTTTGTTGACTAACAGTGATATGGAACCACCTAAACCAAGACCTATTCAAAACAGTCAAAACCCCTATGTTACTTGGTGAAAGAGATACAAAGCACACAAATTTCAAAATTTCATCTTATTTGTATCTCATAAATTTCCATTCACCCATATAATTTTCCCATTACAGGTTTGTTCTCGTTTCCCAGCTGAGAACTCAAACAATAGGACTTCCAGCATTTCATTAGCATAGCGTACCTTATAAACCTGAGTGAAATCTCAGATGGCCTCCACCAACCCTCAATGTGATAAATACAAAAACAAGTGGAGTCTTCCCCTCCTACTTGAAAAAAGAAACAATCATAATAACCTTGTTTTAAAAACAAAACAAAGCATTTTCAAAACAAACCAACTGGACGTTTAATACCAAATTACTTTCAAACATAAGGTTTCATTGTTTTGATATAGTTTGGACAGTCTACAAATACCCAAATGCTTCTCAGGTTCTTAAAACCCGAAGAACAAAATTAGTCCAAGCCTCGAAGCCAGAAGTGCTTGAAATTCTTTGTGCACAGAATAAGTTGGCAATAGAGTAGAAGACAGTGTTTAGCCTAGTTGATGATTTAATTTCCACAGAAAAGTTAAACCAATTCAAAATATGCATTTTTCCTTTACTAATATATTCATATGTACAGTTTCACTAATGTTAGCTAGAAGCACAGTTCATTAATGAAGGATTATGCCTCAACATCCTCTTCTAGAAAAATTTTAAAAGACAGCAAATTTAAACTCTCAGAGTGCATTAAGTGACTGAAATATCTCAATACGACAGTTAAAAATAATAATAATAAAATAAATCATTTATATACTTATACAAGTGTCCAGTAATTCAAACTGGAATCACGAAAGAACCTCCTTTGGTTAGAAGTTATTAGCTACTGCAGTATTTCCTTTCTGTCTGAAATTGAGACAATTATTTCATCAAAATTAAAATTATATAACTGTTGTTCTTTTTCCAAAAACTTATACAAAAAAGAGACTTTTTTTATTAAAAAAAAAGATAAATAAAATTTGATTAATTTTGTAGTTAATATTCAAGTGAAATAACTTTTTAACCATTCTAACTCAGCTACCGTGTTTTAGTAAAACAAAAAACCTTGCTTTTCCCGCTTCATAACATTTAAAACAAATCTTTAGAATTATTAGAAAGTGATAAATCATAAGAAGATGCTTATCCAAATTCCCAGCTATTGAAGGATCACTGAGAAGGGGCAGATTTGCATTCCTATTTCTTTTCTTTCCTTCTTGTTCATTACAGAAATAATTTAACAAATACACATCCAATGAGCATATTTCTAGCAAAAATAGGAAATGTATGTGTTACAAGCCAATACCTTCTGAGAAATTTGCAATGAATTTGGTAAATATACCACCATCCTAAGTATCAAATCAATAAAATATCAATATCCTCTCAGTCTGTCATAAAAGTTTATATCAGGATAAAAACTATGTTCTTTTATCCTCTATAGGGAATCTCCATTATAAAAACTTTATTTCATGTTTTACTCAAATATAAGATTTTAAGCATGATTATTTAATAAATCCATACAAAACACAAAAACATACTTTACTCAACTTGCTCTACTCTGAAAATATTACTTGGCAGCCTACATTCATTCCTTTCTTAGGAAGTGAATTGTCTTACCAAAGAAACTGAGAGGTGATATTGCATCTCTCTAAGGCTCTTTTGCGGCTGGACCTTCTGTTGGAAATGAGATGTGTGCACTACACAAACCTCCATTACTTAGGACTCATAGATTCCCTCGACGCTCATCATTCATGCCTTAGCAATTTACCAAAACCTATTCAATCTTTTTAAGGAAAAAACACCACTGGGCATAGACAAGATTTCACTGGCGACAGCCTGGTTATTGGAAACGTGATAAAAACACATTACTCCCAGTCCTGACACTGTTTCATGGCCACTCCACTCTCAGTCCCTTAGACCTGCATCCAATATCTTCAAATCTCCGAGGTTAATCCATATCACTCTCTCATGGTCATGGCAGCCACCCCTGTCTCTTCCAGATCTAACCTCTGGCTGACCTTCCCCACTGAGGGACACTTGGGTGACAGCCTACCCACCAGGTAGATCTGGCAGGCAAGTACAGTGAATACAGGGTTTAGCTTTGCACTTACACCTCATCAACATGCCCACCCTACCAGCCACACAGACAAACAAGCTCACGCTCAGCCCCAGCCAGGCATTTGGCACAACTTTCCAATAGATGTCTTTTTCATTGGTCTTAAAATCTGATTAGGAGCTGTATCATCACCATCCAAATACATGATAGCAAGCACTTCTCTTCTATTTTTGACTTTGAAAATCTATCATGAAGAGTCATGTGACACCACATTGAAAGCATGCCTATCCTGTCAAAAAAAAAAAAAAAAAAAAGACTGATTCCCTTTCTTGAATTTCTGTAAGAAGCTGAAATAATCTAAAAACAAAAATTAGGATATTAATCTATTTTTCTTTCCGTAAAAAAAAAAAAAAAAAGTTCATTGAACAGATTTCCTCAAGTTAGTTTTCTATTTTGACAACTCCAATGAATACTAAATCAAGAAGTATACCCAATTTAATACTATAAAAGAGACTGAAAAAGGAAAAAAAAAAATCTTAGGAAGTGTGCTTACATGAATAGTCTAATCTTTTCTTACCTATTTTTTTCCATGTAATATTTTTCAAATTTATTTTGTTTTTAAATGCATTCATCAGCTCTCACTCTACTTATGATACAGGAAAAGTTATCTTTTTGGATTTTGTCAGGCAAAGATTACTTATGCCAAAAATTCACTGAATGGCTATCCAAATGGAAAAAAAATATATATGTCAAATACGTTAGATGAAATTCATCACGCAAAGTTTATTACCTTTTATCATGTTCAACTCTGACAAAAGAAAAAAAAAAAAACACGTGACAAATATCAAATTAACAAGCAACGTATTGAAGATGCAATTTTGGGAAAGAAGAAAACAGTAGTTAAAGGAGAAGAAAAGGAATACAACTGTTTAATGCAATTACAGATGCACAGTAGGTTAAAAACATTGGCTTGCAGCAATCCTAAAAAAAAGAGATACTCCCAGGTGGTATTATTCAATACTGCTTTATGCCTCATCTTAATAAAGAGAATTGTGCTTCTCCACATCCAGCAAACACCCATGAGCTCACAAGAAGAAAAGGACGGCATTTTTTGGATTATTATTGTTAGTTTCTTTTGTATACTCTTGCAACTGTCACTTTTTAAAATATTAAATACCCTGGAAGAAACATTGACAAAGCCTCAGATTTGAAAGAAAGAGCACTAAGGTGAGCCCACCAAGCCAGCAATTTATAGCTACAGCTTGTATTCACCTCACCTACTCAGCAATTTAAAGATCACATATATTTAAGGAAGTCAGCTACCCAGGGGAATTATGGCATTACCCTTTACAAAATAAAATAAAATAACAAGGATTTTACTTCTTATCCATTAAACATCAGTAGGTTGTAATAACTCTGATTACTATAATAGCCAATTCTAACATTTATTCCCAAACCCTGTTTTATAATCAATAACATTATTTTGTGGATTTAAAATTTATTTTTCATCCAATATTTAAGAGCCTTTTCAGATGTACACATACACCATATCAGTCAAGCACACATTGTTCTCCCTGCTCTTCAAAATGGTGCTGTAATAAACTTACAGGCTTGTCAACAAAATGAAGCTGATGAGGCTGATGGGAATTTATAACTTTCCATCTACTTCAAAGCAACTCAATACATCCACATCATGAGCATGCAGTAGACACAACCACCTTGTAGCAGAACTAACCAAGAAGAGCTGCCAAATATCTCCTGTGCATGCCTCTACAGGGCAATATGATCATGAACAACTGATGCCCATCCCCGTTCCACTCAGCTGGAACAGTGAGATGGTCATTGCAGGATTTTGTTCAAGATCCAGGTTGTGTGCCCTGGTGGTGTGATGTCAACCTGCTGGGTGGCCACATCAACACACCTGCTTTGGCCGAAGCCTCACTGTAGATCCATTTAAGTCAGTAGTGGAATTATACCTTACCCCATTTTAATATTCTTCATCGTGATGTCTTTGTGTTACAACTTCTATCCAACTTGCTCAAACACAAGAACATATGTATATCTACACAGGTAGATATCTACATATCTACATTTGCAAGAAAAGCATAAGACAGTAAAGTCCAGCCAGAAAGAGAGGGACTTTCCTGGAATTAATTCAAGATGTGATTTGTTGATAGCTCCAGCTAATTTATAGTGGAGCTGCCACAGTTCCTCACTTCCTTTAGCCCCAAAACCAATTTCACCAGGAAAAAAAAAAAAGAAAAGAAAAATAGAAATCATGCTTGCAGAAAGCAGTGCCATCTACAACTCCAGCTGACACTGCTTTATTCCAGCACTAATATTGCAGCTGCAGGTTGTTTGTAAGAATCAGCCAAATAGCAGGCCTTTCCGTGCCTCATTTCAGCACAAATACAAATGGCTTGTATTTCCCCATGCCAATTTATAACAGAGCTAAACCCCATGTAACCTGTGGCTGGTATGAAGTATATTACCTGCACTGGGCTTAGAGTTCTGAGCACGTAAATGTGGATTACAACCCAGGAGGGGTTGTAATCTTTCCAAAGAGTATGAGGAAACTAAAATCTGTATTCATGACTGCTGTTATATGCCTTAGTGTTCTGAAGGGTGTGTCAAGGGAGAAAAAGCTTTATTAAAATGGTAAGGATCTGCACTTCAGCCTGGTGCTTCCTTACAGACTCAAGGTTCTCTGACTGCATATGATCATCCTCATAATCCTGTCACTTATCAACCGAAAGAGACTGACCTACTAGGAGATGAGAAAGATATGAGAACAACTTAAGGCATAATTCAACTCAGAGCAGAGAATTTTCATTACGGACTAATTTGAAAATTAACCATTACCTAGAAATGTAATGGCTTTGCAATCTTCAAAAACTCTTACACTCAGGTTTGCAATTATGCTCTTGTATCACATCTTGCGAACAAAGTGATAGCTATCCATAAACTACTTTGGTATGTAACTACTCATAGGAAAAACTCAGTTACTGATTTGGGGTTAGGCATTCTTTTTCTTCCTGTCTACACTGCAGCACAGTTCTTAGCAACACAGCAGACACCCAATCCATCTGGGTTCATGTCACTTGGTGAAGTGCCAGCTAATCCTGTCATTTCCGACCAACTTTTCCTTTAACTGCAAAACTACAAGTCTGTCAGTCACCCTCTGAATCTGCTCTTAGTAGGGTCCACTCAATTTAAAAGTAAGCCTAGCATTTCCACTCCCTGCTTTCCACTCCAACATATTAAAAAGTGATTAAATATGTATTTAGATTATAAAAAATGATATTTATCTAATAACTAAAATGTGTTATTTTTCTGTTAGTTCAGCTTCTAGTGCAATCTTGTACTAAGCTGCTTTCAGCATTTGAAGAAAAAAAAGGAAAGAAAAAATAATAATATTATGCTTATAACACTCAGCTAGTCAGAATCAGCATACATTTGTATGAAAACTATACACCAGCTTCCACATCAATTATTCTCTAAGTATTTGGAAGATTCAGGGAAACATGCCATTTGCAAAGGACAAGCTGCCAAATACTCAGTTCACAGAAACCTTTTTCTTCCAATTTTATACCTTTTTATGGTAACTCCATTTTTTTTTCATCTTATATCACGCAGTTATTTCTTAGCCCCTACACAGTGTTAGTTACTACACTTCTGCCTTGAACACACTTTCCACAATGACTATGATTATTTTTGGCATTCAGAAATGAAAAAGCATTTTAAATTATATCTATAAAGAATCTGATTTTTTTATTAATTAGGATTAATATTTTTACTTGCTGTATGAAAATTATGAAATTTCTTGTTTATAAAATCATAGGCACATGTATTAGAAAACTTAGCCTTCAAATTAGACTCTCCACACTTCTCTGCACAGTAAATTTGAAGAAAAGAGGTGATCTTCAGGTATAAGCCTGCACTAGAACCACTTTTAACACGATGAAAAACCTTTGTAATTTCCCTGTGTCTTGCAGCCCCATTGGCAAAATACAAATAATAACTATATGACTACACATGTCAGTGGTGCACAACAAAACTATGAATTAAGAAGATATGGACATCTGTGAGTTAGCTGTGAACTAGCTAGAATAATTTCTGTGAGATGTTGGAAACCATGACCATATCTGCAAGATATTGGAAACCTTGACCATACCTGGCGGCAGATTAGACACTCTACTCTGGATCTGTTTTGCAGCAACCCAACTTCAGGAGCTGAAATCATCCCCAGACAAGTGCCCAACCTGTCTGCACAGGTGGTGAGGAGAAGATGCCTGGAGAGCAACCACTGCTGACTGTATTCAACACAACACAGGGAATAGGACCCATGCGGTGCTGACAAAGCTATCCAGATTCAGGATGGTGGCTGCTGGTGTCAGTATGTCTATGTACCATACTTTTTCACATTGGCAGCTTCTACCTCTTGTATGGATGCCTCTGTCAAATGTTTGCAGGAAAATGAGTGTGCCATGTTTGATAAATACTTCAGAAATGCATAATCATAAGTAACCCTGGAGGACAGATACACCATCTAACTAACCTCATCTACTTAAAACAAAGAAGTGTCTTAATCATGTTTATTTTTTTTTTTATTTTACTATTTCAATATAGATTTAGGAACCCTTGGTTTTGGACACCATATTGCAAACACTGTTGCTCTTCTGTAGCGTACAATATTGCTTCCACAAAAATACTTGTCTGAGATAAATCCAAGAGTGAAATTTATCTTAGAAAAAAACATGTATATGCTTTACAGAAGACAATTACTAAATTGTTATACATTATTAATACATGTGAAAGCCTGAGGTATAAGATTTTTACTTCAAAAGGAAAATATGGCAAAACATTTACAACTAAAAATTGTCTATTTATTTCGTGTGTGATATTCTAACAAGCATTCAAGTACACTGTGGTGGTTGAATCTCTGGCAATGCATATTTTCACCATTCCCCTCTGAATATCAAATCAGCCTTACACTGATCACTGCAATGAGAAATGAAATATTTTAGAACTGCAGCAGTTATATTAAATTAGCATTACTTAGGTATGTCCCTCCATAACTTTTTTTTTCCTTTTTTTTTTTTTTCTGTATGTATAGGCCTAAAAGCTGATGACACAAACTAGAGAAAAAGCATATAAAAACGTGGAAAGAATGCCTCTCAACTTACATGTTGCCTCTTGATTACTATATTCCAATCCCTATAAGCTATCTCGTCTGGAGATTCTGAAGTTAATACTGTACTGGGTTACAAAGTACTGTGTAGTTTCAGCCATGTGAGACTATATTAAGGTCAAGATTAACATGGCTTGCACAAACTGTTGCAAATGCCTCCTGCAGGGACAAGCAAAAAACATTGGTTTTGTTCTCAAAAATAATAAGGGGCAAGATGGGCTTAGAGTGAGAAGAGCAGGGGGGTCCTCTCCCTTGGGTAAAGAGCCCTGTTGTTACTAGGCTGCCTCATCTCAGGATACACTGTCTCCCTGCTGGCACACTTTCCATTCGGAGGACTGAGCTAGGTCTGATAGACCCTTGAGATGCAAGAAATAGTTTGTTTTACTAGGAACTCCAATCATAAACAGAATGCTTTCTAAAGAGCACCGCATTTCTCCAATAGGGTCATTTCCAGAATCATCCCACTGTGTTAATGGTGTTAAACCACAGCAGTCAATGCACTTGGAATTAGAGATAAGCAAGCACATATTTAGACACCGTTTGCTCTGGACTTTGAAAGTGTTCGAGGGTCTCAGGCTATTTCTCTAGCTGAAGTTTATACATCAGTCCCTAACTAAAATGACTTGACTCAAATGAGTAGAAAGCGCAGGTAACTACAAGGCAAAGTAAAGCTTTGTGGTGGATGGCTGGATTGCCCAGCACAGCACATGTAGCTCCCCTTCTTCTCTTTTCCCTTGTTTTAAGTCTTTTTATCTAAAAATGGCCTAAGAACCCCCAGAAAAAGCTTGGAATAGGACAAGAGTGACTGCAACAATTGCTTCAAGGAACAGTGGTCAATCAGGACAGCTCTCCCTCACAAGCACCCAGAGGCCAAGGTGTGCACAGGGTAAGCAGAAGCAAATAGTCACTTAGCTATTTCAAATCCATCGGAAATGTGTGTCCACTTGCACGGATGACAGCATTGCTGAAGAAAGGTGAAACAGCTCTGTGAATTGTAGCTCTTTCAAGAGTACTTATCTGCTATCTAGTAAAAACCTGTTATGAAAGCAAGCTGGAGGCTCTATTGTGCCTTTATATAAAAACACCCCCCTTCAAAATAGACAAGTTTATCTTTGTATACTACTAATAATCTTCCTGTTCATCAGTAGTTGTTTTTATTGCTCCATTGTCTTGTGCTTTGTGAGCCACATTTAATGCTAGCTGGGGGAGAGGGGGGAACAGGGAAAAGAAAAAACCCACTGTCATTGTGCATTAGCTTACTAGTTAATGCTTGTTAGTTATGCCTGATTTTGGAAAATAACTTAAAGTTTTACATTTGTATGGAAGAATTTAATTACATATATGGGGAAAAAGTCACCGTGTAGGTCTTTATATAACGAGACACAATGAACATTATTTAGCAAATTAAAGCAGTATATCCAGACAAAGCTATAGCTCTGAGAATACAGCAGTGAAATCAAACATAATATGTCCTCTTAATTTTTCTCGGCCATTAGAAAATTATTTATTTTCTCATTAAAAGAATTACAGAAAGAATAAGTTTTTTGAAGGCACTAAGTATTTTAAGAAAACATTAAGGATAGTATAATATGAGTCTCTAGGACTGTTTTTTTCCTAGGTGTTGAAAAGTTAGGAATGTTAAGAAACAGCTGACACTGCCTAGAGGAAAATATTCCTATCTATTTCATTTCAAGGTTTCAGGACATATCCCCCCTGACAATTGACAATTGTTTTGTCAGCTTAGAAGCATAAAAAGAAAGCCTCCAAAATTCTGACTACTGGAAAATGGGATAGTTAATGAAAAAAAGGTTTATAGCATGCTTGTCCTGTCTCCAACAACTTCTGCAGCTGACTCCTAGCATGATACTGTGCTAGATGACAGATATGGATTTCTTTAATTACCAAGTTATCTTTCTCTAAGAATACCTTTCTCTCCTGAAAATAAAAGCATGAAAACTTAGATTTGAATTTCACTCATAATAAACAAATGCTGCAAGCCACAGATATGATTCATCATCGAAGATGAGAAATCACTTTTGTTAACACAGAAGAAATATTTGGAATTATGTAGGAAAAAAGAAAAAAAAAAGAAAAAAAAAAGCAATTATTCAAAACAAGCTGAGACTGAGGTCAAAAAACACAAACATGACCACTAAGTTTATAAATAGTTTTGTAAGACCAGCTTTTATTATTCAGTCTTTATACACATACAAAAAATATTTTCTCTCTGGCTAGAAACTAAACTTCCCCTGGAATTTATGGCTCAGTCCCGCTCTCACAGAAATGAATGCTTATGAGTATTTTAATTTTATTGGAAGACATGAATCTCCTACTCAAATAAATGTATTGATGAGTCTTAATGATTTTTGTTTGTTTGTTTGTTTTTTCAACAAGACAGTATTATTATTTTCTAAGTGTTCAAGATTTTCACTTAGGCACTGGTTTCCAGTACCTGTTCATAATGGTGCTGCTTCTGTTTCCTGAAACTGATATAGCTGTTCAGGGGCAACCTACACCACCCAAGGTACTTCTGTGATGATGCTGCACATGCGTATTTGAACTATGCTTCTTCAGAGTTAATCTCTCCTATCATTTGTGTCCAATTTGGAACAATGTAAAGATTAATCTGGCCCAAACAGAAGGATTTTCAAATTTCTCACAGCTAGGTAATATCTGATCCACTTTACATAGATTTAGATCTATGTAGATCTAAATTTATAGATGGTTGCAGTTGGCTGAATGCTGAGACATTAGGGACATAAACATACACATGTTTCTTAAAATAAATAAATAAAAATTAAAATAAAAATTGAGGATGGGCACTTTCAAAATAAATGAATTAACTACTTCATGTTGTATTCATCCCCCCTGAGACATTACCAAGATAAGGGTTAGGCCTCTAATTATTAAAGATGGTAATATAACTTCTATTTCTGTTCCTCGATAAAAGCAAGACTCCTTTCTGATTCCATTAATAAAAACTTCTGACATCTTTAAGAAGATGCCTATTCTGATTAGTAGCATATATAAATCTTCATATTTGCAAGAAAAAATAAAAAAAGGAGAAAAGAAAAAAGAAAGAAAGAAAGAAAGAAAGAAAGAAAAAGAAAGAAAGAAAGAAAGAAAGAAAGAAAGAAAGAAAGAAAGAAAGAAAGAAAGAAAGAAAGAAAAAGAAAGAAAGAAAAAGAAAGAAAGAAAGAAAGAAAGAAAGAAAGAAAGAGAAAGAAAGAAAGAAAGAAAGAAAGAAATCATAAAAATTAGACAATTTTTGTTGAACCAAGTACATACTAGAGAAGTCTCCCCAGTACAGAATGCTTTGGCAGCAAGTGGAAAAGAAGTATCAATTTCTGACAATACATGAGTCTGTGATCCAAGATGCAGAATTAAAATCTGACTTTCCTGCTTTTGACTTCTGAAAGCTCGAAGTGGAGTTTCTGATTTGTGTTTGGGTCATTGGTACTCTTGTAACCTGCCTCAGTGTTGCTCTCATTGATTTTTACCTAAAATTACACTTTCAGAAAGTGGTTATTTAGCTCCATGTTGAAGCCGAGTAGAACAATCTCAAATCTTTCCCTTTGAACACTGCAAAACTTAAAATCCAGCTACAGGTGTCAGTTGCCACTACTCCATAGCCCCACACTTTGATTCCATGCAATGAAGGTAACACAAGATCTAGTTTAGAAAATGATTCGGTCCTCAATAGTCCATCCAGAGACAACATAGCTAGACCAAAGAAAAGGTAGTAAATCTGTTTGTTGCTTGTATGAAACAAGGAATAGGTGGCAAAGCAAAGGCACAGAGATTAAAAGAAAAATTATCCAAAACAGCCAGATGTTCAGCTCAACAACTTGTGGTTAAAAATGCTGGGACAGTCTCATGGGTCAAGCAACAATTCAAACCTCTGCCTTTTGTCTTCCCTCTCCTGGTACAGAGTGCCAGAAACAATGGTAAGAGAAGTTCAATTAAGGATGAAACTAAAGAGAAAAAAAAAAAAGGAAGCTATGTGACTTACAGTCAATCAAAAATAAGTTGTCTTGCATCGTTTTCAGGTCTAATTCAGGGCATTGTATTTGTCTGGATAGCTTTTCCATGCTACCGTAATAAGTCTTTAACACCAATATAGAGAATCCCATGACTGGTATGGCATGCTTCTTTAAGAAAAAAATTATCTCACTACTATGGAAATTTCTCATTACCACTGTGGAGATGTTTGTTTTGGTATGGGATAGAGGGAGGGTGGAGGGCCTGTTCCACAACAGATATTACAGTATAAAACACCTCTCACAGGAACATCTAGAGACATTTTATAAACACTGATGAAGTCTCTTGAGACCTTGACTGCTTTGGGAAATAATATGCTTGTATTGTGGAAAGTTACTCTGCTTATCTGGAGGAGTTACCAAATTGCACAAGACCATAAATCCATAACAAAGCTCTCAGTAAAGGTAGGTTATTGCAAAAGAACTGTAAGAGAATACTGTGGCAAAAAAAAGACAAGGTGGGAGGGAGGGAAGCTCTTGCAGGGCAGCATGCATCAGTGGAGCTCAGACCTCCCTTCCTGCTCTTCAAGCTGCTTCTTTCAAAGTGCCTGAGACCGGCACCAATTTTACTTGCCCCTTCCTACAGCTCCATGTCTTCACATGCTACAGCAGGGATGGCAGAAGGAAGGCTTGCTTTTCTGTGTGAGAGACTGATGGTTTAGAAGATGAGCACCTGAAAGTGTTTTTATTTTTTAGAGCATGCAATTTTCCCCCACAAATACATTTTTCTTAATATGCCTTTAATTTCGTTAGTAGGCAAGTACTTGGAGGTAAACTTCAAAAAGTACATTAAGTGTCATGAACACTCTCAGCTTAGGTGCAATTTTAATTTAGCTAATGTTCTTTAATAACACGGCATCTGACAGGCAAAACTATTTCCATTCAAAAAAGAAAATGCATGGGAAATTTCAATGACTGTTAATTTTATGAATATGTAACATTAAGTAAATTATATTATTAAAAATTAGGTTGTTCCACACAAGATCCTATTGCCAAAACAATATTTCTCAGCACTAATAGCATTTTGACATTTATACCTATAAAGCTACTATTATGCACCCATTCTGATACAATGATTATAGTGATTTCTCACATAATCAAACAGGGAAACACTCCAGAACAACTGGAAAAATGAAAATAAAAACAGAAAGAATGGGCATGTCCCAATGCACCACAAAAAAGCAATTAAAACTTATGTTTCTTTTTGTTGAAGTTATTGATATTTTTTTAAATGAGCTCTCAGTTTGCACACTCACTTCAAAGCGGGAAAAGAGGACAGCTCACCTATCAGTGCCAGCTCAGATCAGTGACAAAAATCTGTGTAATTGCTTGCATATATTTTCACAGATTTTCCTCCTGTGTTCCTGGACAACAAGGACAAAGGTTTTCCAATGCAAAGAACAGAGAGATGGACACAGTTATTAACTTCCAGAGAGAGTTAAACCCTAAATTACCTACATACTCACTAAAATTACCACACTGCAGAGCAAGCAGTGTAAGCAGAGCTGTTCTTAAGCACCTCAAAATGCCTCTTAAATACCTAAGAATATAAACTTCTCTGGCTGGGATGTGTTTCTGGGGGACTTGTTCACTTGCTTTTTAGTATATTATAGACAGTAAAATGCCTTGATATTGTATATTCAATGAAACCACTCAAAAATCATTTGTGCTTGGACTTCTTCAGGTGAACACCCAGATGGACAGTGATTTAACCTGTTTTGCTTTATCCTTAGTTATAACAACTGTCACCTTAAAAAAACTTTCACAGGAGGCAAGGCTTTGGCAGACAGGCTATGTACTTTCCAGAATGCAGTTCATTAGGAAATAGCTCCAAATCTTCAGCAGTTTCAGTTATAAATTTTTCTGCTCCCTCAGTTCAGTGAACCTCATACTGCTTCTTGTTAGAGTCTGTGTCAGAACTGTTTAAGAAGTGCAGGATAAATTGCAGCTAATACTTAATTCCGGTTAAAAGTTAATCATCAATTCACACAAAGTTGATCAGTGTGGACTAAGCTCACTAGATACCAAAGATGAAGACCCATTTCAGATACAGTAATGAAAAATCCCAGCAAAGGGAAATAAAACCTTGATATTGGAAATGAAAGAAGTCTTGGCAGGGAACAGTTGGAAAAAAAAAAAAAAAAGAAACACACATATGTAGTGTATACATATGTATATATGAGCATATGATCATCCAAGATCTCAGATATAAGGATTCAGTATCCACATGTTTATTAACTTAATGCACAAATAGTTCTCAGAAATCAGGATGATACTAATTTACAAACACTTGTTGTTCTCATACAGAAGCATGGAGAACAGGCATTTTCCATGTTTTTTTTTTTTTTCACATATTCAAATCACATCTTAATGTGAAAATAATAAATTAGTCTGCCTCAGAAGGTTCCTTATTTTAGAGTTCAGAAACGATATTGGGTTTTATTGATTACTTGTATTCAATGATTGTGAAAGTGCACACATATAATATGTGCAGCTAGAATGACACAGAAATATCTGCCAACAAAAAATAAGTTGATATTCTCTACTTCACAGGGGCTCACCACGCATATCTTTGATGTTCTCCTTTCAAACCTCTGCCTCAAATGACACATGATTAAGCAGAGTATGAAATGCGATTAACAGCTCAGATTAGATAAAATAGTAGATATTTTTAAAAGGCAGTGTTGGCTTTATTAGCAACATTCTTGGCTTTGTCTTTTACCCATACATAAGGAAAACAAACTAATCTGGAACACCTTAAACTGAAGCTCTACAGTCTTTTTATACTGTTTAGTTTTGGGTGGCTGTGAGGATTCTCCTCTTCACTAACCTCTAATTAATGAGATCAAATAATCTCATCTGTTTTACCTGTCTTCCTTTGAACCATCCTAACATTTTTTCCCCTAAACTCATTTAACCCTTTTACTGGAATAGGAGCTTGGAGCACTCTGTTCTTCCTAAGAGGGCTTCAGTGTCCATACGAGTATAGCAAGGGAGAAGACCTGCTTTGTATTCATCAGTGCTCTTATCCCCTCATCTGGGAGTATGATAAAAACAGAACTAGAATGATCATTAAAGATCATCTAGTGTAACATCCAGCACTGAGACAGGATAAGATATACCCAAATAAATGGAGATAAGATAACAATCTAAGTATGCCATTAAGGTCAGTTTTCTTGTAGATGAACAAAATAGCAGTGCATTTGAATTCATTTCTTAGCATCAGTTCTGCAAACATGCCCGTGTAGTAGTCATTAAACAAATATTTAATTCTCTTTGAGTCATTTTAACCACTTGTGAAAGAAGTACAATAACTAAAAATACAAAACATTAACTGAAAAAAATAAAAATTATCCTAGTGCAGAAGGCACTTACTTTCTTGTGCTTTGTCTTGTTTAATGTAAAAGAGTGAATTAGGAGACTTTTCTTCTCAGAAAGAGCAGTCAGGCATTGGAATGGGTTGCCCAGGGAAGTGGTGGAGTCACCATTCCTGGGGGTGTTCAAGGAAAGTTTGGACTTGGTGCTTAGGGACATGGTGTAGTGGATGATATTGGTAGTAGGGTGATGGTTGGACCAGATGATTTGAAGGTCTTTTCCAACCTTAATGATTCTATGATTCTATTAAAAAAGTATGCAGAAAATGTTCTAAATTATCAAAGAATTATAATTCCATTAACAATTTAAAATTATAAAATTACTGCAATCTTTGAAAAGTCTCTAATAATATCTGCTTACTGTATGTGTAAGGAATAACTGTAGATGACATATCTGTATTCTGACCTAAATTGGTTCACTTCCTCTACTGAACTGTTTTCTTGACACATATCCAAGCTCCAGCTGTAGAAAAAGGAGATATGCCAAACTTGGCTTGTACTGAACTTAGAGGAAAAATTACAATAATTTTAAGTTTGTGCTCAGATTCAGAAGACATTTCAGTTCTTAGAACAAAATATTATAAACAGAATAATAACAGTGTCAAACTGTTATTTGTAAAGACTGTATACACAGTTATGATTGCAGTGAACTGTAAACACCCTATTTTAAAAATGTTATGATGTCGCACATAAATTGTTAATTTAAAGAACATTATGGTTGCAGAAGTTGTTTGCTCATATTTAGCCTTTAGGAATGCTAGAACCCATTTCTTTAAAATGTTTCTCCACAATGCTTAGGTCTTATTAAGTATATCATCTTGACAGCACTCATCTGATCAACAGCTATTCAGCATTCCATTTCTTTTCCTTGTTGTTTAAGGCTAAGCCCAATAATTTATTTATTATAGATGATTTAAATCCTGGTCTGAACAACAAACAACATTTCCTCATGGTCTTTTTGAAGGCTGCCATCATCTATGCTAATCAACGTCCTCAGGAAAATTCATCTCCTTTGCAGGTGAAGGCCATCAGAGAAACCCTGATTTCACAGCCAGGAAACTGACACAATGACATAACCTTAGAAGTCTCCACAAATACTGAATGAAAACTGACAGATTCCTGCTGTGTCTCTGCGAACTAAAATACACTTCAGGCAGAACTCAGAATATTTCCATGGGACTGACAAAAAACTGATATGAAGATAACCTTATCCCTCCTGCAGCAAAATTTCACAATCTTCCTCCTAATCACTGAAGTGCTGTAGACCTCCTTTATAAGTGGGGTGCAAGGTACTTTAGCACATAGAAAAACTTGGTAAAGCTGTTCATTTCCCATCCCATCCCCCTCTCTCCTTACTGAGTTTTTTTTTTTTTCCCAGAAGCTCAGAGGAAAGTAAAGACTGAGAATTAAAAGGTTTATACTTGAGAACCAAAAGGGCTGCAGGATAGTTGGGAGAGCCATACACATCTGCAGCACCCACCAGACCTCAGCACACAGCCTGTGGCGCTGTGTAGGGAGCTTAAGCCACTATCTCCAACTGACTGTGTCATATAAAGAAGCAAAGACACAGAGTAAAATGTAAATACAGAGAAACTGCTGTAGTGCTGATGACCTAGAGCTGTCACAATGATGCCATTCAAGCATTACTTTACCACTTAAGTGGTATTCTTTGGGGCTGCTTATATCTGGCCAAGCCAAGATATCTATTATACAGGTATTTAAATCTGAGTTACTTGCCTTCAGCTCTCTTTACAGTCAATGTAGAGAAAGAAGCAGTTCCAGGGCATGATTCATCTCCTCCTAAGGCAGGCATCCAAAATAGGTCAGATGAATCATGCCCTAAAAGCATCTGTTTCTTTCCATTGACAGCAAAGGGGCCAACACCAAGGAGCTCAAACACAAACTGCTACCACATAGAAAACTTCTGAAGTTAAGGAGAGCTGAACCCCACCCATGCACTACAAACAAGTCGAGGTGCCAGAGCTCCACTTTGCCAGGTTCGGTCTTGCTGGGATAAAAGGCTTTTTCTTACTCATTCTCTAACCCATTCTCAAAAGTACATCTTTATCTTTTCCTCTTCACATAGCAACTGTTTTCCTATTCCCTTCTTTCAGAGGCTCATACCACCTTGAGCTTTACAGCATGTCCTTCTAGCAGCACTCTTCTAAGTGCTCTCCCCTACTTCCTTAAGCACACACACCCCTTCTCCTAAGTGCATTTATCCCTTCCAGCTGCATTTCATCATCCCATCTGTCTTCTCAGTGCCTGTTAACCATTTATCTGCCTGAAAGAGGCTAAAAGCCCTACCTCATGCTGCAACTTCAGATATTTTATAAACCTTTATCCAACCTGTGCATACTGAGATATATATTTTATCTGGAAATGTGATAAAACAATATAAAAAAAAATTTGGGGCTCTTTGGAAATAAGAAATTCATATTTTTCCTTTAAAAATATTCTCTAGCATTCAAGCACACCCTGCACTGTAATAATGAAAATACTACAACAGGTGATACTATAGCTCAAGTACAATTAAAATAAAACATGCAAGTATACAGAAACATATTTCATGAATGAAGAAACTGCGTCTTTTTTTCCTTCCAAGTGGAGCTACATTCTGTACACTTCAGGGAAAAAAAGAATGCTAACTGTGTTTCACACAAGTTACAGGTTACATTGCTATGCACCAACACAAATAGCAGCAGCAGCACAGACAGCCCCGCAAAAAGGGAGACAGCATGTCTCATGAAGTCTTAGTTCAGTAAGGAATAACTATACCCCTACAATTTATGAAGGAATAAATCTGTTCTGAAGAATAAAACATGGCACATTGTGGAAAAGGGAAGTATCTGATCATTTTCCTTTTGATCTGAAATAGCCTTTTAATGCATGACTACATGAAACTTAAAGAAGGCCAAGAAATGAAAGTAAAAATAAATCTATAGATGTTAAAGTCTTTATTAAAAATGAAGAACAAAAACAAACAAACAACAAAAACAAAACTATGAAGTTTTTCCAGTTTCTAAATGGTAGCTATCACATTAAAGTGTCTCTACAACATATGAATTTTTCTGAGGTTTTAAGCAATATTTTTTCTAATTCCAAAATCTTCAGCACACCCACAAAAGCATAGTGTAATCTTAGGCTTAAAAAAAAGAAATCATTTTAATTTTATATATATGAAAATTATTACTGAATGAAAGGGAACTACTGCATTTACATTCAGATAGGTGTATGCTTGTAGGACTACAACCTATTTAATGACAAAGTATATTTCAAAAACTTCAGCTCCAATGCTTTTTTTCATATCTAGTATTTTCTCTTTTTTGTATGATTCAAAGAAGATATGCAAGTATGAGTTTAAGGGAGAAAAAATGATCAGAATTGAAATCAGCATTTTTTTCTCTTCTTTTCAAGAAAGAAGAAAGTATCAGATATATGAATAGAAGGATAATTTTAATAGAGCAAGAATCTTTGAGGGTGGCTTTATGGTGAAACTGCTTTTATAACTTGACTGTCTCTATATAGCTTTAGTGCTCTTCACCAAGAGCATGAGTACTGACAGTCATTTGCATGATTAAAAAAAATTCATGCCAAAAGCAAATATATGACTTTATTACAATCTATAACTGGCACACTGAGGCTGTGACCTGGGAAACTGTGCTCCAGCGGATGTGAGGGAATTGACATGCCCACCTCAAGTTCTTCTATAGGAGATAACTTTCACCCCAGGAACAACAGTCTGTCCCAGCAACCCAGCTGCAAGAACTGAAGCTCCATATTTTATCCAGAGTTTATTGCAGTGCATTTATACTTTGGCCTTAAAAAAAAACAGGTACAGAAACGTTTGTTCTAAGTTTAAGAGTAGATGTGGCTTGGAAGATAGAAAAATTAATTTGTTGTTTTAATTAGATGCTGTTACTTACTCCAACTTCCAAAATAATTTCTTAATTTTTTAAAAAGTTATTGGCACATTTTTTCTCGAACAGTGTACATATCGTCCCCATAGTACACATATAAAATAAACTCATGACACCATTGATATCTACTGCATGGGACAGAAATTTAAAGGGATATTATAAACTTGAAAAACATATTTTCAGTGTTATCAGTGATATTTTAGTGCTCTTCAAGAGAGAAGCTTGAGCTAGGAAAAAAAATAACTTTTCTAAATTTATATATTAAATTTTCTAAAGGCTTTTCAAACCCAAATCACATATTGACCTTAATAGTATTTCTTTAATCTTTTTATTCTTTTTCTTCCCAATTCCTATGTTAAACATTGCTTTACTATTATTTAAATCTAGCAGAACAAATCTGCACTGACAGACATCAATTTCTGACTTGAAAGACTTCTAAGCTTTTAACATGGCTTGTGTGAAACAGCTTAGTTTCATTCCCTTTAAAATCAGGCATACTCATTAAACAGGTCGATTTAATTGAATTAAACCATGTTGTTCACCTATAGTTTCCATGACAGTATATTTGTAATTCTAACATTAAATACGTTTGCTAAAGATTCATATTAACATGGATGAAAGTGCAAGATGGTACTCCCTTGTGTGAGTTACTCAATGATGCATGCTTAAAGACTAACCTTATTGAAATTTAACAAATTACTGAAAGAAGTTCACAGATGTACACCATAAATATGTCTTAACCCTGCCGTGATATCCATGGAAGCAACCCTCTGCAGTTGTTACGTCCCTATGCTTTTACATGTCACCTTCTACAGTGTTGTTTTACAGCTTGATCTCCTTTATACCAGGCTATTATTTTGGAGTTCCAATTAATTTTAACTTCTTTTGTATTGCACAAGCCAACCTTAATGCAGGTAACACAGTGAGCACTCCAGCAGGGTGCAGTCCCACAGCATCACCAGGCAGGATGGGATGGGAATGGGTCCCACCACAGCCAGCAGGAAAAGGCAAGGGGATATGTCAGGTTCCAGGTCATGCCAGGATGCAGCAGGGAAAGAGACTGGGAGCTGACCTACCTACAGTGTCACTGAGGCAGGGACTAACGGCCCTGCTGGGCTGAAATAGGCCATGGCCAAGGGCAGAGGCCCCAGCTGTGCCTGGGCAGGGCCATCAGGGCATGTGGGTGCACTCAGGGCCCAAACAAATACAATATAGGAGTGCGGAAAAAAAAGTTCCAACAAACATCTTGTCTAAATTAATTTTATCCATCAGAAGTACCTGATATAATTAACACCAAATTACCATAAATCCATGTCTCAGTTATCATTTTCTTTTACAATATAGTGGAATAGGACCAGTTTGCAGATCAGTTCAATAAACCATGAGGAAAGGAAAGGTTCAAATTGTCCAAAAATTTTGAGCAGATAATTAGTTCATTTCTGCCAGATTTCTGAGGTACCAAGAGAGCCTTAAGTGGGAAATTGAACAAAGCAGAATGAACTGGATGGATATTACTTTGAAAGAGATTGCTTATATCAGATTTGTTAAGGAGATTGACATTTACAACAATAAAATTTATTTATGATTTGTGCAGCTACCAGAAAAAGTAGATCAGATTGCAGCTGATGTAAGTTGGCCAAATGCATTCTCGGGAAATGAGACAAAGAGTATCTCAGTATCAACATACCAACTGACAAGTCTTTTAGCAAAATGATACTGTTAAGTGCCTTCCAATGGACAGGTGCCAATACTGTTATCCTGCCTCTAAGCAGCTAGCTGTCTGTTACAGTTATCTGTCCAAAGGGAATATCAGTAACGATGTTCTGAGTTTGTTTTGATTGTCTTGTTAAGTAATGTCTTGGTACTACCAGCACCTTGAAAAGGAAGTCAAGGTATCAAGGTAACTCTTCAGACTTTTTAGCCAGTGCTTTTTGTTAATACTATTTGCTCTTAAATTTCAGGAATAAAAACATACAATAGATATGTATATTGCTGTGAATTAGCATCCCATTCAGATTTCTCCATCAGTTCCTCACGTCTGTTTGTACACATGCTAGCACCAACATAATTGAGTAATTTAAACAAATAACTCTTTCTGTGCTACTTCTTCCCATACATTTGCCATTCTGAAACAATACTGAGGCCATGCAACATTCAGTACATAAAGTTACAACCAGCCAGAGCATTCAACATTCAATAAATAATAATTATTTTAAATTCATGATATAGATGGCATTGGGAATTGTGAAGGGGAGGCTGTTCAAGATTTCGAGCCAACACATACCCTTTTGGTAGCAGTATGAATCCTCTGTATAGAAAGTCCCAGGACCAAGGTTATTTCTTCCAGTACTAATTATTTCTTTTTCTCCCTCATTTATTTTATTCTCCTGAGCAAGTAGTACAGTTTTCTCATTCCCTCCATGGCATTACAGTCTCAGATGCCTACTCACTATCAGCAATTCCCCCAGCCCCGTGATACAATCTTTGTTTCTAAGCAGAAAATTTTATCAATATATTAGGAATTAGTAATAATAATAAATAATAATAAAAGCAGAAGCACTTCCCAGAGCCTTCACTTTATTGCTGATGTCAGATGTTCACAAGTCCTGAGTCGGGTCGCCACATACTACAAGGCAGTAATTAAGGTGAGAAAAGTATACATTTCAGGTGCCTTTGTGTCCTGGTTTCAGCTAGCATAGAATTACTTTTCCTCCTAGTAGCTGGTAGGGTGCCGTGTTTGGGATTTAGGTTGAGAATAATGTTGATATCACACTGATGTATTAATTTTTGCAGAGCAGTGCTTACACTAAGCCAAGGACTTTTCAGCTTCTCGCTCTGTCCTGCCAGTGGGCAGGCTGGGGGTGCAACAGGAGCTGGAAGGGGGCAGACCCAGGACAGCTGACCCAAACTGGCCAAAGGGGCCATACCATCTGACGTCAATGCTAAACAATTAATATGGGGTCTGGCCGGGGTGGGGGGGACTGGCTCAGGGATAGGCTGGGCATCGGTCAGCAGGTGGTAAGAAATTGCATTGTGCCTCACTTATTTTGTACACGCTATTATTATAAGTACTATTAACATTATTATTTTCCTTTATTTTATGTCCTAATAAACTGTCTTTATCTCAACCCACAGAATTTCTTTCTTCTTTTTTTTTTTTTTTTCCTGATTTTCTCCCTCATTCCAGAAAGGAATGGGGGAGGGTAGGCAAATGGCTGTGTGGTGCTTAGCTGCTGTCCCAGTTAAACCACAACACTTTATTATACTTTCTTGTTTTTCAGTGTTGAAACAACATTTTTGAATCATGTTTCCTGGCTTTTTTGTTGCAAGCCCTACAGCAAAGAACATATTAAAAACTCTAGCTGGTTTTCTGATATTTATATGACACCAATATAAACCAGAACCTTAAGAGCACTTCCTAATCAATGGTGAATTTAAGACCTATGGGCAATACAGTTCTTTCAGTCTATATATGGAAAATATTTTCTGCTGAATGTTAAATTACCATGTCTCAGCTGATTTTGTACCCATCATTTACTCCAAAAAATAATCAAACACAAATTTTCTTAAGCTTAATCTGTGTTGAAATAAATCTCTGCAGAGCAAATCTTTGTTGATTGTGTAACAGCAACATGGAATCAAGAGGGTTATTTTATGACAGTAAATATTTGCAACAATAATTCTCATGTCATTTTATCAAAAATTCCTCCAGCATACCAATACATACTTGAAAAACAGTTGGAGATGGACTTTTGCAGAAGATTAAAAAATAGTGTTAGTTACTGTGAACACATGTGAAAACATATGTATATTTACAGTTGTGTTCATTCATCTCATGTTATTCCACAAAAAATATATTGGATATAAAATGATAGGCATTTCTCTCTGCTTTTCTTTTCTGGATACAAGCCAGAGCACAATTTTAGGCTTCACTGAAATACTTGTTTAAATTGTTTGCACAATTTTCCAAACTAAAATGTTACTGCCTGTACCATTCTTTATATAAGCACTTGGCTTAGCCAAACTATAAAGAAAAGACTCTAAAATTCAGGTGAAAATAAACAGATTTGAAACTGCTCCATGACTAGGAGATTTAATTCTTTCCTCTTCCCCATTCACTTCCTAGATTTGGCAGTCTACTTAACATTTTTAACAAAGGTGCTGGAGCCATGTATAATTCCTAAATCATGTAACAATTGGTATACAAAAACCTGACCTGGAACTGATCAGCAATCTTGAACAATCTACAGCACAACTACACAATTATTTTGCAATGCAAATTACAATCCTCTTAAGCAAGATTTTATGCCTGGGCAGAGCCTTGTCAGTAAGATTCAATCTGCCAAACTCCAGCACCTAATTTGCACTCAAATTTGAGGCAGTAAAGCCATTAACTAAGGAAGCAATCAAGTTCCCCGTATTACAAATGGAGAAGGTGAAATGCCTCCAGAGGAATAGCATGTCCATCTAACACAAATACACAGACTCCGGCAGAATGGCTCTCTCTTCGAATATCTCTAAGTTATCTAACTCTTTGCACTTGTACTTCTACCAAAATATTTTAGGAGACTAAATTTATGCACATTAGCCTATGTTAAATAAAGGTCCTCACCGGTCAGCTCTATTTGGCAACAACATTTACCTGCAACAGATTCTGACGCCCAACCTCAGATATTGCTATTAATTAAATATTTATTCACTTCTGTGATGTTAATGCATTCAATTATTGATGCATAGTTGAGCAGAAAATTTAGAGAGAGGTATTCTGGTATTCATGAGAAACTTGATGACAGGAGTCTCATGCAAATGCATCAGTAAACTTGGGTGAAAATCAGCAGATGCGAAGGGAAAGACGAGAATAAATATGTGGTTAATAGTGTATATTTTAAAAGCTTTTTTCATATTCCACAGAGGTTAAGAAGAATAGAATCTTTTATAAACATCAAAAACAAAACTTCAAGAAAAAGAAGGCATATTAATAAATTAGAAGAGAGATTAAATTAATGATGCTTCAGTAATGGTTGCGATACTGAAATCTCTTTTCAAATCTGTCTTTAAAAAGATGACAAAAAGAAGTATGAATAAATGGAATGTACTGAAGACACTATAAAATAAACTATTAAGAAAATGAACATGAAAAAAGGCATGCTACTTTGAATGAAGCCTATCACACTGTGCAGCTGTCTTGGAAAAGCCACAGGAAAGTAAATGCTGGAAAACTGGAACAACACCTTAATGGCTTACAAGGACAACATTTTTCAAGTACAGGCACAGCAGTCCCAGTAAAATGTAAGTGTAGGTGTAAAAATACAGGTAATGTCCCATAAAGATTTTGTTAAAATTTAAAGCATTCCAAAGAACAAGAGATTTTGCAAATGAATGCTTCTACTACAAATATTTAGTTAATTTAGAGGGTATTATTATATATTTAAGGTTTGTCATTTGTTCTTATTTTTCTTTCTATTTAGAGAAAATGTTATCTATTCCTTTTTCACCGAAAAGATATTTGAAGCTTTCTAAATACAAAAACAATTATTCTACTAAAAATGTATATTTCTGGTAGGTTAAGAAAAGTCCTGTGTTTTCTCCAGCAAAACCTGGTGGAAAAAGAATACGAGGGACAAGCCAAAGTACCAATACAAAATTCTTGAGCAAATAAAAAAAAAAAAAAAAAAGAGCTTTCATTTACCTATAATAGCAACGGTAAGGACAAATGAATGCTCAGACGACATGAGCAACATTACTTGAAAAATAAAAGGCAAAATTAACACTAGAGCCTGTCACTCACAGCCATATAAGCTTTGGGCATTACTAACAGCCTTTAAATGTCAGGGCAAATGAATATTCAACTAATGTGTCCATGTTTATATCTTTCCCCACTAATTTCCCAGACACACAGAATAGAGTCCTCATGATTCCGTATCAGAAAAAAAACTATTATTAGAGGTTAGAACTAAATCACACACTGTAGAGAGCTTTGTTTCAATACAGTTTATGTTCTTATAATTTAGTTAACAGGTGTGCATAGACATTAATTTTGTCTTGTCAGCAAGAGAGGCTATTTTAAGCAAATTCTGAATAAAGTCAGAACTATAGTCAAGGGGATAATGCAAAGATAACTTTGTTTTCATTTTGATACGTTCAGAAAACACTAGTTTCCACTTCCAACATGAATTTGGTCTTTTTTTTTTTTTTTTTTTTTTTTTTCCTGCAGAGCCCATATTATAAGGCAGTGCTTTGGCCAGGAAAAAACAGAACTTCAAAATGAAAACTAGTTTTAGCTTCAGGCTGTAGTTCAGTAAATGTAACTCTAGCTAAATATAGTTTTTCCTTTTTTATAAAAACAAACCTGAAAGCTGTGCAACTCTATCAAAGTAGTTGGACCAATTTATTTATTAATTTATTTTTATTTGGTGGCAAATGATACTGGTATTCAGGTAAAAGAAATTAATGCTTCACTGTTGAGCAAAAAAGATGTTTTTTATGGAGCTGAGATAGAGTGGGATATTGCAGAAAAGAAGATTGAAAAGTTGGGGGTTCCAAGAGAATAAAGGTTAGTTGTTAAAAAGAATAGACAGCTATAAAAGTGGATAAAAAAAAATTAAAAAAATAAAAAATAAAATTTACTGTCATGAGAGAAACCATAGGTTGTAGGGAAATGAGGAAAAAAAATACCATCAGACATCTCTTAAATTCGTCTCAAAAGACCACCAAGACACCATGAATTCATACCAAGTTAAATCATTTTTTTCAACTTTGTCTTCTGAAAGTTACTTACCTGATCACAGGTAGCCTGCTCACTTTTATAAGACACTTGCTGTATATCTGAAAAGACAATTTTCCTCTACTGCTTTGAAAAACTAGACCAATTTTACTGAAGTGCTTCAGACATGTTTGAGAGTTTGGCTAATAACTAATGGTTTTATGTGTAAATGTAATTTTTATAACTATTTTATTACATATATTTAATAACAGATGTTCATGCATGCTCAACGTGCAGTGTATCACTATTTCTACCATTAGTTATCTTTATATTCAATAACAAAGTTACATTGACAACTCCAGAAAGGCTGAGTCTTACGTCAGGATAATGCTTAGTCCTTGTTTTACACGTCAGTAACTGGATACCTGGTCTTAATAATCTAAAATGGGATAACTGATTTTATTGATGAAAATTAACTATATGTATTAACTACATGTATTTCCTTTTTGCATATATTTCATTTTTGATTAAAATTCACTTGGGTTAAGATTTGGACTCCAGGAAAGTTAACTAAAATTGTTAGATATGAAACTATACTACATGAATTACTGTCAAATTTCTAAAATGAAGTACATTTTAGACATTTTGAATATGTGTTGGGGGGAAGGGTGGGAGGAGGGGAGGGGGGAATAAACAGAATTTTATTCCTGTAATAGGTGTAATAAAAAACCTGAATTAAATTTATATCATGATTTCAGTCTAAGAAAAAATAACCTGAAACTTAATGTTTCTTAAACTTTAAAAAATAATTTTTAAAAAAAATTAGAAAATTTAATGTCACCAGCAGAAATGTAAAACTACTACATATATTATTAGATGTAGTTTCTTAACATTGTGTCATTCAAAATGTTACAATAAATGATGCAAAACATACGAGATTCCAAAATACAGAGACTGCCATTAATAACAGATAAGACAGCAATAATTACAATTTTTTGAATACACCATTAAAAATTTTCACTATTGTGGATTTTTTTTCCAGTCCTTTAGTAGGTAGAACAATCTCTTCTTTTGATTTCCAAAATTTAAGCTCCTCAAGATATTCTGATGCAAGACATATGCTTAAATATGTGCATGACTTTCGGAGGTGGTGGATATGCAGAAACTCCCACTATGTCAGTGCTAACTTCTGGATTCAATTATCTCATCTAAGACATGTGGCATCATTTTGAGCATTGTGAGGTATCCTGTCTAACCTTAGCTGTCACTCCATAAGGCAAAGAATTTCCTAAATTACTTGTGTTACGTTAGCCAGCAGTATTTTAAATGGCACTTCACACCTCTGTTTTGGCAGCTGAACGCTGCCTGAAGTATTTAAATTTCAGAATATAAGATTGAAATTTGTCTACAGATATTTCTTATCTGTACTAATAGGATATATTCTACACCTAAGAAAATACTACATATTTAGTCTGCTGAAGAGGTTATGCCACAGTTCCAAGTAGAAACTCTCATCCTAGTATTTTTGTTGGCAAAGGCCCTGGGTCTGCATGGATCCCACACAAAAAGTCACTTTTGCAGACTTGGAGTTTATCCTGGTGTTTATCCTTTTCAGTGTGATTGCAACTAGATTTGCCCAAATTATGACCAAATTTGCCCAAAATGATATATAGACAAAATTCATGAATACCTACCACTGCACTAAAATGAATTTATCTCTGTCTTTCTGTAATAACCTGCAAAAAAGAGGTTGATATATTCCTGGAAAGTTTTCCTTTAAAAAACAGTAAATTGCTTCACATTTTGACCTCCTAGAATTTATATTGCAACTGCAATCCATTGTTATGGCATGTTTATCTGGTTTGCATTAGCTAGCTTGCAAGCAAAATAATTAAAAGCAAAGGGTGATATTAAGAAAGTGGGAATTAAATTAAGCTATTCACAGAAAACTTAGCACCATCTGCTAAGGTACATAAAGTTTCAAGGAACAGTATAAACTAGCCAAGAGTTAATCATGAAAGACAGAACTTTATTTTCTGTGAAATGCAATAAAAGTATAGGAGCTAAGTTTTTAGCAGGTGAAAAATGACATGTTTTGACTTTATTAAGTACCGCAGGTGCAACTTTTTTTTTTCAAATCATTTCGGAAGCCTAAGCAGCTTGTTTGAAAGGAAATGATTCAACGCCCCTGCAGCTTCATCCAGGGCTCAGTCAGTTACTCAAAGAAGAGGTGCTAGTGCATAAAGTAATGTGCTTCTAGTCTAATTTCACTGAAGTAGAGCTTCACTAGAAATGAGAAAAGGAAGTCCAGATAGGATATGTTTACATATGAGGCATCAGCAAGCTGTATTTTGTCACGTAGGAAGGCTGCTATTGAGTGACACTGAGAGGTTTCACAGTGTGCCACATGACAGCCTTAACTGAGAAGATTATAGAAAGACTATGGACTTTGAGGAGAAGGGACAGTTAGTAGAATTACCCAGTTAGTACAACTGTGGCAGCCACAGGAACTAGATCTGGGGTTTGGTTTCTTATTTCCATATCATCCTTCTTTGCCTTTCATGCTCTAATTTCTTAGCCCATTTCTCTACGATTTTGTATCCTTTCCTCACCTGAGCAGCAGTGGATGCAGCCTAGCTGCATGCAGCTCTGTGCCTACTTATATGGACAGTGTATGCTGCTCAAATAGAATTTTGTCATTCTTTCTGGGAAGAACTTGAAGGATTGGATTAATTTTTTGACCACCAAATCAGGTCCCCTTACTCAGTAGTTAAAGCATATTTTGTCAATGAAGCCTATAACAAGTGTTAGAGGTTATAGTTAAAGAAACTGAGACGTGTTCTCAAAGAATCTGAGAAGTGTTCTTGAAGAAACTTCAGCAAACATACTCTCTGCAATGTATGCTTTATGGTAATGAGCAACCACATATTCCATGGGGAAAAACTCACTTGGTATCTTTTGCAGAGGGTAGACATTAGACCTGGAAGGAACTGTGGGTCAGGGGCATATTTCTTAATACCTAGGGCCACACAACAGACTTTCAGCATGAGAATAAAGCCACTAAGGTCTATACAATTTAACTGGAAACTAATATGTTTAAAGCTAGGTATGGCTGTCATCCAGTGCAATATGGAGCTTCTTATCAGTCATGGTAAGTATCAGTTGAATTTGAAAAAAATTGAGGCAGAGAAAATCATTTAATGCTTATGTACATCCCTCCATGAGAATAACCAAAACTAATTATTCAAAGTTCAGACCTGTCCCCCCAGGTGAAGTAGAGCTAGTTCTGCTGCTCAATTAGGCGGTAGCACAACTGAAGCACAGAAGAAGAGTGATGAGCTGAATGCAACTCCATGGGAGAGCAGTGTTCTTCAAGGTACATATTAACTTCTTTTCCCCGACTCCACCACTTTTCCACCTCCCTGCTCTTCTGATTAAAGGGCAAACCTCCTGGTAAAGTGACTACACAAGCACTATCATTTACATGCAACTGTATTATTATTATGCATAACTGTAACAAGGAAACTTTGACAGCACTTGGGCATGAAACACTTGCATCAGCTTATAAATGTTAGAGCATCACACAACAACTGAATAACCTCTGTGAAATTAAACATGTTGAAATCTACATTATGCCTTAATTCTCTCACTATTAGCTGTGTAATAGTCACCAAGCACTCCAATTACACAAGACTTAGTCCATTATATGTGTTTATTGAGTGTAGATCTCTTCCAGCATCAAATTTAAATATAATTCCTTTCAAATTTCTCCCAAATACACATCCATCTTGACAGAACTTTGCTGTTGAGCTCACAGGAAGGCTTATGAGGAATCAAGTCTTCTTATGAAGTATTGCAGTAAAAGAAAGTGCTACTTCATTTCTCAAATTTGTCTATAGATTATGGAATTGCTCTGTGTTATCCTGACTTTTCAAGGTTAAAGAGGGAAGGACTGGATGTGGCAGTATTTGGAAGGAATTGTGACAATCAGTGTCTGTTCCACAGAGTAAAAAGGCAGAAAGTGCTGTATGGCATCTCCAGGCTTCCAGCAACCTGCTGCAATTGCAAACAGCAGTATCAAACAGGAGGGCAAATGGCATCCCTTCTAATGAACAACTGCAGTATAACAGAAGAACTGTACTAATGGAAACCTCTAAAAACTCACTGTATCAATTATCCATTCATAAGTCAAGAGCCTGTATTAGTCAGGAAATAATTTCAGTTTTCTGTTATATTGTTATTTGCAAAATAACATAAGAAAATTGGAATAAAGGTACGGATGAAGTTAGGACAGGTGATTCTGCTGAATTACAGATGCTGTTAAGTAATTTTCATTTTTTTCTTTACAGTTCTTCTGCTCCTTTTCTAGAATGCTTACCAAATAACTTCTTATGCTTCCCAAGGTTTTAAGCGAAAGAGGGGCAGTTAAAATGAAATTTCTAACTGGCTTCCAAATCTGAGTAATGCTTCCAAATTCACAATCATGAACACTGAGCTCTTCTCCAAATACTAGCTCTGCAAATCTCAACTATCAGAAGTGGCCTGAATCTATTCAAAAATCTTTCTGGTACAGAAGCAGAAGACACTTTAGAGCATTCTTCTAGGCAACATCTCATACACTTGTAACAACTGATCTGTAATAGCACAGCCATAGTGATTTCACAAGAGTAAGCAGAATAAATTTTAAAAGCCAACAATCAGCAAAAAATCGTCATCTTTTTTGACAAATCTAGCCTAGAAGCCACAAAGCCTTCCAGAACCTAAAATACTCATCATTGCCTCATCTAGCTGAGACAGAAGCTTTTAGGAAGAAAACTGCCACATTCAAGGCTTCACTGAAATTTAAATCTTCCAAGGTTAAAATTACGGATGAGGGCTAAATTTAGTTGGTGTTATGATAGTGACAAAGGCTGTTGTGATAGATTAGCTTACATCACCCTTATAAACTCTATAGGAAATTAGGAATTTTTGAGTCCTCTGCTCTCATCATAGCATATCTGGATGCAAATGTACTCCCTGCTGCTATATGAGGAGCAGGAATGAATGTTACTTTCAGAAACAAGGAAAAGAGACGGTCCTGAGGATACAATATGGTACAGTTATCACAGGACAGACTGGGAAGGTGTTCAGATTGCAATTATGAGGGGCCAAAAATAACATAAAGATGCTTGTTTCTTTTTGTAGTCATCTCAGGAAAGTGCTGGCTGCTTCAGCACCTGTATTTCAGCACTTCTTGAGCTCTGGCGGAAAAGCAAAGCTCAAAGCAGTAAGAAATATATTGCCCAGGATGCTGCATGAAATGATTGGGTATCTGAGATATAGATGCCTTCCAAGATATGCATGACTGGTAGAGATAAGGTAGATTTCACAGCGTATTTCCCCTCACTATCAGAACTGCCCATATTGTGCTGATGCAAAGAATATATTCCCAGCCTTGACCCAGCTGATTAACCCCAGCATTCTTTTGCACTGCATGGCTCAAGAAAGGTGATGAGAAGGCCTACTCCCTGCTTCAGCAATAAACGCACACACAAAATCAAGAGTCTGTGCTTGCTCTAGAGAAGGTAGCCCAGTATTTGATGCTGTGCTTTGCCACAAGGAGACTACTTCCAGACACAAGGCCTGCAGGGATGTACATGCTGCTGCCAATCCTCCCTCCAGGGACCACCTATGTGAGGCTACCTGAGTCCTGTGGTGTTATCCTGCACAGGCGCTTTATTCTCTGCCAGATTAAGAGGCACAGGTCATCTGTGAAAGACCCATACAGCCCCCTGCTCCCAAGCAATAATATGAGTCATCTTGTTTTTAATATTCACACCTCCTGCATGTCCTCCTGGGGAAACAATTCTTGAATGCAGACCCACCACCTCGCGTCCCAGCGGCTCTGAGGAGCGATGCCTTTGTTAAGAAAACAAAAGAGTACAGAATCTGTTACATAAAGGGCTGGAGATGAGAGGTGGAGGAGGGAGAGAGGTATCTTCCCATAATATCCTGTCTCAGAGAGACTGCCAACAGACAAAGCAGGCACTTTGGAAGCAGTTCAGCTTCCTGTGTTGTTGAATAGGTCTGAACCTATTGTGTTCCTACTGTCTCTCTTTAGACTCGAGAATTATTGGGTATAAAACAATGAAATTCTGCTCCAATGTGCTCTGCTGCACAGAACTGCAGAAAGAAGTGCGCCTTCGTCCACTGTCAGGTTTCATCAGAAAAAGCAGATCAAACACTCTAGTCAAATGAGTTAACAGACTCCAGTGCACTTTCAAAGGATGCACAGCAACATCAAAAGTCACTGTTGAGAAACATTTGGAACCTGTGGTGGGTTTTACCCTTTGATCCGCCTCTGCAACAAGGCTCCCACCCTCTAAGATTTGTGCCCAGCTGCTACTGAAATCAGTGGTAGAGCAGCTGGACTCCCATTAGTAATCTCTCGGTTTGGTGCGTAGCCTATGTTTCAGCACTGGACAGAACAGTTAGCAGATCACTGATTGTTTTTTAAGTTCTGAATTGACAGAGAATCTGTTTTTAGCATCACCCTTGATTAGACAAATTTCCTTTAAGAAATGGGGGTCAGCTGATGAAGAAGAAAGTACCCTAAAGATTGTCCAGTCATTGAGTAGCTTGCCAGAGTAAAGTCAATTTGCACTGCATGAGCCATGCTGTGCAACTGTTTACATACAAAATAAATAAATAAACTTGGACTAAATTTATTGCTTCAGAATAGTTGCCTTGGATATCCACGGCTAGTTTCCTGATCCTCTTAAAAGTCCTTGACAAGATCTCAGAATTATATAGTGGCTCTTTTATTGCCTTTAGGTTTAGCAACCAGCATGAAAAGAGCCAGATACTTCCAAAAATTAAAGGAGCACTCACAGCACACATGCTTTTCCCTTACAGCTTAATCTGTCAGCAGAGCAATAATTGTCAAAGCATGCTGATTCTTCTGTAAAGGACTAGTAGATTTATGATGAAAAACAAAGTAGTTCACTGTTTTATTTGAACTGTTTTTTCCTATTGCAATTTATCATCCTATATTATCATTCTTTCAGTGAAAACAGTAGGAACACAAGTCTTTCTGAGCTTCCAAATATCTCACTGATTCCACAAAAACTTTGCATAAGCTCTTCAGAACTGTGTCCTATCACAGGGCAGAAACATTTAATGACATAAATATTGCTTGTCATGAATAATTATTTCCAGTGAGGAACTGTGAGAATCCATCTAATGGCATGAGTAATGCAAGACAGTGACACCATTCCTTTGAGGCTTTTTCTGTATTATTGGCTTTCCCAAAACATTTCCCTCTACTGGCTTTCAACAGCATGATGAACCACTTACTGATTATGAGTGATCTCATCAGCACTAACAATGTCCGCAAGACTCAGCACTATATCTCCTTTGAAACACTTCTATCAATAGCCAGGGATCACATGGTAATTATCAACAGCATCAGAGGCAGTTCAAACTATTTTGTCACTTATTATAGGCACTTCTGATATACTGCATGCTTTCCTGGGTGTAGATGACCCAAATGTGTTCTAAACAGTTCCAAATTTAACATCTCTGACCTATGCAAGGCTTGTTCATAATGCAAAATAATATATCTCAGACTTCTGTACAGCTTATATATTCCAAGAGAGAATATATCCCATCACCAACAACAGCTGAAGTTAAAGCAGTAAATAGTATTTGTTTTTCTTTAAAGTTCTTTATAAGAAGCCTGTTTACAAGCCACATTAATTGAGCAGTTATCCCTCGAGTTCCTCACTTTTTTCCTTGTTCATTACCTCCTCCTCCCTTCAGCACCACAGTCCTGGCAACTCACCCCTTCCCAGTTGCTTTGCAGGCAGCAGAGAGAAGCTGCATAGACACACAACCACCAGGCATGTGCACAGGCACTTGTGCGCACCTCCCCTGCTCCTGATGCTTTGGCACAGCATGCTGCCTCCAGAACAGGACCCACACAGGCCCACCATGTGACCGAATGTGATGGTAGAGCCCAGATGATTCCATCACATGACAATTACAGAGATTAAAAAATAGGAAATCTCTTTCAAAGTAGGCCGTGAACACACTCTGATTGATATCTGCATCTTCATTGACAGGGCGGCACGTTTGTTGCACAGTTCAAGGTGGAGAAGATGAACAATATGCTCTGTGACCATTTGTAAACCCAAAGCACTTGTCCAAAGAAAAATAAACACACACACACACACACACACACAAAAAAAAACCCTGCATGTATACTGACGAGATCTAACACTTTTCTCCCAAGTAACCTCATTTACACCCTTGCACTGTGTATGGGGAGAGGCAGCTGATATATAAAACACCTTTCTACAAGCACAAACCCATTTTGAACTGTCATTCTTCACCCAGCACAAGGTACAAGGGGGGGGGGGGTGGTGCACAAGAAGGATGCTGTAGAAAGGCATAACAGCAGCAAACCATTTGGAATAATTTAATGACCTCCAACCCAGCACATCCTTTTTCTCACAGATACATCACCATCAGTGTCCTCAGATCGATGCCTTTGCATTTACAGACTGAGGAATCTCTGCACTGTCATCAGGCACTCTTTTAAGCAGCAGAGACATTTAAAGCAGGGACAAACACTGCAGAACAGCTATGCTGCACAATCCTGTTACTATTATTTGTTTTCTCAATATGCTTCCCAGGGGAAAGAAGTGCACTCCACAGTGTACAAACAACATCACACCATTATCTTCAAAGCATGAAAAAGATACCAAAGCAAAATGCAATTCAAAAAATGACCTTTATGCACTATTATCTGCAGTGCAGTAATTAATTTTATCTGCTTTGCACAAATGAAATGAAGAGCACTTTTGCAAAATACAGAAATGAATAAATAAGTAAAAAGGAACCATCTGACACTTCTTCCAACACATCCCTCTCTGTTCCACATTGTAATGCTGTACACACGGGGCAGAAATGAAAGACGACGCTAGCAACCCTATGTCTGAGCTTTGAAGTGCTCACTTGTTCACTCTCAAGTGTTACAACGAATCTTTCAGCTTCAGATGCCAAGAAAACCTTTCAACAACCAGGACGATTCTACCTGTTATGTAGTATCAGATATTTCTTGTGAAACCAATCAGAGAGAGTCCTGCTGGTATAATTTATGCTTTTAGATGCAAACTAAAAATTTCTGGCCCAGGGTGGACCTTGTTGTATTGCCTAGGTAAGGGCTAGCTTGGTCTACTTGTGGATGGCATGTCTGGCTTGCAGTGAAACTGTGAAATCAGAGGAAGAAACTTCTGCAAAACTATGATAAGGTTTCAAGTTCCAGAGAAGAAAGCCTAAGTATACCAAGAAACGACTTCCCTTTTTAATAAGGCACACAGCCTATTTGTTCCTAAAATAGGTCGCCACAAGCAGAAGTCATAGAGGAAACCCAAACTGACATTCTTGCATCTATTTTAAAGAGTTACACAGAATCACAGAATCACAGAATGGCTGAGGTTACAAGGGAGATCTGGAGATCACTGGTCCAAACCCCCTGCCAAGCAGGGTCGCCTAGTGCATGTTGCATCCATGTGGGTTTTGAATATCCCCAAAGAAGGAGAGTCCACTACCTCTCTGGGCAATCTGTTCCAGAGCTTCGTCATCCTTACAATAAAGAAATATTTCCTCATATTCGGTTGGAACTTCCTGTGTTTCAGTTTGTGCCTATTGCCTCTTATCCTGTCACTGGGCACCACTTAAAAGATCCCATCCTCTTGACACCCTCCCTTCAGATATTTATACACATTGATAAGATCCCCTCTCAATCTTCTCTTCTCCAAGCTAAACAGGCCCATCTCTCTCAGCCTCTCCTTGTATGAGAGATGCTGCAGTTCCCTAATCATCTTAGCAGCCCTCCGTTGGACTCGCTCCAGTAGCTCCGTGTCCCTCTTGTACTGGGGAGCCCAGAACTGGACATAGTACTCCAGGTGTGGCCTCAAAAGGGCTGAGTAGAGTGGCAGGATCACCTTCCTCAACCTGCTGGCCACAATTTTCCTAATGCACCCCAGGACACCATTGGCCTTGGCCACAAGGGCACAATGCTGGCTCATGGTTAACCTGCTGTCCACCAGGACTACCAGGTCCTTCTCCACAGAACTATTTTCCTCATATCATATCCCTCATTTCTAAATTTTAGCAACAGACATGCTCCTGAGATTAATCCAAGGGAATGAGGACTTGTACTTCTGATTACAAATTGTAGAGAGAAGTTAAGTAGAGCCAAGAGATACACTTGTCTTTGTCTTTTAAAATGCCATTGGCTCTGCCCTCTGATTTATACTAGCAATCAACATTTACAAATACTTCTAAGTTAATTTGCCACCAAGTAATTACAACGACAAAAAAAAAAAGTGTTTTTTTTTGTTTATTTTTTTGTTTGTTTTGTTTTCTCCCGTCAGGAATATATATAAATTTTTGTATGTAACAAATACACAAAGTCAGTGTTACCTGCCTTTTCACCTTTACAGTAAACTGAGTGCTATAAGAAGACTAAATTTGTCAAAGAACAAGATAGTTCACTTCAAAATATCATTTTAATTAATTTATTTATTTTTAATGACATACCAACTCTCATTGAGGTCAGTTTGCACTTTCCTTTTCCCTCTTTCTGTTTTTAAAGGAGTAAGATGCCATGAAGTGCTCTGGGCACACTGAAGTGTTCTGTACAATTTTGAAATGCAAAAGAATTATTTTTAATACTTGACTACAGCCATGCAGTGCATGTGGTGCTAACTCCACATTCTGAATTCCTTGCAAAATTTTGGGAATCCAGCTTTTGGGATTGTCTGCACATTAGGTCAATGGTCCTTGTCAATATCAAATTTGCACTGATCATTCAATTATGTAGAGCACTGTGTTAATATGTTGAGCAGTATATTAATTAGGCCAACAACCGAAACATATTGCAGGGAGATTTAAGCTTTACAAAGCTGACAAAGATTACTGAAATATCAAACAGAAGAACAGAAGAATACGTTTCAATGAAATAATTAATTGTATGAACAAATTATTTTTAAATTATCATAAATGGTTTTTTATCCTTAACTGAAAAAAAAAAAAAAAGTTAATTAAGATCACAGAAATATTTTTACTGCTCCACTGCCACAAACAGTGACAATTCTTCAGGCCAGCAGTACCATAGCAAGCCATCAGTATACAGTATAGTGACTGTCACTCATTACTTTATAAAGTCATTCAATTCTTTAGAGCTTTTTTTTTTTTCATTTAAATTCTGTAATCATGAAAGCTCAAATATGAAAAATTGTTTTTGGTATCTTTCATTGTTTACAAATCTTCAAGCATTTAAGCAATGTGCAGTTATGACTTCCATTACTTCTGAACCAAGGATTCAGAAATGTTCACTAGCTTTGAACCCTTCTATATTATGTAATTAAAATGACCTACTACAGACTGTAGTTTTGAATATTATTGCTCTTATTGAAGTTTCTGGAGATTTCTTAATATAGAAAAAAATAAATGTGCTACCTTAGGCTGGACATCAGGAAGAGGTTCTTCACTGAGGGGGTGTTCGCACACTGGAAGAGGCTCCCCAGTGAAGTAGTCACTGCACCAAGCCTGTCTGAATTTAAGAAGCGATTGGACTGTGCACTTAGTTACATGGTCTAAACTTTTGGGTAGACCTGTGCGGTGCCAGGAGTTGGACTTGATGATCCTTATGGGTCCCTTCCAACTCGGGATATTCTATGATTGTATGATTCTATACCAAGGATTTTTATTTTTGTTTCAGAAAAGGCTCATAACTTTCTAATTGACTCCAAATATTAAATGTATATCCACAGCACACTTCAACAATTCAGGGCTTTCTGGAGCAATAGTTAATTTTTATTGAATTGTTGATATTAACTCTTGCCCCAGAAAGCCCTGAATTGTTGAAGTATGCTGTGGATATGTCTCAAGGTTCATCCCTTTTGAAGGAAATTGCTGATTTTATGTGTCATGCTTTCCAAATGACATTATGTGCCTGTGTATCTGTAGACTGATTCACCTGTTTTTCTTGATGTTAAAATCTATTGAGAATTCTTGCATTCTTGGGAGAATAAACATTACTTCATCCTACAAGTGATCTCAGGCATTATAGTAAGAATTTTAACGGATAAAAGATAATAAACTTGAGTAAAGGAGGAAAAATCCAGTCAAACTTAAATGTGAGGCTTTCAAAGAGCCTTAAAAGTCTTGAAAGGATTACCTGGTTAAATAATATTGCATTTGAAAAACTTCTGTTATACTCTATGTAGAAAAACATATGGGTTAGGCCCCAGCAACGGAGATATGCTAACATGAAGAATCTATCTGTTAATCAGTCTTAGCTGTATTTTAACCCCATTTTGTTTTGTTAGATCAAGTTTATATTTTGCATTCTTTTGAATGAACCCATTGTGTAATGCTGTCACTTCTTTTTTTCTACCAGCACGTAGACACAAAAGTGATTGCCTAATTAAATAGTACTGCTAAAAGAAGCAAATTAGTACCAAGCCCTTTAGAAGAAAATTGCATAAAGAAATAAATAATCTGTTAAGAAATTAGTAGAAGTCAAATAAAGCCGCTTACAAAAAGAGATGCTTTTCAACATGATGTCCTCTCAAAGAAACACTACTTCAAAGCAGGCTTATATTTGTTCAGCCAGCTTTCACATTGTTTGGTTTTAAAATGTTATGAAGCAAATAAGGACTTATAATTTAAAAAGAGATTTTTTATTTCCTTTTTGCCGTCAATAACATGCTGTATATCTGATGGGTTCCATTAGTTCAGAGTCTGGTCTTTTTACTACTGAACCAAGAAAATACTTAATGTATTTTGCTTTTATATATCCATTTTTGTTATTACTAGTAGATGTTTCTTGCAGCTAGTCAAGACTGAGGGAGATTTACCCATTGATTATTGCATTTTACCTAGCATAGCAATTTACTGTTAATTCTAATTTTGATAATAGGGTAAAACTGGAGGAACAATATTTCTTGGATGGAAAAAAAGACAATGAGATGAAAAAGGATCTTTTCAAGAAATACCGTATAACATGTACTTTTCCTGAAAGGTACACTTGTACTGCCTCCAAATGTATTGTTCAATTATTAAAAATCCAATATAAATTTAAAGTAGCACTTATCAGTTTTAATGCTTTTGAATACATCTTTCTTCGTTCACAAATCTCGGGATACGAAAAACTGAACTTAATTTTAATTGGAAGCTCAAGCCTAACAGAATCAATACTCAGCAGGTTCTGCAAACTGTCTGCATCTGTGGATGACATGGTCTTTCCACTGTTGTGTTCAAGGTAGGACTGAGCATCACAATTCCAAAATGGCTAAGAAATTGAGAGCAAATAGCAAATGGCTAAATCTGGTTAAGATAAATTTTCTTGCTAAAATAAAGTGTAAAGGTAGTTATTAAAGTGTTAATACATTGTAGAAATAGTAGTTATTAAAGTGTTAATACATTGTAGAAATAAAGCTTCTCCATGTCTTTCTGCTTTATAATGATATGTTTCTACAGAAAACTTATATTTATCAGATAGTTTTCAGGAATAGTTTGCTATAATTCATTGTTCATGTGACTATATTATGTCATAAACTTTACTAGGTATAAAATAAATTTTTCTAGCTTTCAAACTGCTTCTTAAAAACTTTAAACACACTGTGACAGAAACAGAAATTAGTATCATATTACTGACAGCATCTCTTCATCTTCGTCATGTCTAAGAGGATTTTAAAATTGCTATTTTCATACAAAGTAGAAAGCAACTTAGACCACTAAGAAAATATTTGCATATATTTTCAGCTGCAGGTTGTAGATACAATGTCAGAGGTGAGGGAAAATTTCATGGTATGTTAGCAATTCTGACCCTTTTGGGACTGATAAAAAGAAGGAAGTAAAAATTCTCACTATGTGGCTTTGTGTGCTTTGTTGAACATTGAAGCACAAGGAAAAACAAGAAAACAGGTACTCATCCTAAACTTAATTTAGCTTTAGGCAACATAACATTTAGGGTCTACAACCAGTAGTACTATTTAGCTGCAGATTAATACATCCTGTCAAACCTGAAATCAGTTGATTTGTATGCATCAGTTGCTACAGGATGTGTTCTTATATTTTTAAATATTCCTAATACATTGTCTTTTCATCTCGTAAATAATAACCACAGAAACAACGGATTATTTTCACTGAGGTTATATGATAACAAATAATTAATTTGGAAACATTTTGTTATTTCCCTGGTTTGAGACAGCAATGGCCATAGAGAAAAATATATCCTTTCAGAGAAGTCATTAATTTTGAGAAAAGCTAGTACACCAACGACTATGCATAAAGTTTCTATCCTACTGTGTGAAAAACTGCAACACTTAATTTTCCACCACAATTAAGTGGTCTGTGTGAATGATTATGCATAATATGTAGCAAGCCAACATATTTTCTCCATAATTCCCCTTATCACTTGCTTTATTTTCTTATTCCACAATTTTAGCACTGCAAAAAATTCAAGACTTCTGTTCTTGAGCTCTGCCACAGTTGTGTTTGTGATCTGCTTGATTTGCATGCTGTCCTACATCTGACAGTCATTTCTAAACGACTGAGAATTTTCTTCTGCAGAAGCTCCGGTAAGCCTTATGACAATTACTGCTATCTCTGCAGATGCATGAAAACTGCTCTCCTACTCATCTTTGAGAATGTAAAGCCTCTCTGTTTGTACTTTGACTTACCAACGGGATGTTACCACCATGGTAGCACTGAATACAAATATGAATAGATGGACTTAAAATATATTTATAATATCAAAATGTAGGCAAATCATTGCAGATGTTTTTTCTTCCATCCCTTATGGATAATAAATCTGAGACTCTGTACCCTATAGGGGTGGTATTGAGCTACATAAACTGCCTATAGTCACTCTGGAATTTTTTAAAGTATATAACATTTCATATTTAAGTCATTTACCATTAAATTTAAAAAAGATAAGATGATGGGGGGTGGGGGATAGTTAGTTGGTTTTGGTTTAGTTTGGTTTGGTGTTAGTTTTTTTGTTTGTTTGCTCTTAGCTCAACCTCAAATAGCAGGGTGATCTGGAGAAGAGAAAAAAGATTCAGTCAACGGAAAAAAAAAAGTCACAGTTTACAATCTCTTTTTTGTTAGGTCATTCAGCCTCCAAACTGTAGTCCCAGTTTTGGAAGTGAGAGAATTGTTTAGAAGCAGTCTTTCAACTCCATTCTCTTCAGAACTCTCATTCAGTCTGCTCTTCAGGGGGCTCATTTCACTTACCACTTTTACATCTTTTTAACTAGCACCTCTTTAGTGACTCAGAAAAAAAAAAAATAGTGTGTGTAAATTATTGCCTTATATTCCTGTGCATGGCCAGCTGAGTTGGGATGAAAATTTCCTGAGCACTGGTGAAGGAAGAAACATTCACAGCCCAATCACATTTCAGAGCAAAGAATTGACTGCACCTTTTCAATAAAACACAAAAAAAACATGGATAATGTGGCAAAGATTTACCGTTCACGCAGTCACTAGTGACCCTCTCTAGGAGTTTAGTTCTTTGCTCTCCATCACCCTAGCAGTATGATAAGTGGAATTTTCATGTGTAAAGCCACATCTGTGATCATTATTTCAGGTATATAATTCAGCCTTGTGAAACACAGGAAGGCAGGCTTAAATCTGCCTTAAAAGCCTGGTAACTTAAAGTTTGCCTTAAAGCTTGGTAGATGATTTTTGTCAAAAACATTATTTTCAGGCTTCATTTTACCCTGGAAAGGAGGTTTAATCAACACTGACATTGCTCTGGGTTGTTCTGCAAAGGTTTGATAGATTGTGCCTTCCAATCACTCATAGGACAAATGAATGAGAAAATCTGTGTCCCGTATAATTAGAGTTTTTTTTCCTCTCACAAAGAAATCGAAGAATAGATGTCATAAACTGTGGGAGAAATGGTCAACCAAAGTCCCCAAGCCTCTAAGCATATTTTTCTTAACACTGGGCAAAAGCAAAGACAAACTGTTTTTCAGAGACATTATTTTCAACAAAACGCTTCTAGAAGTTTGATGAAGAGGAGGACATGAAGAGTAATGAAATAAGGCCATGCAGACATCTAGCTTTTCTATTATGTCTTGATGGAATAGATCATATCAAAGATTTTATTCTTAACAATAAATAAAACCATTTCACTCTGCCATGATCTAGCTGTGATGGATTGTTGAGTGTTTTCTGTGCACCACAAAAAAAGAGAGAGCCACAAAAAAAGGGCAGCAGGTGAAAAGACATTTAAACCTTAAAAGCTCCCAAAGGTTAAAGGAACACAGCAGATAGTGCATAAGCCTTCCTAGAGTTAATTCATTTATGTAACTTCGATAAAAGTCCTTCCCTTCAAAGGACTTTAAAATTTCTTAAGAGAACTTTAGGAGAAAAGGAGAAATTAATAATACTACTAAGAAGTTCAGAACTTGATAAAGAAAATAATTCAGCCTCTGGAAATTACAATTAATTATCAAGAGATCTGATGGAGTTTCTACAGCTTTTTAATATAACCTCTACATTTCATATTTCTGAACCACAGCATGACGTAACTTGCACTCAGATCACACTTTTTGGATTTATAACTACATCAGCTAGATCTTCCTCATTAAACAAGCAAAATACCCTCAGAAGGGGCATTCTGAGGAATAAGCCAAGATAATGGTCATCAGCTATTTCCATGGCTTTGTATTTCTTGCTGTTAATATTTCAAAATTTTCTGAATATGAAACAGACGTTATTTCTTTCCTGCATCCCTTTTGTTCAGAATATATTTGTTCTGCATTTTTGTGGTAACTATCTCTGAGATGAACTCCTGGTGAAGCTGAGGTTCTGGTACTTTTAAAACCAAATTAGGACTTCCAGGCTCCACCCTAATCTATCCTTTGAGCTGTTATTGTATTTGAGAGCTATAAAAAAAACTTATGTTCACTTTGATTTTGCATCATCCTAGCTAAAGAAAGATTGCAGCTTTCATCCTATGGAGAACATGCAGTGTTAAGAAAAAGATGTCTTTGTTAACAGAACTGAGAGACCATCTGGGCAGTGTCTGTCCTTAAATTCATCATCCTTTACACTCAGTTTTAAAAATACTGGGAGAATAAGGTCTCCTTTCTTTAAAATATATATATATATATATATATATAAGAAAAATTGTTCAAAGTAAAACTTCAAGAATAAGAAACTATCAAAAATAGGGAGTAGAGGTTTGGACAAAATTTCAATGAATGTTTTCACCACTTACCACTGTATGCCACGCCCTGCATGAAACACTAACCTACACTCCCTACATAGGGCACTCAGACCTTCCTTTTACAACGAACACAACATGAATGTAACTGGCTTCTAATTCCAGTTTTCTGACATTTATTGAAAGAGAAAAATAAAGATTAAGGAACAAGGGTAATGGCAAATGTAATAGGAGGCAGAAGAGAAATTGTGCATTTATGTGTGTTAGAGAGTAGAACAAGTTCTGAAGAAGAAAGTAGTTAGCCTTAAATTTCTTTTGTGCCTTAGCCCAGGTGTCTTTGCACCAGATTTCAGTTCAGCATCCAGCACCAATACTCATTTTCTGTTAGAAAGCTGAATTATAAACCTCACTTAAGAATTTTTTTTCTTAGCAGAAACTGTATAGCATAGAACTGAATGAGAAACTGCTTCTTATGCTGGTAGTAGTTAGGTTCAGGAAGCTGAAAGAAGATCAGGATTTGAAATCCTCCCAGAAATCTGAGAAGGTGGAAGAAAAATGAGAGAGGAGGCAGATGGGATAATTGAAAATATGCAACATATATAAACGTAACACACAACAATATATTTAAAGTACCAGAAAGAACCTTCCTGGGTCATTATTATTTTTCTTGTCATGTTTTTACTGCCAGTAAATATTATGGGAAAGATACATTGCAAAAAAACTCACTAAAATTTTCTTTTTGAAAGCATCTGAAACTTATGATTGCTAATCAATATTTTTATGAAATTATTAATTACTGCATTACTTTTATCCTTCCTGGGGGCTGCAGGATACTCAAAGTGTGCATGAACAGCCTAGCAACAACACCCATGAGTGTTATTTCCATAAAAAAAAATAAATTAGTTTGTTGAAGGATATTTACATTTGAAAGATGCAGTTTAATTAATGATCATGACAACAACTGAACAAAATGAGAAAAGGTGACTGCTGGCTGTGTTTTAGGTGCATTAATTTTGAAATAAACCTGACATCTTAAAAACAAAACAAAACAACAAAAAATGTGCATTATTTTGCCTGGATAAATAAATGAAATCATTCATCATTTTTAGTCCTCAGTTGTGAAAAAGACGACTTCGTTCCAAAAAATGAGGCTAAAATTGGCAGATAAAAAAAATTACCTTTCAGGAGAAGCAGGCTTCTAAATTAGATTGTCCCTTTATGAGTAAGCAGAAAAGATTACTATGAGACTAAGCAGATCTACAGAAAAAGGCCTGGAAAAACACACCTTCACTGCAGGAAGAGTCTTAAATACAACAGCTCATGACTCGTGCCTTACTGTTCTGGAACCCAAAGAACTGGTTGTGAAGTCCTAGTACACGGAAGCAAATATGAGTGAGAAAATAGCAGTAGCAAAAGGACGATGTGTTGCATGCATGTTTCTGATGATTTCTGTGTATATTTCTATGATGATTTCATGTTTATTTCTATGATTCTATGATTTCAGAGAAAGAGAAGTATAAAATATTAGTCTTGCAACAACCAACGGCTCTGGAGCTTTTGTTAACACTTAACAATGAATGGGCCTGACTTTAAATTTTAAGACCAAAGACAAACCAAGAAAAATACAACAGCACTTCTATCATTTATTTCCTGCCTACATGAGAAAAAAAAAAAAAAAGCTTAGAGTTAAGCTTGCCAGAGTTAGCAGAAAGTTTCCTCAAGAGTCTTAGATGAAAATCAAACTCCAGCAAACAGTGGGCTTGCAGGTAGCAACATTGAACTGGAACTCATTTGTCAAGCTGTAATTTGATTTTTAAAAATAATGAAGAAGACAAGGGGAAGAGAGACAGAAAGGAAAGGCAAAACACTGGATGCTTTCCATTTCTCAAAGTTAAGATCCAAATGTAACATCAAGATGATGCTAATATTATACAAGCTTGCTGCACTGCACCAAATTCGCAGAACATACTGCACTACTTAAAACACTGCCACACTCTCTCTACAGCAGGCTGACATAAAAGAGCCTCCTAAGTTATTTCTAGCATTAAGCTGTTCATCAGATAGAGAAAGTACTCATTTAATCACCTTCAAAGTGTGTAATATAGTGCTTTGTTATCTGTTCATTGATATGTATCTAACATTACAGTGGTATGTAAATCTAAAATCATTGTGCTTTTTTCCTACACAGAAGTTTCCTTTTGTGAGAGAAAAAAAAAAGAAAAAAGGCTGATTCTTCACCTGCATCTTTCACATTAGTCCCAGAAGAACTTTCTGTTATAGAGAAGTTTTAGGGCAAGGCACAAGATCATTCAGGCAATAAATAGAGTAAATGTCACAGTACACTGCAGGAACAACAACAATAAAAGTTGAAATATTTATAGAACATATATCAACATTTATACAGTTAAAACATTGAAATCTGCTTAATTCTAAATAGAGAATTAGTAACAGAACAGGGAGAAACCTCTGCAAAGGAAAACAACAGAAACTTGCAACATTTGCCTCTCCCAGCAGTCTAAATTTTATCAGTCATGAAAGTCTCAGAGTCTAATTTTCAAATCCCAATCTAATATACTGGCAGAGGATGCAGGACATCAAGCAGATCTAGTCACATGCCCTACATTGCACCTTTGGATCAGTACAGCTTGAGCTCTGCCCATTTACTAAGACTGCACTGGCATACTCCATAACCTTAATGTGGGACATATGCAGTTCGTCAGGCAGATATTACACATAAACTGGCTAATTGACACCTAGAAAAGGCCCAGAGACCTTGGTTGGATTACTGTCTATCTGTTGGGCATGAATATATATGTCCAACCATTGGCAAACTTTCAATCAGAGAATTAAATTGCTACTTTTTTCTTTTTTTTTTTCTGATAAGGTTTTATCTGGGTCTGTGTACTTCCGTTTTAGGAAGGAAGAGCATCACCATAGGGGTACAAGGAATGTTGCACAAGGCAGTTTCAGGGCCAGAGGCTGGCTCCTGTCTCATTTTATTTACCAGCAAAAAGAAGCAAAATCAACCCACAAAGAGACTGAGTAGTAACTAGTTATATATGAGGAACAGGAGAGTTAGACATGTAGACAATATCTAAGACTCTTGCAATGTCAAGGAACCAGTCAGATAGAAATAGCCAGATGATTTCAGCTGGTGTTCTGTGGTCCATGATGAAGAAAAAAGTGCAAAAATCCCCAAAATATGTGCCTGCCAGAGCAGGGGTTTCTAGCTTGATCACCTTGAGTCTTTATAGAATCATATCTTCTCATACTATTCTGTTTTGGGTAACCCTGTAAGAAGATTTTTTTTTTCTTTAAACAAAACCCTTCCAGTATTCTGTTTTCCTTACTAGCAACCTAGACTCCATCAAGAATCACAGACACCCTCAGGGAGGGTAGTGCAGCACATGGCAGATCTGCTTGAAACAATGATTTTTTCACAGACTACCATAAATCTCCATTTTAAGATTTAAAACTGATGACAGATGCTGGGCCAGATAGCTCTCCCTCAGGTGCACTGGGGCAAGTGCCAGGGTCAGACAATTTTGTGCGAGAAACTGGATGAGGAGCATGACCTAATTCTAGCACATGTACACTTCCTGTGCCAGAAGTACCTCCAGTGATATTACTAGCTGTGTCCCATATGGCCTATTTCTGCTCTCATTTTGATACAAAAACACCACTCAGTACCAATACCCTTTTTATGAGTCACATCCAGTGGTTTAACTGGTTTTGTGACCAGATTCATCTCAGTCAGGAAATGTAAACCAGAATTTAATAGAATGAGCTACAAGGTACTAATGAGATTATTATATTTAAGCCAAATTTGCTGTTAGTGGTTTTCCTTAAATAAAGAAAATAAAGGTCTTTCTTCCTTTAATGGTACACTGAAGTTTGATGCTTATAACTCCTTGTGATAAAGTGTACATGAACACTGGAAATATTCCACAGATGCTTCCACAGCAATGAACTTGCACTTGTGAATGCCCTTTGAGCAACTGGGAAAACTGAAGATTTGAACATACAGTACAACAGTGAAAAAGAATAGAGTAGATGACAAGATGTAGAGAGTTAGGGTATTAAAATAGGAGGGAAGGAAAAACAGGTGAAGAAAATGAGAATACCATGCTGTAGTTGTACAGAGGAATCTGCAGACCTTAAATACTTGTCACTCACTATGCAGAGGAGAGGAGAGAAGAGGAGAAATAAGTCAAAAATATATTATGTATCTACAGGCAGGGTATTTTTATATTTAAAACCATCTGTCTTACAAAAGTTCAGGTCGCATCATTCAGTTAGATAATTATAAGGCCTTCCAAAGACCCAGTTTTAGTAGAAAATGCTAACTTGATATGAGTTCCTGCCCTGAAATAACTATAGGTTTTGCTAAGACTTGGTGGTGGGAAAATGGATGGTGTCAAAAATCCTTTGGTAACTTCTGCTCCCTAAGGAAAGGTAGATTTGCACAGCTGCAAGGCTGCCCAAGTCACTGGGGCCCCAGTAGCCCTGGCATCCGTGAGTCAGTGTCAGAGGTGAGTCAGTGAATGATAACCCACACTAGGTCTGCATACTGGGGCTTATTTAAGAACCAGTGAGGTGAGAGTTTTACCCTATTTTATTATCCCAGGTATCCACTCCTTCATTGCCCCAGTGCTCTTGCCATGATTTCTTGCTATCCCTTCCCAGCAGGGATGTCGCTGCTGGCCCATGATAATCAGGCATCAAGTCAGATGAATTCCAGCTGTGTTGCTGTACACTGTGACCAGTCATAGGTTTTATGGGCCAGTATCCCCAGGTGTGCCCTGTCATCCATCTCCACACAGCTCTTTGGTGAGATCTTTGGTCTCCAGGATCACTTCGAGGATCTTTCTTCTAGCCAAGGTGTTCACCTTCCTTCCAAGCTCCCTTCTTTCTTTTGAGATTGTTTCATCTTTTCAGAAACTCTTATTGGCATCATCTCTCCTTTCCAACATCTCAAGCCCCCAGTCGTCCCAAACTAAATTGTCTACATGCAGAAGCACAACATGGAATCAGCCTCCTCATTGCTGTTTCTGGCTCACGTGTCTCTTAATAGGAGGACTGAGGTGGTGACACTTGTTTAGTCCAGGTGTTACCAAAGTTTACAAGCAATTTGTACTGGTTGCAGGTAGTGAGTAGCAGGCTTCTGCTTGACAGTTCAAAAGTTCAGCTTTGAACGTCCACCCTCACACATATATACATCCTACTATCTGCCTCATGGCATTCACAATTCAAACCATTTTTTTCTCCTTCAAGAGTTACCCTATCTCAGATCAGGCAATGTCACCTAAAAACCTAGAAACAGAGAAAAAAACCACGTATGCTGTATGACTACACCCAGGTGAGGAACCCATGAGCGTCCATACTCTCTGGTCAAATTAGGTGACATATTGTGACACATCAAGATGAAGCCTGGATGCTCTGCCTTTCCTCTGGGACTTTCTTCTGCATGGAAGATACAATGATTTTAATTACTCACTAACTGGGGTGACTGGAGGATCAAAATGTCCTGCAGCATACACCCATACACCCAAAGATAGCTTCTTGTCCTGCCTGTGCCTTCAGATGAACAACGTAGTAATAAATAAATAAATAAATAGTCATTTAGGTGTTATATGGAAAAAATCAGTGATGCAAAGTCTCATAGCCAGAGATACAGGGCAGGGACAAAGGCAAAGGTAGTTAAGAAACAGACACTGCATAAACATATTGGAAAGAGTTCTTTTCTTAAAATATTTAGATTTATAGAATAGAATCATTAAGGTTGGAAAAGACCTCCAAGATCATCTGGTCCAACCATCCCCCTACCACCAATATCACCCACTAAACCATGTCCCAAAGCACCACATCCAACCTTTCCTTGAACACCCCCAGGGACGGTGACTCCACCACCTCCCCGGGCATCCTGATCCAATGCCTGACTACTCTTTCTGAGAAGAAATGTCTCCTCATTTCCAACTTAAACCTCCCCTGGGACAACTTGAGACCATTCCCTCTAGTCCTATCACTAGTTACCTGTGAGAAGAGGCCGACCCCCAGCTCCCCACACCTTCCTTTCAGGTAGTTGTAGAGAGCAATAAGGTCTCCCCTGAGCCTCCTCTTCTGTAGACTAAACAACCCCAGTTTCCTCAGCTGCTCCTCACAGGACTTGTGTTTCAGGCCCTTCACCAGCTTTGTAGTCCTTCTCTGTAAATGTTCTGGGGCCTCGATGTCCTTCTTGTACTGAGGGGCCCAAAGCTGAACACAGTACTCAAGGTCAAATATTCAAAGACACAAGACAAAATACTGTCGAGCTTTCCAAGGATCATATTAAGAGGGCTAGGCAAATCCGACAAAGTCAAATACAGGCCATGACAAAGCTGATGACAATCACCACAGTATTTCAAAGAACTCAAGATTCACTGGACTCAAAGGAAGACAGTGTATTTGTAACTACAATCCACACTCGGAAGTACACAAATGCTATTTTCTGCTCTAAATACTCATATCAATAGTATTAGATGAACATTTCTCGACTGAGACAGGGAACACAGCAGTTTCTTCTCATATGATAGTGAGCTATTTACATGAAGGTATGAAATGGGAAAGTGGAGAAGCTTCTCTGCTCTCTACTGAGCCATGCCTACTGAACAGTATTGAGCCCTTTCCTGACAGGTGGAAGATTTGGCTAGCTAAGGAACTGAACTGACCTTTGCTACTTCCTGCCTGAGCACTTCACCTGATGACCCTATTTGCAGAGTTCTCTTCCAATCTCCTTATACTCTCCCACCAATTGCCTTTTTCTTCCAAGACCTCTTGGCATGGTCCTTCACTTTCCCCACACAGTCTCATGTTGTCTGTCCTATATCAGATTGGTTCTCTTTCCTTCTCCTTCTCTTTCCCATGACCACTTTCAGACTCTAAGCTAATAGTACGAGAAGAGCTTGACAGTCTGAGCTCATATTTGCACCATCACACAAACACACATATCTAATTCTTGTCTCCTACAACCATTAGAGGTTTGGGCTTTGGCTCCAGACGTATCAGGAAAGCAGCTTCTGCCCCAGAATTTCAGCTCTGTTTTGAACAGCAGTGGGCACTAACACTTTGTGTTGAGTGTGTTTACTCTATGCTAGGAGTGCTCCAGGGGTTAAGGAGAGGAAGTTCACATCTTTAGATCCAAATGGGGCTTAAACACAAGCTTATTTGGCCACATCAGGAACGAAACAGCCTGTAGTTGACAGAAGTCAGATATCGGGTGTCTAAGGAATTTTACAGAAAGAGCAGCATTCATGCTGCTTTTCCAGGGTTAGGGAGCAGATAAGCAGCAGTTTCCACATCACAATTTTGTGTACTGGCTTCTGAATTCTTCCTGAGACATATTTAGATTTTGACATCTTCTTTCGGGTCCAGCCCTTTCTGTTTCAGTCAGATCTAATGCCCTCGGTACTATCATTAAAAAGTCTCAGCCACAAAGCCAGTGATTGATGTGATCAAATAAGGCATCCATATGACTTGCCAGATGTAATACTGTTATACACTCCTCACTTTAACACAGATGCCAAAACAAGTCTGTCTTTCTCATTTGCAATAACATGGGAGAGACATATAGCAGACAGTCAGGTTACAGAGGCTAAGGCAAATAATAGGAGGCTACTACCTATTGTGATACAGTGACGCATAGTGCCATCAGAAGAGATAAAAGGAGTATTCAAGATTCAAAGAGACCAGGAAAGAAAGGTTTTTCTTTTCGGAAATAAAGTTTAAAAAGAAATTCTTGCCAAACCTTATATATCTTCTGCTTTCAAAAGATTCTGAAATGCTAAAATTATGTTGCAGTCGTTATTCACAGCCGTCCTTCCCAGAGGCGTACTGCAAATACACTTAGAGATAAAAAAGTTCGTGTTCAATCCTTTTCCAAAGCAAAGCAACCCTGATAAGTTACCAAGAACCTGTCAGAACTTCTTCTAGAGGCCAGTCACTTTAACATCTTCCTAATTATAAAACTGGCATTCAGGTCAGTGAACTCTATCAGTCTTCTCAGAAAACAATGAACACTAGTTGGATGCTCACTCTTGATTATGCAGCTTAAAATCTGCCCAGATGTGTCCTGCCACAAAAGACTATTCATCACCCAGCCCAGAAGCTCAGTCAAGGAGTCAAAAATACACCAGTCTATTTCTGAATGTGAACTGACATCACAAAATGTTCCATCAACATTAGTGACATATTTTTCTAAGGTGCCAAGGCAAATCAAACACAAGGGTTAAATTTCCTTTTACCTTCAGGGTTGAGGACTAGAATTTTTGTTACATGAAATGGCATAGAGCAACACAGCCCCCAGATTCCCCTGTAATCATCCACTTTTGAGTTAGGTGTGTGAAGGAATAAAAAAACATGTATATCAAAAAGTTTCAGTACATGCCCTCTATATATATTTCAGACACCTGATGCTACTTTATCAAAAATAATCAAGAAATGGCATTATTCTTGACTAAAAATTGATGTCTTGAGAGTGCAGTAGAAATAAAAACCTTTTTAATAAACATCTATTTATTACACTGAAATTTTCACAATATCACAAAAAGGCTTGAGTTGGAAGGGACCTTAAAGATCATCTAGTCCAACCCCCCTGCCATGGGCAGGGACATATTTCACTAGGTCAGGTTCCTCAAAGCCCCATCCAACCTGTTCTTGAACACTTCCAGGGATGGGACACCCACAGATTCTCTGGGCATCCTGTTCCAGTGCCTCACCACCCTCTGAGTAAAGAATTTCCTCCTAATAGCTAATCTAAATCTCCCTTCTTTTAGTTTAAAACCATTCCACCTTGTCCTATTGCTATCTGCCCATGTAAAAAGTCTCATTCCATCTTTTATATATGACCCCCTTAAAGTACTGGAAGGCTGCAATGAGGTCTCACCAAAGCTTTCTCTTCTCTAGACATAATAACCTCAACTCTCTCAGTCTTTGCCTTCTTATCCTCCTCGTAGCCCTTCTCTGGACCGACTCCAGCAGGCCCACATCCTTCTTGTGCTGAGGGCCCTAGAGCTGAACACAGTACTCCAGGTGGGGTCTCATGAGAGCAGAGCAGAGGGGTAGAATCACCTCCCTCGACTTGCTGGTTGAAGCTGAAACTCTGAAGATCTCAAGGTGCCACCACAGGCCAAATGATGGAGATCGTAATCTGATCATACCCTCTAGGTAATAAGCAACTAATTTAGTCTTGCAGGATATCGAACAGTAACTGCATCAGAACTTACACTGGTGCTGTAATTGCATACTATCCAGATAGAAAATGAAAGACAGGATAATAACAACCAAGATCTTCATCCAGAGAAATAGTCTTGATTCTTTCCATGCCAAGAAGTCACAATGACAGCTTTAACACTGACCTATAATACAAGTTACCCTACAGTACAAGAATTATTCGGTCTATGGCAACTACACAAATCACAATATCTATACAATGTTTGTGAAATTGCTATGCTTAAATCGCATAATGCAAACCTAAACAAACCATTCTCCTGTCCTTGTAAGTGATTTCAAAGGACTTCTGCTCCAGTTGAAGGTCAGATGAAATCATGGATACAAACACTTTTGAATTTCTGACACAGTATATATGAAGAAGAGGTATGGGCCGATAATTATTGTTTTATGGTTTTTGAAGTCCCTAAAGCAGGGTATGCAGGAAACTGGACAAGGTGGACACTATGTGGAATACATCATTCTCCTCTTGCAACTAACAAAGACACCAAGGTGTATGTGATTCTGAAGATAAGCATGTGTTTATACAGGAGTCATAAAAGGATGGAGATGAGGAAGGAAGGAAGAGAATGAATTTTAAAAATCTGACAGTTTTACAGTCCCATCATCTTGTCTTTTGTCATGTATATGTTGAAGTTCTCCGGTTTCATTTGAAGAGACTGGGAAGTTAATGCACTGACGTTTTCTGAAAACAGCATGAAAATTCCCACACAGGCGCCAGAGAGACAAGACAGAATAGAGAGATCTTCATGTTCATATGATGGCTAATGAGAACCAACTGCACAAATAAGCAGCTGGCAATTCATTCAGCCAATAATGGGTGTTATCAAGGAGAGTTTAAGTATTTCTATACTGCACTGTTCCTGGGCATGTCTGTATTACACAAGCAGAAGCATAGCTGAATTCAATACCTTGCTCAGGTAGTAATAGTGCTAAAGTACAGTAATAGGATTGTGGTTAGACTTGTGTAGTTAACACTGAAATCTGTGCTCCTGTCATCCTCTTGTCAAATACAGGTCAAAGCTAGTTTGGGGATATCTGTACCTGCTGTGATTGTGTCTTCTACTTGCAACATAAAATAACCCAAACTGGATGAATGCTATGAAAAGAAAACAGGCAGCAAGAACCCAGACTGTCCAACCTCCATTTGTGCTTTAGAACGCTGTTTAAGTATCACAATAGAAGTACCAAAGATGTTGATGCAGTCAATGGATAAAAGCCTTTAAAAAACCCTGACAGAGGCCAGTTTTGGTCCTTTATTGGATACCTTAGTCTGGCCAAATCTTGCATTTTTAATATGCATTTGTATAAGCTGATGAGCAAACAATTAAAATATGATGCAAATATTCATGGAAATCAAGGTATTTGTATTAACTGCACATAATGCAGTCTCATTTTCCTACCACATAATTTGTGATTATTTCAACATCCATAATATCAGTATCCTCAAATCCTAAAGTCAGAGTGCATACACACACGTACAATGAAAAAAGATTAAAATATCTAATTCAGACATTAATCTAGCCTGCCTAGCACTGGATTTTGCCTCAGTCTGACTAACTAAAATCTGCTGTTATTCTGATTTCAGTAAGACACCTTCTCGTGTTGGCAAGAAAATGCATTATTTGAATTAGTGGGGTTGGTTACAGTTGAACAGAAACTCGAAGCACATAGTTGCTGTGTCTGTCTGTCCTAAAGGTTACTCTAGTACAGGCAGTCTGGGGTCTCAGACTGGAAAAACGAACATGTAAAGATAGATAAAATTCATTATTATTTAGAGCTGAACAAAGTCACTGAAAAAAAAATAATAATACTTCCAGTGACAGTCTAGGCAATTTTGGAGCTTACATCTCATTCTCAAGCAGCATTTAAGAAGACAGTGCAATAGACTGATGTACACTATTGTGCCCGAGGTAGTAGACAGACTTAGATGAGTTTCAAGCATATCCAAGGAGAGAAATCCCATTGATTTCAACTAGTTCAGACCTGTCACTAGACTGGCCAACATCCTCAGTAACCACTTCTTGAACAATGGTGAAACTCTATTATGGGTTATCTACAGTTACTGGTGAAGCTATTTTACTAGATTTTTGTAATGTAGTGAAAGACACGGATTCCATAGCCAGTCTCTTTCTAGTACTGCCTGAATCCCTATGCTGAAAATTTATTAGGATTCTCTGTTTGAAAAACTGCAGGTGGTAATAGAACCTGCAGAAAGGTAAGATCTTCACAGTTTGATGTGGTGGAGTTCATAAAATATAATTACTGTGTGGCCATATGAACACTGTATTATGAAGGTGTGAATCCTAGTCTGATTTTATGAACTCTCTTTATATCTTTGTAAAACTACAGCTTATATTTTCATTGTAAGAATAACCTGATATATCTACTATATTTTTACTTCCATTTTCGTATGAAGTCTAAGGCAGTGGTGACATCACCAACTAGTGGAGATTCTTGAATCTTGAAAATCTCTTATTTAAACAAAAATGCCATGAAAGAAGATGTATATAAAAAAAAAATTTAATAATTAAAAAAAAAAAAAAGTGAAGCCAGGCAGATTAAAAAGAAAAGGAAAAAAAAATAACTATTACAAGACAAAGATATCTGGACCAAACCAGAAAAGGAGGTTGCATTTTTTAAACAATGACTCTCCTTCAATTAAAGGAAAATTATGCTGGAAAGAAAAAGTCAAGCTAGGAGAAAAAAAGGAGAGTAGTAAACCAGATCCTTCCTCTATATTTTCCTTGTACTTAGTGAAAACTTGGAATGTTTGCAGAATAGGAGCTGGGTGTTTCATGAAGTGACAGGCAAACCTGAGACCCTGTGTGGTACTGGTCTGGGATGACAGTATGCTCACAAGACCTGAACACGTCCAGTTCATGCTGCTCATAGTGCAACCAAAACGTCAGCCTCATTTTGAAGCATTAGCAGCTGACCCCTCCACCTCAGGCCCCTCTGTTTTTTTTAAATCTTGAAGATGACAAGAATGAGACTGGGTACTGGAGTATACCCAAACTAAAGGAAACTTAAGGGAAAACATGGTTTCATTTGCAGTACACCATATGGCAGTAAAGTGTCCATTCAGAACATCCTTTCTTGTAGCTAAATTAACTAAGGTTGTTCTGTGATGGTGTGCAATTTGACATTTACCTTTTTTGTTATTTATGGCCCTTGGTTTGGAAGAGTATGCTTCAAAAGAGATCTCAGAATATTTCCCATTTATTTATTTATTTTTATCTCACTCCTCTTTGAGAGATTGCCACTTTCCTTGCAAACAAGGAAATAAGATGCATGAGTAATTGTCACTATATTCTTTTGAAATGAAAAACATTTTATTATTCAGCATATTTGTCATCCTCATCTTCTCTCTTAGCTGTATAACTTCCAGCCATAAGTACCTATTTTAAATCATGTGTATAGACGCCGATATTCCCAGCATCTCAGAGTATATATTTTCCATGTCTCTGAGCATCCTGAATCGTTAGGGGTATGAAACATGTAGCAGAGAAACAATTTGTCTTTTTACTGAATCAAACTCTTAAAAAAAAAAAAAAGATTCATGCTGAAAGAAGCTATAAAAATTCCAGTAAAAACAGAAGACTAAACAATGAATAAATTCACCTCAATAAATTGTGCCTGAAAAGACCAACTCAAAGTCACTGTTTTTTCAATGACAGAAATAAATTCTAATATTCCACTTAAGAAAATTTTTCTCCTGATACTTCTAGGCATTTAGGGGAGACACTTGATAAAATTTCAGCAAGACTGAACACACAACTGTATAGATCACCAACATGGCAGCGAGCTCCATAATCTCAGCTCCGTTTATTTACCTTCTTGTTACAATCTACTTTTTGAAAATCTGTATGTCTAGCTCTTTTGATTGAATGCACAGTTCTCATTTGGATAGGCAGCTGACAACACAATGTTATATGTATGTAAGTGGGAGCCAACATATCTGAAAGGCCTAGGGTCTGGTAAATTAATTACCAAACCTATATAAATTGAGCATTCACATCTGAACTCTGGACATCTTCCCTTACTGACCCTGGCTGAGCTTGTCAAGTTATCCTACGTGGGTGGAATAATTTATGCCAAAGAAGAAAAGGATGATCTAATATGAACCTGTCCTGTAACTTTCATTAGCAACACAGAAAACCTGAGTATGATTCCAAGTGAATTCTCTGCTAGGAGCTCTATTTTCCTCTTTATCTACGGAACTGGGTGAAGAATTGCAGTATGTATTTAAAGCAGTGTTTTAAATCAGTGACTGCAGAGGTACTTTCCTGGAGAAGGTGAATGGCTCTCTGACACTAGCTGGACCATTCAATTTGAAAGCAAAGCATGACAATTCTGCAAAAATATTTTACCCCTTAAAACCATGCCTCTGAGCAAAACTATGAAACTAGTATCCCTATTTGTAACCTGGAAGAAGGAGAAAAGTCATATTAAAGAGCAGAAGCATCAGTAAGGACTCACTGGGGACTATTGAGCTGCTGGAGAGAAGAGCAGGGAGGGTCTATTCAGCCACAGCAGCACCAGCTGCAGAGATTTCAAGCTTGCTGGCTGGAAAGTGAAATTTACTTGCTGTTTTTCAGGCAAGAAAGTCAGGCAGAAGTGAGCAAAATTACCTGAGAAAAAATGCCTTTGGAGAGAAAGTTGCCGAGGAAATCTTGTCTTCTCAGAGCACACTAGAGAGCAAAACAGTTTAGCCATAAACTGTCAGACAGTTTGAGGTTATCAGAGGATAAGGAATTCTCCTACTGGGGCCAAAAGGGGGGCTCTGGGTTTGCAGACTGTCAAAACAGACGAATAAAGCCACACACATAAAACAAATTAATTCCTCTGAAGTTCCAGAGTGATTAAGAAACTCTTGTTTTAGGGGAGAATGATAAATTATTACATTAACTTTAAAACATATTATCTAATCCCACTCTTCAATCTAGCTGGAGAAGCATCTTTGTGCTTTATTTTTGTTTTTTATTTATCTAAAGATGAAGAATTTGCAAAATCCTTAGGTGTGCAGAGAAAGAACTACAGTTCAAGATGAGAGCAATGAGTTGCTTACTCCCCTTACTCCCAGCAACACATCTTTTGACAGTTCTCTTAACTGACAACATTAAAAGTAATGTTAAAATGAATTTTTGAGCTTTACATTTTATAACATGGCTTGTTTGAAAAATATCTAATCTTTATTAGAGCCATTCCTTTCAGACATTCCTTTCAGACAAAATTGGAGGTTGTTGAACTGTCATTTTAAGAAAATATTGCTGATACTATAATACTTAACACACCTCGGGAAGAAAATAAGCATCAGGTTTGTAGTGGTCATGTCACCTGGAGCTTTTTTTTCCAGGTGCCTTGGTGACTTGGCCCAAGAGTGCCACTCTGCCTTCTGTCAAAAACTGGTTACCCAGGTTCATTTGAAAGGATTATAGTCTTGGTGGTTTTCAGTTTACACGTAAAATGAAGGTCTACTTTTCAGCCATTATCAGTTCTAGTAGCTTGGAATGATGGAAAAGAGAAAGGCATCAAGAACATAGAGAAATCATCTCCCATCTTGGGAAGAAAAGAAGGCAGACTGTCTGTTAAATACATGATATCCCTTAAAGCATAACTCCAGAATTTTTCATACATTAGTCAGTTGACCTGATTAATCTATGCATCATATACCTACATCAAAGAGTTTCATATTGCACATTTCTGGGCAGGTCTGTAACTGTTACCAACAGTGTAATTTAACACACATTCAGGTACCAACCTCGGTGTTCTCCCAGGACACTGTACAAGCACAGAGATCCATCTGCTTGGAGATTTTGCCATACCACGGCCAGTTATAGCCCTTACCAGACTTAGGCAGGAAATTTGAGGTACTGGTGAGGAGAGGAGCTGGATAATGCACCTTCAACATTTGCCTCACTAAAAAGATGAGATGCCAAATACTTGTTGAGGGATAGCAATTTTTCAAGAAATAGAACTTGTTTTTACATTTCACTTTCCATATACTATAGCAGAAAGCAAAAGAAAATTTGTCCTGGCAGAAAAATTATGATGACTGTTTAGCAAGTTTCTCTTCAATGTCACTTTGTTCTGTCACAAAGACTGCAGTGCCGCAAGGCTCAAACCTCACTGTAAGAATTAAAAAAAAAAAAAAATCTCTATACATGACTGGAAAGTCCTTGGCTGCAATGCATTTTCTACTTATCCTTACCAAGATATAGTTTGCAAAGGACTCATAATCTAGAGAAAGTGAAAACTAAAGTGAACCTCTTTCAGGTTGTGTGAACTTTCTGATTCATCATTTTCTTTATCACAACAAAATTAGAAGGGTTGTGCCAACAATAAAAAGACAGGGATTGGGGGTGGAGAGTAGAAAGAATACACTATGCATTTAATGCTTCTCACTTTTTGGCCAAATGTAATTGCAACACATACGGTAGGAATATAGAAAGAGATAGGTTATCTAAAAGGCTAGATGAAAGTCCTAGAGGAGGAAAACTGCCTTAGTCAAAGGGAGATCCAACTGTGAATGCTCCAGAACATGACCTGTAGGACGGATACAATGGAGCTTACAACAGCAAGATGGAGTCTTGGTAACGTGACTAATCTCTTCCAAGAACTATAAGGCATAGAGTTCAGCAAGAGGAAACAGACAGCCATGCGCACCAATCTGATATGAGAAGCAGTACAGTCATGTTAATGTTTAACTCCTACCTTGCTTGCAGCAATATCTTGCTTGCAGAAAAATTAAATATCTCAGAAGCCCACAGTGTTACCTCAGCCACTCAGTTCCTTCCTCAAAGATTGCATCAGCCTGGGTTTCATACATGGAAATTCTGCTCTGATGGGCTGCAACACATTCCCCATGCAAGGGCCCAGAGGAGAATCAAAGGTAGGTACCACATAGTTTCCAGACAGTCTGCTCTAGAGGAGCTAATTCTAAAGAAAATGGATAATGAACTATATCATTATATCAATGAACTAGATCCCTGTCTTTCTTTTATTTAGACTGTACCCTTAGTGTCTACAAAATGTCACGTAGCCAGTATTTTGAGGATGCAGACCCTCACTACAGAATGAACAGGGAAGGAAAGTAGGGTATTGCCCTATAACAAAGGGACACCTTGGCAAGAAGATTAAAATCAGCTCTGCACTGCAAGAAATGAGTCCAAACTCTTTTATTTCTGCTGCCAAACTATGTAGGAGGGTTGAGGAACTTGTAGGCAAACAGATTTGTCTGGGGAGAAAATGGTATTTTCTTGAAAAGGTTTTTTCTTTTTGATTGGTTCTCATTTTGCTTATGTAATGGACTTTGTAACCAAGGTGGGTAGACCTGGATAGAAGTTATTTAGGGGTCCTGCTGAAACAGCTACTTGAAGAGATAAATATGCCACAATAGTCTTGATCAGTCTTAGTAAGGTGAGTCTTTAGAAAGCTAGAGAATTTTCAGTGGCCAGAGTTTTTCAGAAGTTGGTGCCCATGGTCCTGTAGGCTAGATATCTTCCATGGACATTCTTCATGACAACTCCTTTCCATGCTTTCCCATCTCTCTCATCAAGAGACATTTGCAGAATTCTGGCTATGAAATTGTTCAGATACCTAATCTTCAAGATGGAAAAGTGGCTGATCTGGCTTCTATCGAGAATTAAAAAGGAAAAAAAAAAAAAAAAACTTTTCCTATGAGTCAGAATAAAATCAAATTATACACAGACTAGATTACATTAGAGAAGGTCTGTTTCTTAAAGTTCCTTATCTGTTCATTTCTCATTGTTGTCAGTGAAAGCAAGCAGATTCACAGAATGCTGTTTATAACTGAGCCTCACACATGCATAGAGATCAAATTCTAATCCAGTAAAAGTCTAATTCCAACAATGATACATATAATTTTCACCTGACTCCCAACCAGAGGATTTTAACAGAATAATCAAGCACACTGATATGCATTAGCGCATTATGAAGTGCATTAATGTCTCCTGTTAAGTCTAAGCGATCCTATTACAAGTATGCAGGCTACAATGGATCCACAGTAGAGAAGTATTGCATAACAATTCATGTGTAGCTCTTCCTGATGACAAAGCAGAGACAGTGCTTGTCAGGAATATCAGGAAATTAAACTTCTTTTAGACATGGCTTAGCTGTTCAGAAGGTGCCGTGGAGGTCTCGTGGTATAAATGTGATGAAAGCTCACCTTCAAAGGAGCTCAGAGTTTGAGGACTCTGCCAGAAAGGAACTCAAGAAGCCATCTCATCCAGTCCCCAGCCTGAAGACAAGTAGCAGCTACATCTCCATGTTACATGAGAACAGCCCAGGTTTCAAGGAGAGGCTGTATATTTTATTTGAGCACCTGAGTCAGGAGCAGTAGGTGAGCTTTCAGCCTCAGACACCAGGGTGATAAGTGCACGGGAGTTCACTGCTTTTTCTGACTGTATCAGTTGAACATTCAAAAGATAATGCCTCTCCCTGTGAAAAAAGCATCCTTTATGTTATTAAACCATCACCCCTAAAACAGAAGTTTCTGTGCATGTTGTAATCGTACTATTCTCTTCTCTTACATGAGCGAGGTTGCTACTAAAATAATTTATATTCTGGTGGACACAAAGCATGGGAATTGAAACTCTTTAATAAAATATTCTCATGCCACTGGAAATAAGTTTTAGTTTTTAAGAGTTTTAAACAAGAAGGAGTTCCTCCTTGACCTTTTGATAGGAAACTTGACCCTCTAAATAAGTGAAAATCTAGATAAGTATTGTTATATTATCCCTTAGTTAAGGTGCAGCTTATGAGTCTTCTCAAATAGCCTGTAAATCAAAAATTTCACATCCAAATCACAGTTACACCACTTTTCTATATAACCATTTATCACTTTTTATCTTTGCCACCCTCCCTGATCCTGTGTTTTCATTTGGTTCATTTATTTCTTTTAAACATTTTGATTAACTAGACAGGCCTTTAAGTAATACATAAAATAGAAATAATAAATTTTAAATAATCAAGACACCATTCTTTTAGCACTTTTAATTATGTTTATCTTGCCTTAGTTTATAAGCTATTTCTATCTTTCTAATACAATAAGCATGTTCACTTGTAGACAGCTATTGTTATCAAGTTTTTTTCATTAATGTCTGTAAACTAAATAATTTTAATATTTTATGTAAGCATTTCTAAAAATACAAATTATGTTTAGGACCAGTTTTTCAAAGAAGATATTTCATTCAAAATAAATTCAAATATCCACCGTTTAGAGGTAGCCACTTTTTTTTGTGCCTTATACATTTATACATAAATATTCATTTACATATAAAAATGACAGTTTTTAAGTCTAATATCTTTCTGATATTAAAGAACTAATTAGATAATGTTCGACATCCATATATCTAAGACCTTTCCAAACTATAAGTAAAACCTCTGCCACAGTGAAAACCTTTCAGGAACATGGGAAACTAAACTCAACTCTCACTCATCTAATTTGAATATCATTATATAATTTGAAAATGTAGTAGGTGGTTCCATATTTTGTACAGAAGGGGACAGAGTACCATATATTGCCAGAAGAAAGAAAATTATTTGTAGCAGGTACGTATTTTTTAAAAGTTAGCCACCTGAAGCAGCTGAGAGGTTTAGAATATTAGTGTCTCCTGCAGAGACAAATTAGTGGGCAAGTGAATGGTCAACGGTGTTTAAACACCATTCATCTTCTAAAAGCTTTCTCATGATTATCAACTCCACATCTGCTGGATTCTCACATACCTCACCTAATTTATATATGAACACTGTTCATGACTGCTGTTTGTTGGGAACTTAGGTCTTGGATAGTTAGCTACTACAAATGGGGGGGGAGGGGGGGGGTGTTGTTGCAGGAAGAGAAAGAGAAAAAGGTAAAAGAAATTCAACACATGAAGGACAGAAATATGGGACATGGATAAATGCTTGAAATGTTATTTTGTTTTATTCTGAGAAGTCATGAAGATCTGATAATAGCTCAGAGCTGAATGATACCACCTCAAGGATAACTTATCCATCTGCAGTAGCTTGTACCTTGCCTAGAACTTTTTTTAAGAACAGGGAAAAACAGATAATCATAAAATAAATTCAGGTGTTGAAGAAAGAATAATTGTTTGATTATCTCAGTTACCACATTATTTACTTGAATTCATCTATCATGTATGTGTATATCCTAACAGCATAGGTTCTTCACCTTAGTTCCTTACCTCAGCGTAAAATTTATTTGAAAGCCAGGGCAACATTACTTTTTTTTTTTTTTAATTCTGATCATGAGATAAGGAAGTGGAAACAGCTAAAAGCTTTGTAATTATAATATCAAGCATCTCAAACACTGAAAAAGCTATACAATAAGTCATCTGTTTGAATCCGAGAAGTCACTCATAAGACAACTTCAGCTGTTAAGAATTGACATTACAATAACTCATAGAGATCTCTACAGTGATATGGAATAGTGTCAAGTTCCTATGAAATCTGAAGAAATACAGTGCAATTTTAACCATGATAGCAGTCCAGTCCAAACCACCTCAAAGCTCCAAATGCATCTTATAAAATAGCACTAGCATTTCTGCACACAAACTGGCACAAAAACATTTTCAGTAAATAACTACATGTTCCTCAATACAGTTTGGTCACTAGAAGGAAAAAAAAAAAAAAAACTCTTGAAGAAATTGTTGCATACAACTATATTTAAAATCCTCTTTAAATTCTGCCTGCAGGATTGAAGCCCCCAGTATTAAGGAGTCACATCAAATGTCCAGCGTTGTGCAGCATGCATTTAAGCAAACTAAGCCTTGGTAAAACTTAAAACTACACAGTAGCAAATGCAATGAATAGATAGCTGAATTATTCTGACTCTAAGGGAAGAGGTTGACCTATCCTAGAGAGTGACTGAAAGAATATTTCATCCCTCCTTGTTTCCTTTGGAACCCCTTCATTCAACTGATTCTAGATGCCGACTATGAAGTCTTCCATTACTATGAACAAAATTTAGTATCTACAGACTCTCTCCTGAAACTCTGATAATCAAGCTAGCGGAATTCTCACTGTATTACTTATTTTAAATAAAGCTTTTTTAAAAAAATATATTTTAAAAGTGAGAAGCAACCCAGCACGCTGTCTTTCTGTAAAAGCTGTGGTCAGATTATCTCATAAAAAGTTCTCTCCTGAAACATCCAAGTAAGCAAATATATTAATACAAGAAAATCAAGTAGACCGATGTACTTCGGTAATCTCATTTCAATAGCCAGATCATTCATGTTATTTGTCTTGTGATTACACACTGAATTTCTTAAACTACAGAGCTACTTCCCAGCTACTCCTATTTGCTGTCTTATCTGATCCAAAAAGTGCTCCAAGCCATGGTTCCCTGGGCTCTGGCAGGCAGACCATTTCAGGGTCTGTCATGGACAGAGCCCCCACAGTAATCCCACTTCTTTGCTGATCCAACAGGACAGAAAAGGGACAGCAAACTCTTCTGGGTATACAACCAGCCACCCCACATGCTGCATGGGGAAGGTGCTGCTGCTGCTGCTGCTTTCTCCTCCTTTTGCTGTCACCCATGGATTCCCATGGATATTTTCCTTCCACCCATGGATATTTTCCTTCTCCCTCCTTTGGCACTATTTTATTCTTCATAGGACCAGTTTGATCCGAGCTCTGATCACCCCCATATCAGCAAACTTTATTGCACTGCCCTCCCCATTCCTCCTGCATGGCACAGAGGCAGCAGAGCCGATGGCAAAGGACTGCCTGCTCTGGACTTCCTACACACAAGAGCACTGGTGGTGAACAAAGACCTTCAGATGAAATACTGAGCTATAATGCAGAAGTAATAAAGGGCTAATTTAGATAAGTTTTCATTTCCTTTTATTATACCACTATTTCTTTTTGTAGGCATACATTGCTTTCTCTCTGGCTCTGCAAAGCAGGTCAGACCTGCACGAGGGAAGAGCCATCCTGTGAGTGCCTTGACCTTTTTAAGGACTGTGCAGCCTGGAAAGCCAGAAATTATATCTAGATGGGTTTCTCTCTATTTATAAACCTTTTTTTTTTTTCCTGCTTCCTGTGAATAAGATTATATAGACCTTGTGGACTGAGTTAAAATTATTTCATGATTTATTTCAAATTAGTTTTGTAAGAAAATAGGAGACAAATGCCCAAACGCAAACCAATTTTTAAAAAGTATCTTAGGGAAGAAACATAAAAAGGAAACTATAGAAGAAGTCTCTTTATCCACATGAGAGAAATTGATAATAAATTGCTACATCAGGCTCTACATAATGTTTTTTTAAGATCTCTGTAATCTCTTTTGCAACACCTGATTTGTTTCTTTTTACAACCTATATAAACTTGTTTCAAGTCTTTTCTTGAAAACATTCTGATATCATTACTAATCTCTCAGATTTTGAAATCATTCAAAACAAAATGAGAAATACTTCATATCCCACAAGAGCAAAACAGTTATATGCATGTTTAATCATAAGTATTTAATTAGCATTCTAATGTGCACGTGAAACTGAAGCACCTAACTGACATGGGACACAAAAAGAACATAGGAACTGTCTCCAGAATACATTTTTGCTGTTGAGCATAGGCATCAACAGACTGGATAACTAACATAACTTCAGCTGAAAAACTTTTCTTAGGGTTCGACCAGAATGATGCTTATTTGCTGTTTTAGAAAAAAAAAAAAAAAAAAAAAAAAGTCTTAACATTAATCCATTTCTTGTCTGAAGAATGCAACAGGGGTATTCAGCTACAAAAAAGGAGCATCAATCAGGGGATACATTACAGGCGGTCATGAAAAAAACTTCCCAGAATCAATGATAATCTGTCTAATCAATGCCTCATACAGAATACTTCTGAGAACAGAGATTAACACATTTACCAGATCAACATTATCCCTGGCCTGAGCACATCGCAGTAAAAGCATAGCTTTATACATATACATACCAATTATGATCTGAGTTTTAAATTTTTGAAATGACTAATTGAGGGAAATAGGATAAAAGAACTCTGCAGAAACAGAGTCCTTTAAAACATTAGATTTTCAGCGCGAATAAGATGGTTCTTATAAGTCGTTATATCATCAAAGCAGAGCTGCAGCCAAGTCTAAATTCTCCTACTTATTTGCAGTAAACTGTACATATCTTGACCCACTATATGGATGATCACTTCAATGGTGTTGCTGCCTGGCCAAATCTCATGCAAGACAGATAGTTTCCTGTCCAGCTCAACATGCCAAGTATCATCAAAGGTACATCTCCTTTGCACACGTCTTTCTTTCTGCCTAGAAATTACACTAATGCAATACCCGAGGAGGGTTATGAGAGGAATCCCAGTGTTTACCAGGTTGGTCTGTACAGTAACAGGAGCCCTGTCCACATTGTCACATGTTCAGAAACTATAGGTAAATGTCCACTTCAAAAATATAGATCAGCTCCAAATGTGTATGCACAAAGCCTTCCCTTTCCAGGATGCCTGCCTATGCAGACTATATGCATACAGATGCATTTTTGGTGTGCACTCTCTGCCCATGATCAACTAAACGGCACATAGTTACTGCTACCCTAGATAAAACAGACTCATTCTGCAAAGGACTAGCATATGCTCCTATATTTATGACACCTGTAAATTTTCAGTTCTCTGAAGTGCTAAAATAGACCTCAATGGAATATAGGCTGTTTAAAGTTACAGCAGATCTTCTCATGCTGGTTATAACCTTGCCCAGGATCTCGTCCTTTCCATCCAGGAAAGAAAAGAAAGGACCATGGGCTTTTTTTTTTTTTTTTACTTCCAGAAAAAGTACTGTACCCATACACTACCCTTTGCAAGCTGTTACTGGTGTTTTTATCTGTTCAGAGCTGGTGAAGGTGTAAGGCAGAATCTCTTAAAGATTCAGTGCCAGAATATGCATTTTGTAGTTTCAACTACATTCATCTGCACAAAATATCAGATATAGAAAACAAATGGCAACATTGTAAATTTCCATGACACATACAGTGCAAGAGAGTTTGTGTATTAATAGGAAGAAGCAATACGCTGTTTATTCCCAAAGAGGAAGTCTTTGTTAAGAAAATAAAATAAATAAATAAATAAATAATTAGGAATATGTCATATCTTCAGGGCCATTTCCCTTCATCAGTGAGTGACTCATTAAAATAAATAACATCTACAGAATACCTATAGGAAAAAATAATTCTGTAAATATATTGCTTGAATTTTTAGTAAAGATTTTACAAGAAGAAAGATGTCAGCAATCTTTACTCTTCCTGAAAAATAAGGTGCCCCTGCTTTCTGAGATAGTCTTGAATTTTGGAAGCAATCAAAAAATACACCTCGAGTAAATTGACTAATATCAGTGATTATGTCACTTGTATCTGTGGTATTCAAAGCCTACCAGCACTAAATGTCCCATGTTTCAAAATTAAGTATGTAAGTCCTGGAAAAAGTATACTTGACAGTGGAAGATAAGTCCCACTGACTGCTCCAAAAATAAAACTGAAATGTATTATTGCTGAAATATCATATTAAGAATATAGACAAAAAAAAAACAGTATTTGCTTCAGTGGATTTTATGCCTGAAACGTGTTTGTTGATGCTGAACTTCAAGCTAGTAAAGTCAATGATGATGTCTTTCAGATTTTGTGATGACTAAAACATTTCCTGCTCTTTTCAAACACCTTCTTTAGCAATTGGTGCATGCCATCCTTAACACTTGAGTGTGACTACCTTTGAATCATCAGATTCAATTAGAGACACTATGTTATCTAAACAGCAATGCTAAATCAGATAAAGGGGATAAGAGGGAACACAAACTGCTTTAGTGTGAAAAAAAATTAGATGCATTCATTACAAAATAGCTGGTTATGTGCAGGAGTAAGACAGTGTCCTACTAGTATTTGAAGCCTCTTAAAGCCATTTTGGGAGAGAGATATTTTAACATGCAAAGCAAATAATATTCTTCCTTTTTTTTTTTTTATGTTAGGATTAAATTAGGAAGAAGCACATTTTTTGCCTATTTACAGAAAATGCCCTCTGAATTCAGCCACTGAATCATCTGTCAAGAGAAGTAGTACAAATCTAATTTTCTGGGACTTTTAAAACAGAAGTCAGTATCATTTCAATAATACAGTAATAATGCAGTCATTCTCTACTGAAATGTAGGAATGATCTTATGTTTCCAGGAGACAAGTGTGATAGATCCTCTTATCCTTGCAACCAGAGTAACAGCTCTGTATGTGATGGGACCATCCTCCTCCTTTACATGCCATTTAAGTAAGACGGAAACACCAGAGATTTGTGTAGTCAGATTTTTCTCACCCTTACACTCCTTACAGTGATACTGATGCCCAAAATGACAATGTTTGCTGTTTTTCTCTATGCCAAACCCAACAGGGCATGTCTTAACATACCACTTTAAAAATAAATAAATAAATAAATAAATAATAATATTAAAAAAAAAAAAGAGAGAGAAAATTATTATGTACAGCCTTGCTGTGGCTTGCATATTGGTACAGCACAAAGTAGAACACAATGTGCACATCACAGTAGGTAGAGCTTTACCTTACACTCACATCGGGAGCTAAGCATGCCATTTTACAATCATTTTATCAAACAATTCAATTATCTAGTATTGCACAGATGGCCTAGATACAGTCTTCCATAACCACATGAAATGCAAGGTGGTCAGATGAGTGATCAAGACTGTTCTTTGTCTTTTAATCTCATCAGCCAGCCAAAAATAACAATAAATTAATCAATAAGCCCTTCAAACTTCCTATGTATGCCCCAGTTATCTCAGAAGATAATAAATACTGTGGTAGCCATTCAACAATCTACCTGACAAAAACATCAAGTTTTAAACAGTTTCATCAGTTGAGAATAATGTCACAAATTTTAGAATTTCTGTAAAGCTGCTTTCTTCGAGACCATAATCTCAGTGTTATCTAAAGATCTCAGAAGCAGCTGAGGCTGGTAAAATGTTATCTATTCAGTTTCTTGTTTTGCTCTGTTTTGGTATAAAGAAAGTGCAGTTCAATTTTTCCCATTATTACAAAATAAAAGCCATCAGTTTATATCAGGTAATCTTGCAAACACACTAACCTACTACATTTATTTATTTATAAAGTGGATAGCTGAAAAGGATTACGTTGGTTTTCTCATGGTGCTTTTGAGCACATGAACAAATGTGTGCACCATTTCCCTACATAATGGAACTGAGAACTTGGTTGTTGGACTCATCGCATTGGTCAGGCACAACAGGTGTGCCAACCACTGAAGTCACCAGCCCAGCAGGACTTTCCCTGTGCTTGAGAAGCAGTGCTGAGAAGAAACTAAGCCTACAGATGCACCAATATAAGACTGATGGAGCCCTCAGCTGCGACATCTTGCTTGCTAAACTTCCAGCTTGTGTTGTGTCTTCTAGCAATGTTTTTTTCTAAGCTGTTTCTAAGAGTGTTTGAGACTATCCATTGCCACAGAATCACTTTTTTGTTTGCTGTCATTACTGTTAAAGGCATTTTTTCTTTACCAGATCTTGAATCTTTCAGACTGTCTTCTGAAATCTTGAAAATTATGTGAAAGTATAAGTCAAGAAATACTACACAAATGTACAGATAGATGTTTTCCCATAATCAATTTATTTCCTAACTGTTTAAAACTACTGCCAGACCTCACATACATGTCCAGATTAGCAATAAATAAGTGGATGCATCTTGTACAACATAGGAGCTGTAGGAATGAGTAAAAATGGATTAGAAACCAGACAAAACTCGGGTAGAACTGTATAGCTAAACCAGACTCCATCGGTTACCTTCCAAGGCTGATCTTTATAAAGCTAATATATCCTGCTGTATTTAACATTTGCTTTCTTTGACATATGTCTTTTGACACAAAAGAAATACAATTTTTGTAAAAATGTAAAGTCACTGAGGTATTATGGAAAATGCAAAAGGCCCTTGAGAGGCTAAAACATCCTGTGAAGAAAGAAAAGTGAAATTTAATTTGGAAAAATGCACAGGAAAATAGAATGTCTGATAGAAAATAATCTGACAGAAGTGTTCAACAATACAATGCTGACACTTTTTAATGAGCTAACACCTTTCATTGGAATATCTAATTTGTTTTACCAGACGTTGGGAATAATTCTTCTTTCTACACTTGGAGTAGACAAGGTCTCAAAATGTGGCATGGCTTGCTTAAGACTAAACAAAGGAAGAGTGAATTACAGTGCAGATAGCAGAACAAACACAGCCTGTCTGCGGTGCCACATGCATGGTCACAGCATCAGAGGATGTTCAGAGACTACTTTGGTTGTGGTGAGATTCTTCTGACTACATCTTTCAAAACTATTCCCTATCCTTATCAACTGTTTTTTTCCTTTGTTGTTTCTCTTTTCTGCCTTCTCTTTTCTGGTCAGCTTGTGAAATACTCTGTTCAACCATTCTGTGATTCTATGATCTCTACTTATTTAAAGTATTTACTTTCTCCAGGGTCCACAGAAGAAAACAGGTGAGGCAAACACAACTTCAGTCTGCCTGGAGATGACAAGAAACCCCTGGACTTAGACAAAAAAGGCTTTTCTTCAAATCTATGTTCAAAACAAGAAGAAAACCAAACAAATAAAATTATCTTTTAAAATATTGCCTTTTTATTTGTTTGATGTTTGTTGTTTTTTGGTGGACTTTTTTTTTTTCCTTTCTTGGCTCACCTTTTTTTTTTTTTTTTTTTTTCTGGGCTTTTCACAGAATCACAGAATTGTAGGGGTTGGAAGGGACGTCAAGAGATCATCGGGTCCAACCCCCCCTGCCAAAGCAGGTTCCCTAGAGCAGGTTGTCCAGGTAGGCATCCAGATGGGCTTAAAATATCTCCAGAGGGAGACTCTACAATCTCGCTGGGCAGCCTGTTCCAGTGCTCCATCACCCTCACCGTGAGGAAGTTCTTTCACATTTTGGTGCGGAACATCCTGTGATCCATTTTGTGGCCATTGCCATTTTTGTATCTTGGCTTCTAAAAAACACTTAGTTTGATGAAAATCTGGGCAGACATAAATGCTATGTACATAAAAATCCTTCAGTGACCAGAGGGTAAGCATTTACTTACTATTTTCTGAGCCAATAACTAGTCTCAGGCTAAAAAGCAACCAGAATGCTCTGTAGACTATGTATTTATTTAGGCTATAGTAATGGAAGTCAAAGCTCCATTTTAGGAAGCATTAAGCCCTGGTGTATTGAGAAAAGAGCTCTTTGCTACTTCCCTCAGTTGTCGATAATTGCAATTCTGAGCAAGTTCCCAATTAGTCAGAGCTAAATGCTCAAACTTTTCCTTCATAGCTTCCTAAATGAGAATCTCTGAGCCTAAATAAATATAATATAATAAATATAATATATATATTATATATTATATTATAATATAATATATATTATAAATATAATTTATTTTAATTTAAATACATAAAAGATTTAGCACTTACTTTTAAAGATATTCCTAGGACTACTGCATAAGTAATTCACACCTGATCTTTATCTGGCTCTTACATTCATCTAGAAAAGCTAAGTGTTTTGTTGTTGTTTTCTGGTTTTGTTTTTTGTTTTGTTTTGTGTTTTATAAATCTCTATCTCATAGGTTTGCGTTTTACTTTATATATATATATATATATATATAAACTGTTATAGAATGTAGAGAGCTTTTAAACTACCATTATATAACTCACAGAAAGATCCATTCCATTCTTAGTCATCAGTAGCATTATTAAGCTAGCAGCTGCAATCCACTCACCCTTTTTGCTTTTATCGTGAAAACAGAATGAAATTTATCAGTTATCAAATACAATGCCTTCTCTGTATGAATAAATTATCTTGTGGTTATAACTTACAAAATGTTCCCATCTCTAAATGCATCAAGTCATTTGGATGACACTACACCACAAAAATTATCTGAACTGTCAGAAAGCTGGAATGACTTATTGTATAAAAATTATTCCAATTTTTAGAAACTCAAAACAGTAGCAAAGAAGAAAAAAGATAAGTCTTTCAAGAATATTGGTCATATCTAGCTCAGAGTGAATCACCATTGAAGAAATCATGTTTGTTCTTTCTAAGGAATCAGTGATTTACGTTTTAATGACACTTGAGAGGACAGTCATGATTCCTTCTTTCAAACAAATCTTCCCTCAAAACAGTACTGTATGAAATTTTGAATTTATCAATTTTAACACCGTTAAATTAACAACAACGAGTACTTTCTTAGTTTTGCCACTCAGATAAAGCACCATGAAATGATGCAAAGCCCAAATTGTTAGAGTTATGCCTGTTTTTCAACTTTGATTTTTTGCTTGATTCTGACAAAAGACTCTCCTGCTCAGAAAGCCCCACAGATGAGGGAGATGCATACAGAGCTTACTGATAGAGATGGAAACTAATAGAGGACCTTATCCTATTTTTGTGACTCTGAAGATGGAATTTGGCCAAAATGTGTTTGATAAATATTTGCATAACCATTAAAAAAAAACAAAACTACTAAATTTATATAAAAAGCTAGAAACCAATAAAGAGGTGTTTAGGTTTTCTTCTGTCCATTTTAGTGACTATAAGGCCACTGAGGTTTTGGTTTTCACAGTAGACCATAAGTCTTTTCAAAAAGACTTTTCATAAAATAAAATTACAGCTTCTTAAATCAGTATAAGAAGGTTAAAAATAAACTTTTTTTTTTTTTCTAAAGACAGCAACTTCTCCCTCAACAGTAGAAACTTCAAGCAGTTTTCACTTGAGCTGAGTCAACACAGATTGAGCTAAAGCATCTGGTCCTATGAAAGCTGCTGTGAGAGCTTGCAGAATGTTAAATCCTATTTCAGGAACATCGTGGTGACACTGTAATTATCACACTGCACTACTAAATAGGCTCATGTTCCATTTCAAACACACAGAGCTTCTGCTCCAGCATAGCACAGAAACCATAAGCTGGGCCTGGCTGGTGACCTGGCTGGTGGCCTTGCTGGTCCAGTAATGTCTCCTACAGCAGCTTCCTAGGATCTCTTCAGAGGAAAACACTAGAAATCCTGAAATAGGCAATTATGAAAGTACATCTTTGGAGAGAAGAAATCTTCCTGATCCCACAGTAATAATTAAAGTTTGTGTTATTCCTCAGAGTTTTGAGATGCTAAATTTTCCAGAATCCCAGAGGTGGATCCTTGGCATGTAGGCTAGTGTCACAGCACTGAAGACAAAGCGGCAGCTGTAGCTGAGGCACCAGCCTATTTTTAGGCTAACCATTTTTTATTTTCCCACTCTATGTCTGAATGCTTTAAAGTCCATGAAAACCTTCAGCCATGCAGTTAATCTTAATGCTTTTCTTTGACGGTTTCCTAGTTTATTCCTGGGCATGATCAAAAATATTTTAGTTGTGTGGCCTTTGCAAAAATTATTATAAAGATCTTTGGTTTGTCAAGCACACCTACTTTTTCCTTTTACTTTAATATTTTTCTTAAGTGATGCTCTCCTGAGAATCATGGGATTAACTTAGTGTTTCTGCTGCTTCAACCTTCACCCTGTCTGCTTTGATCAGACATTATCCAAACTAAAAATAAGACAGCTGAAAATCCTTCTAGATGATCACAGACAATATATAAAATCATGCCTTATAAAATGACAGACAAAACTATAATGGGTCTGGTCTACCTGTGCATGGATGACTCAAGTAGCAAGAGGAAGGTAAAGTGAGGCACTGTTTGGACATCAGCTACTCTATTGTACTCTATTGTTTTATGCATGAGCTAATAGGAATACACTGCTATGATAGTGGAAAAGCAAGATGGAAACACTCTTGATTTCTTGCCATTCATGGAGGTTGCGGATGTAGTCCTTTAGAAAGATGCTCTCTAATGTCAAATAGTGTAAAAGAAAAAATATATTTTTTTCCATCATGTATTTGCATTTGTCTGCTAATACATAGAAGGAAGTCAAATGCTGAACCAGGTTTCCCAGAGAGATTGTGGGCATACTTGGAAATATTCAACACCCAACCCTGAGCAACCTCATTTGGTTGAGCCCACTCTGAGCAGGAGTTGGACCAGAGGGACTCCAGACATCTATTCGAACCTAAATTACTCCATTATGCTGTAATAGATTTCTATCTTAGACATTTCATTTTGATGGTATTGAAAGATAAGATTTTTTAATTTAAAAAAAAAAATCAAGTTGTTTTTTTTTTTCCCTGTAAGGAAGCAGATATCAATGATCTACAGATAGCATTTATTGAATAGAAGGCCTCAAGTCAAAGGCACATGATCTATATATACTATCCAAGGCTACTGTGAGAATAAAATATTCAAATGCAAGGTTTTTTTTCTCTGAACCTACCCCTTACTTATGGGAAAATGGAAGACATCAGTTTACTAGAAGCCATAAAGACATGCTCTTAAAAAGAAAACTATCTTGTTTTCAGATTTTGACAATCTTAACCTTTCTTACATTCCAAAATAACATCTACTTGACTATATGAGAACAGCTTATTTTGTATTTTAAGTATCTAACTATCTGATCATCTTTTACCTTATATCATCTTAATATGGCTTGAACCCACAGAAGTCTTTGATAAACTGGGACATGTTCTAAGTATGGAGACAGAAAAAAAATGAGATGTATGGAATCTCTGAAGGGCTGAAAGGCAAGATTACATGAAAGACAGAATGTTATTCATTTATGAAGGACAAAGCAGAAGAAACTGATCTATGTTTTTAAAATGTAAGACTAAATAAAGCTAATTCTGAATTGTGAACTTCAAATCTAAAATACAATGTGGAGATTCAAAATTCAAGGAATGAAGGCATCCAATAAGTGATTAGATTGTAATTTGACCATGCCTGTCTAAATATTCATTACTGAGAGTCAGACAATATTTATAAAAGCTGTTGCAACATGAATCTGCATGTGTAACAAAATGCAGATAGTATGAATTGTGGTTAATCACTTTTCATGCAAGTGGCAAGATCACGTAGACACAGGCTACATTTATGCCAAATACTATCAGTATGAAGCTTCAACAAATTGGAATTCGGAGGCTTTTAGTGAAGCAAATACCACCCCGTAAATCTGTCCATAACAAGGACTGATTTTCTTCTCAGTGTTTCTCATCACAGCGAACATTAGTAGGAAGAAATTACAGTACTGTGCAGATGCTTCCTCCCTGCCAAAATGAAGTCATTTAGGGGAGAAAAAAATAGAAGTTGCCTACTAAGGCATTTGTTTCATTCTAGCATTTGGGTAAAAGTAGAAGAAAAATTATATAACAGAGAATCCAACAAAAAAATACAGATATGTCATTTATCTAATACTCTAATTAGTCAAAGACCTTAAAAGCAAAAGAAAACAGACAATAAACATGCATTTGTGCATTCTTCTCTTTTACCATGAGCTTAATGTTGTGTTTTTAATTAGAAGTGATAAGATAGTCAAAACTAATCTTAATAATTAAGACAAAAACTTCCTGACAAAGGGTGTTGTAGTCTAAAGTGACAAATGGTTTCACTTTCTCAACTGTTAAACATGCCAGGAACCTAGATATACTTATTTTCCCTAGAAATGGCCACAGAAAAATGGTTATCTGACAAGTCCATTTTCTGCTTGATATGATATGAAATCTCAAAGATCCCTTATTAAATAAAGACATGTTTTAAGGGGTGAGGTCAGAAGTGTGATAGGAAAATGTTATTTTAAAAACCCCGTAGCCTGTAAAATATATCAAACAAGATGAAAGGCAACAAATGTGCTTAATTTAATAAAGTATGTTTCTTTCAGGCCAAAGAAACCACTACTTTGACTTCTAGGCTGGCTTTTCAATTGTGAGTGTGGGGAGAGATATCAGCCCAAAATACAGAATTTCATCAATGTTTAGGGTAAAATATGAAAATGCATGAGAAGCCATTAAATGTGTGAGTGGTGCGGTTGATACGACAGAAGGAAGGGATGCCATCCAAAGGGACCTGGACAGGCTTGAGAAGTGGGCGCACATGAACCTAATGAGGTTCAACAAGTCTAAATGCAGGGTGCTGCACCTGGGCCAGGACAATCCTGGACATGAGTACACACTGGGTGAAGAACTCATTGAGAGCAGCCCTGCAGAGAAGGACTTGGGGGTTCTGATGGATGAAAAGATTGACAGGAATCTGCAGTGTGTGCTTGCAGCACAGAAGGCCAACTGCATCCTGGTCTGCATTAAAAGAGGAGTGGCCAGCAGGGCAAGGGAGGTAATTGTCCCCCTCTGCTCTGCCCTTGTGAGGCCACACTTGAAGTACTGCGTGCAGGTCTGGAGCCCCCAGCAAAAGAGGAATACAGATCTGTTAGAATAGGTCCAGAGGAGGGCCACAAAGATATCAAGGGGCTGGAGCACCTCTCCTATGAAGACAGGCTGGGAGAGTTGGGACTGTTCGCACTACAGAAGAGAAGGCTCTGGGGTGACCTCATCACAGCCTTTCAATACTTAAAGGGGTCTTATAAAAGTGAAGGAGAAGGAGTCTTTACTTGGGTAGATAATGATAGGACAAGGGGGAATGGTTTTAAACCAGTGGAGATTTAGATTAGAGGTTAGAAGGAACTTTTTCACTCAGAGGGTGGTGAGGCACTGGAACAGGTTGCCCAGAGAGGTTGTGGATGCCCCATCCCTTTGCGGTGTTCAAGACCAGGTAAGATGAGGCCCTGAGCAACCTGATCTAGTGGGTGGTGTTCCTGCCTATGGCAGAGGGATTGGAGCTAGATGATTCTTGAGGTCCCTTCCAATCCAGGCCATTCTATGATTGCACAGAATCACAGAATCACAGAATGTTAGGGATTGGAACGGACCTTGAAAGGTCATCTAGTCCAATCCCCCTGCCGGAGCAGGAACACTTAAATCATGTCACACAGGAATGTGTCCAAGCAGGTTTTGAAAGTCTCCAGAGAAGAAGACTCCACAAGTCCCCTGGGCAGCCTGTTTCAGTGTTCTGTCACCCTCACCGTAAAAAGATTTTGTCTCATATTTAAGAAGAACCTCCTATGTTCCAGCTTGCACCCATTGCCCCTTGTCCTGTCACTGGATGATTGTATGATATTATTCTAAATCACTTAGAATGACTTCAAAAATTCCCTCTTAAACTCTTAATTCAAAACACAATTTGAGGCAAAAGCTTCCATAAATAAAACAAATTGGTTTACTTTTATAGGCTTTGTGTGGAATGTCACAAGGGAATTCTGCATTCCCAAAGCAGAGTATAGGGTAAGGACCGATGTTAAAGATGTCTAAGAGGAATAAGGTAATAGAAGAAAAGGAGGAACGATACAGGCACAGTATATAAGAGAGAAATGCTTATGGTATTAGCATCAGCTCATTAA